>NC_084472.1:44820426-45182926 GCF_027409185.1 Cynocephalus volans
CCTTAACTGTGTCTAGACTCTTTATTGTTACGACAAACCTCTCTGTCTCTTTTCCATGGCTATCCTACTGCACAGCCCTGGCTTGTATTTCCTGCTGAACTGTGGATTCCCTGAAAGTGCCTTCCCTTCTTCACCATGGCTTGATTCCTTTGTGTCCCTAAGATCTAGCACAACTTTTTGTGTTGCGTTAAATAGAAAACAATGTGTAGTAGATTGCCTTATGTCCCCCCAAAACTCACTGAAGCTTGAATTGTGTCCCCCAAGTTTTATGTATTAGAAACTTGGCCCCCACTGTGACTGTTAAGAGGGTGGGAGATCCTATTATGGTAATTGAAAGGTGGAGCCTTGAAGAAGTGATTCAATTGTAGGACCGTGCAGTAGTGAATGGATTAAAAATGGTGGTCATGGGCATGGTTTGTAGGGCTTTAAAAGGAGAGTGAAGGAGGTGGTTACTCTCTCTCTCCTCCCACCATCTTGTAATGTGAGACCCCCGGGTCACTGTTGCCACCACTAGATGGGCTTTGGTCTTCCCAGGCTCAGAATTTGTGAGCAATAAATTTCGTTTTCTTTATAAATCATCCAGTTTCAAGTATTTTGTTATAAGCAACAGAAATGGACTAATGAATATTTTAATTTTGCATTTTTTGCAGGTTGACCTTTTTTGTTTTATGTAAAAATAATCACATGAAATTCTTTACTTTCTCCAAATAAAAAAATCAAGATTGATGCCTAAATTACATGAGAAATTATCAGAAACTAATATTAACACACTATTTTCATATACTCAAAAACATACAGAATAAACTTATTAACTTTAACAGTACCAGGCACCAAAAAGAATCATTTTGGCATCTATAAATAAATGTTTACATTAGCATTCAAGTTCCCTTGTGAAGAAGTAAATACAAACCAATGATTGCAGATGTAATAAAGTATACAGTATAGATTTATTCCTACCTTCAGTAATAGCCACTTTGTCCATAAAGGTCTCCAGCTGTTATTTTTCAGGGAATTAAGAAGTCATTCCATGCAAGATCATAGACCAAAGGTAAGAGAACCCATGAGTAACTACTGCTTCCTGGTTGAAAGTGAAATTCAAGGAAAGATGGCAAAAGTTCCTTCCCAAAACTTTGACCATTTCAATTTTATTGATAAGACTGAGAAGAAAGCCTGAGTTATAAAGGATGGTATCCCAGGCCTTAAAGGCAGCAATAGCAATGTCATCTAACAGAAGAAGACGGGAGCTTGGAAGGCACTAGGAAAGTAGAATCTTTGAAATGAGAGGACATACATACATATTTGAAAAAGAATTTCAAATTAGTGAATCAAAAAGGTTCTCAAGACATAATACTCAACAAACTAAAGTTACATGTAGTAAACATGGAATATGCAAGTAAGTGACAGGAATGGTCTGTAAGTATTTTAAAATTGAAAAAGTATCCCCAAAATATTCGATTAAATTCAACAAGCAGTTAATGAATACACACTAACACTAGGAGACTCCAAAGCAGGTGAGGAAAGAAAATAGAGCTTTGTTTTTCATCTAACAAATATGCAGCAGCTGAGCTTTAGCAGTAAGCATCACCCAGACTACCACTGGCACCCACACTCGGTCCATCTGTCAGGAAGTCACAGCCGTGTGCAGTACCCTAGGTATCCTGAGAGAAGAGTGGGAGCTCTGCCATGCAAAAGGGGTGACAGAGGTACTCTCTCCTTCCTTCTCCTTCAGCATAGTGAGACACACTGGGATTTAGTGTGCTTAATCATATCATCTAGGTTTAACTAAACAAACTCTCATAAAATCCAGTTTAAAAATAATGGAACCGTAAGACTTTTAAAACTTTCTTGAAAAGAAATCACCGATTGAAAATATATAAATCTATTCAAGCACAAGCAAATGACGACACAAAATACAGCGGAGATGACCCCTCTACTACCTGTGTGGGCTCTTTGTTAGCCATTTTATAAGGTAAAAACAAAGATATTAATCAGATCTCTGAAGAAAACTACTCCCCTATCTGTTACTATGTAAATACAGATTTATATCCACCATTATTAACAATGAACATGACTCTATACAATCACTGTTCCTGACACACTAAATAATGACACTACGAAGTCATCACAATTAGCAAAACATTTAAAAATTCATCCTGATAATTAATAATAAAACAATTTTCTTTTTTTAATATTTTTTTTATTTTGTCAATATACAATGTGGTTGATTATTGTGGCCCATCACCGAAACCTGCCTCCCACCTCCCTCTCCCCCCTCCCTCCCAACAATGTCCTTTCTGTTCACTTGTCGTATCAACTTCAAGGAACTGTGATTGTTGTGTCTTCTTCCCTCCCGTTTTTTTTGTATATTTATTTATTTGTTTTTAGCTCCCACAAATAAGTGAGAACATGTGCCTGACTCTTTCTGTGCCTGATTCATTTCACTTAATATAATTCTCTCTAGGTCCATCCATGTCGTTGCAAATGGCAGTATTTCATTCTTTTTTATAGCTGAGTAGTATTCCGTTGTGTAGATGTACCACATTTTCCGTATCCACTCATCTGATGATGGACATTTGGGCTGGTTCCAACTCTTAGCTATTGTAAAGAGTGCTTCTTGTTAGTAAACACAATTTTAAATACTTTAAAATTTATCTAATCTTATTCTTTGAAAAATGTCAATTTGTAGACATCTTATGAGTATATATTAGTTTGACAATGCATTATATAACTTATAAATCAATTCACTTAAATCAGGGGGTTGCTTTAAAAGGATACATTGACAGGATATATGATCAATAGAGTTTCAAGACCACCATACTCAAAGGGCTGTTCAAAGGAAAGAGAGTGAAAGAAGAGAAGGAAAGGGGGAAGAAAAATAGCAGCTTCTGCCACTTAATCATGATCCACGAAATACCACACTTAAATCTCACTAACATTATTATTCACCCAATTTTACAGAAAAAGAAGTTCAAGCTCAAAAAGGTTAAGTTCCTCACTCACGTAAGAGCTAAGCAGATGTGCACCCATGTCGTTCCGATTCTGCAGCGAATGCTCTCAACCACTACCCCCACTGCATCTCCTGCTGCAAAACAATAATGAGGGCCCCTCGCCTCCCTGGGAACAAGTAGTCAGCACCTGGGATTTAACAAGCCTGAATTCAATATATCTGCTATAGGGAACTGTTTTTTGTGGTTTACAATGTGTCTAACAATAATCTTTCTAGATTTCTCTCCCACTCTTCATCCTCATCCACAGACACCCATATCCCAAAGGAAATAGTTACTAGTCCAAAAAGACACAATTTTTTTGTTTTTTGTTTTTGCTTATTTTGTTGCACCTGCATTTCTTGATTTGCCCTAAGGAACAATCTCTCCTAGGCGTTTTTCCCCCTTTTTAATGGTTCATTTCTTCCACAAACATTTACTAAACTGTCTCTTTAGCAGCCCTCTTTGGCAGGCCTGCTCAGATTCCTTAATGAATAAATTGTCACTACATTTAAGGTGTCTGTAATTTGGAGAGAGGAAACAGGCAGGAATGCCATTATAATGCACTATAATGAGAGGTTTACAACGTCCTGTGGACTAGCTCCCTGTGGCCTGGGGTGTGCCGGTGAGAGACAGATCCGCAGATGGAGAAGAGGAAAGCATTTCAGTGTATGGAATGGTAGCAGACAAAGCTGCTCAGGTGTGGCCCGTCAGTGCACCTAGAACTTCAGCTGAACATGTGAGTGAGGTAAGGCTGGAGAAGGCAGGCTGATGGGTCTGCAGGACACTGCTGCTCCACCGCTGTCTTGCTAGTGGGGCTATTGTCGGAACCCTGCCAATTGTCTTGCTAGGGCTAGGGCCCACAGACCCTTGAAACCCATTGTACAGACTGGGTCACAGACCCCTCAAGCCCGTTGTACAGACTGGGTCACAAACCTTCACATGCAGGTCCACAAGCTAGGTAATAGGAAAAGATCCTGGGAGCCATGGGTAAAAAATTAATAGGTTTATATTCAGAGCTAGGAGCAGCCGCCCTAGTGGCCTCCTGGGGCTTTCCGAGAAGCGGGGGTGGCGGCGTGTATCAGAGACTTTAATACTTTACACTTAAGTCCATAACCCAGGACACCTGGGTGACCATACACAATTACATTAGATAATAACCAAGGAACACCTGGGTGCACGTGGATAATTACATCAAATGCTCGGAAAGATTCTGAACACCTGAGGGGCTCTGACCATTTTCCTATATTTTCCCAATATCTGGCTGGGTCACCAGACTCCTTACACGCAGGTCCACGAGCTAGGTAATTGAGAAAGATCCCAGGAGCCGCTGGCAGACAACACGAACTCAGTCCTCAGCAGCAGCAGGTTACAGATCGAGTAGCAACAGCAGCAGTGGCAATGGCAGTGGCCTCTGGGGCATCCCAAGGGCCCTGGCAGCAACAGCCTCTAGCAGCAGTAGCAGCCTCCCCATAGCCCCCTGGGGGGCACCGTGGATCAGAGCTAGTTGTCCTTTATACGCAAGTCCAATAACCCAGGACATCTGGGTGTGAATCAGACAACCCAGGAACTCCTGGGTGCACATGTGCAATTACATTAGACAATAACCAAGGAACACCTGGGTGCACGTGCACATTTACATCAAATGCTTAGCAAGATTCTGAACATCTGAGGGGCCCTGTCCATTTTCCTATATTTTCCCTACATGCACCCAATTTTGAAGAACCACAGACAGGCCAAAAATTCAAGTCTCACAATTTTGTATGTTCTCACAAATGAATGGCATACAAGTATATAAACTGCATACTCCTTCCCAACTCCCTCACTCTTTTCCTCCATCATATTTGCCTGGCAAAACTGCAGCCTTGATTAAATCCAACTCTCCACCTAACTCCACATCCCAAAACAGTTATACACAGCTGAAGAAAAACATAACAACCATTCATTCCACTTGCTCTTACTTTAAGTTCAACACCACAAATCCCAAGTGGGCCCCTTTCTGCCTAGTGATCGTACTACACTTCCCCAGTCCCCTGAGGAAACTGACTCTCCTACTGCTCCCTTCAAACTTCCAACACCAATCTCCAATCTTCACACTCAGCTGATTTTCACTTTTTTTTTAACTGAAAAATGAGATCCATCAGAAGAGAACTATTTAGTCTTTCTACCTTAGCTCTACACACTTACCTTAATCAACATATAATGCAGATGAGAGAGAAACGGGAATTCTGAGAGATCAAGAGACATGAAGAACAGAGTTAGAAGGTCAACATGCCTGACAGCAACTTCAGAAGAGAACAGCAGACACATAACACAACAAATTAAAACTTCAGATCACTAAAGTTGCCAGAAAGTAGAGATTTAGTGATTGTCCCCCCTCCAATGTCACAAAAATAGCTTAAATCCAGGTTTCAAGCTTTTTGCAATATATCACATCACTCAGAAAGAGAAGAAAGGGAAATTCATTTGGCTCAGAAACTCTATTAGGTTCAAACCACATGTATACTGCTTCTTAAACTGGGATGTGTGAACTCCTGGAGATAGTCTGTGACATGCTAGGAATAAGAAAAGCCACAAAACAAACATGGTATATTTTCCTGGACCATTAATTTTTTATAAAGATTTCAAGGAAGTTAAGTAATTGAACTGGCATGTGATTACATCTTTTTGGTAATAAAACAAACATGGATATATTTACCCAAGTAGAACTTAAAATGCGCATTAATTTGTAAGATAAAATATGAAACGTGAGCATGTGCTAAGTGGCTTCTGACAAAATCCTAGATCCTTCACGTTATGCACTCATTTGCCTCAGCTATTATGGCTAAGCTTAAAAAGCACGGTTAATGACTTTCATGGCTTTCTCTACAATGTGTAAATTACTATGACTCTCAGCACTCAAGGTCTGTTTAACAGCAACAAAAAAGACTGTAATTCTCTATGTTTTCGTGGTTGTTTCTTTTACTTTGGATTTAAATGTTTTACTTTGTGAAAAGCATGACAAAAATGTCAGTGGACTGAGGACAAAAATTGGTACCCAGAGTAGAAATAGTACATGGTCCTCTCTTATCCCACTCTCTTCTGCTTCCTATGAGATTCTGAAAACTTCTACAAATAATCCGTCCTAGAAAGCTAGTTTATTATCCCACAGCCTTGTCTTCATCTACTATATGTTATCAACCACATGTATGAGTCAGGATTAGGGAGAGTCACAAGGAACAGACCTGTGTAATAATGGCTCCAACGAAAGTCCACAAGCAGTGCAGCAGAGCTTGCATGCCGCTTCACAGGGTTCAAGAGCCAGGCTCTTTTCTGTTTTTGTTTCACTGTGTATAATCTCCATTCCTGCAGTTATTCATGGTCCTAGATGGCTAAACCAGCTCCAGCCATGACACTTTCTTTCAAGTCAGCAGGGGAAAGATGAGTATATGTCTTATGCACTCTTTAAAAATTCTACTTGCAAGTTTGCCCATGCTGCTTCTGCTTACATTACACTGGCCAAAATATAGACCACACTGAGAAATGAGGTCTACTCTGCGTGCCCATGTACTCAGCTAAAATGGGGGAGGGGAACAACCAGCAGTCACTTTCACACCATATTTGAGTAAAACCTTCAGAGTGTCCCAAAAACATGTCCCTTCTATCTGAAATGATGGAACATCTAGTTTGCCTTCCATATCCTGTCCTTTGTGTTCTTTCTTTAACTTAGATCAGGGGTAACAACTGTGCCCAGATAAGCCAGTGAGCTTTATGAACAACATGGGAACTGGCAGAAGTATTGGGAGGCTTACCATAACATCCTCCCTTTGAATGCGAGCAACAGGATACCTCAAAACATGTGCTATTAATCATAGAGCCAAAAGGAGGAAGAAAATAACTTCGGCCATTTTACAGCAAGAATTTGCCTGCTTTCCTGATGTGATCAAGTCAGGAACTGAAATTAATAAAAAGTAACAGCTTGGATTTAAATCGCACCTTTCTTTATTTGGACTCAAACTTTTCAAATATATAATAATATGTATTATTTTCATAATGTACCCTTAATATACCATAATAACAAGCTAAAACTTGATATTAACATTTTAAATGTCACTTACTATAATTCTTAATTTGCTAAAATATGTATACATATACATAGGAACAAAAACTAACAGAATGAGAAAAAATGGAAACAGTTGATTTTTTTATAGTCGTAGAATTATAGCTTATATTACTTATTAATTTTCATAACTTCTAATGCCCTTTATGTAATAATGTTTTAAAATTTTATACACTTTCACACACACATTTCTTACACACATGTAATATATAGTATGGAGACAGAGATAGACGGTATGAAAATATCACTGGCTTTGAAGTAACACATGGTTTTAAAGTCAAGTCTTACCATCTTCTAGCTGTGTTACTTCATGAAAATCATATAATGTCTCTAAAATAAAGATCACAGTACTAGCCATTTAATATTTGTTTGCTTTCATTTTTACTCCCTCCCATCTATGATCTGTATTGCAGGGGGCTAGAAAGCTGCAAACCATATGAGTATTACCCAAACTTCTTTGCCTCCTGGCTTCAGGTTAGGGCCTGACAATGGGAGCCACTGGCAAGAGACTAGAAGAGGAAAAGAATGGAGGAACCATTTTTCTTTCTGCTTCTGGTGGGATGCCTGGCAGATGCAAGCATGGGTCATGGCTTTCGGGTAGTAAGGCTCCCAAGGCAATGGAGCCAGCAGGTTCTCTTGCAATGTAATGGAGAAAGACGTTCACCAGCGTTACCCAGAATAGCAATATATTGGAAACTACCAACATGACTAACGATATGCTAAAGGCTAAATAAATTTTGGTGGATCCATAAGATACATCATTTTAAACTGTATTTATGAAGAAATATTAATGGCATGGAAACTACGACATAATGTTACATGAACAGGACAGGATTTAAAAAGCTATATTGTCACGAGCATGTCATCATGTCAGCATTGTTAGTGTAGAGCCAGACAAGAACATTAGGAAAATGAGGATTCAGATTCAATATCATTTAAATATCTATGAGAGTTATGTCCAAGCGTGACAGAAAGAATATGAAAGGAAGAGAAAAAGCATAGTTGGAGGAAGATGGCCCACCCTAAGAGGAGGGTTGCAGATTTTTGCTACATTATGCATTCTCAAAGGTGGCAACATCAGCCCCAAGGGGGCAAAACTTGGAATCTTAATTGGAGAGGAGAGGGAGTAAGAAAACTTTTTAATTTATAAATCACAGATATATAAAGTACATAAACAAATATACAATATATCTGGGGTTTTAAATTTTCTATTGTAGGGGCAATGGCAATTAGGAAAGAATGGTCTAAAAAAGTTCCTTAGGGGGACTATAATGGAAGAAAAAGGTAAGAAACACTGGCCAACACAAATCTCCCAAAAGAATGAAGTGTTGATATAATCTGAACCCATGGGTGCAGGGGAGGGTTGAAACTAACCCCATCTGAAGGCACAGACTTGGGATTCCCAGACATCACAGGGACAATAAAAATGGTTCAGTATAAAGTCATCAATGTTTCCAGAAAAACTACCATGGATGTGTACAAGACTAAGACATAAGAAAATCTCACTTTGCAAATAATATCAAAATGTTTAAAAGAACTAGAAGGGCAGGCTCGTAGCTCACTTGGGAGAGTGAGGTGCTAATAACACCAAGGCCACGGGTTTGGATCCAATATAGGGATGGCAAGTTAGCTCACTGGGTGAGCACGGTGCTGATAACACCAAGTCAAGGGTTAAGATCCCCTTACCTGTCACCTTTAAAAACAAACAAACAAAAAAAAACTAGAGATCTACTGTATTGGATATACTATAATTGTTTAAGTATAAGAGTGGGACGTGCTTTGGTTAGATATTTCAAGTGATTAAAAAGAAAATCTAATATATTAAACTTACAACAACAGTTTTATTTTTTAATAGAGTTAGCCAGGTTTAGAAATGAAATTAATTACACAAAATTCAGTCTGTTTACCCTGAGTTAAATGAATATTAATCAAGGCCCCCTGGAAAGCTATTGCTAAAATTTATTCAATTGAAGATTTGTAGCCTGAACTTAAAAGCTAAGGAAAAGGGTGAATGTGATAATGTTACTTTGATAAAGTATAAAAACTTTTAGTGCAAAACATGAGTAATTGTCAGTATTAGTTTCTGAAGACAAAAGATACTCCCAGACATGCAAAATTATACACCTGAAGTATGACCTCAATTATGTATATACATATGAAATAGTATATATATGTGTATATTTGCTACATATTCATAGAAGATGTATCAAACTATTAATCATGATTATCTTTAGCCCACGGAATTAATGGATATTTTAAGTTTTCTTTACAGTTATCTGTATTTTCCCAATACAGAATATATGTTTGTATCTGTATTTTCTAGCCCATTTTACTCTGTTTTTAACATGTCCTCTATATTAGCCCTTGTTAATTCAATAGGTTGATGTAAAAAAAAAAAAAAAAAATCTGGGAGGATTATAGATGATGAGATCAATAAGCAAAAAAGAGGGTTACATTCTAACCAAATGTTGTTCAATAGAACTAATAAGGGTCACAGATACAATTTAAATTTTCTAGTAGTCAATTTAAAAAGTCAAAAAAGGTAAAAATAATTTTTATATTATATTTTATTTAATCCAATATCTGCAAAATATCATTTCAATGTAATCAATATAAAAATTATAAATAGATAAAGTGTTTTACTTTTTTTTTTAGTCTTTAGAATCTGGTCTGTATTTTCTATTTAAAATACACTGATTCAACTAGTTGCATTGCAATGTCACATGTGTATAGTTAGTTACAGGCTTCGATAGAGACAGTGCAGGTGTAGGCAGAGTGAGCACCATGACCAAAGCCCCATAGGCATAGAAACGTAAGGCACCGCTAGAGAACAGTGAGTGATCACATAAGGGGAGCTGAAAGTGGTAAGGCAAACTGAATCCCAGTGAGGATGGTCATCATATGCCACTATGGGCTTTAGTATTTATTTTATTGTTGGTCCCCATACCAGCCAACGGCCAAAAAAAAAAAAATATATATATATATATGTTTTTTTTTTATTATCAATGAGATCTCTATCAAAAGAATATAAATAGAAAAACCAACACAATCAAGTTTTAGAAAGCTGTCTCCAAGAGAAAAGCATGGAAAAGATTGTAATAAAAGGTGGGTCTGTAAGAATTCAAATGAAAGCTGATGAAGGTAAGGTTAAGGTTACAAAAGGAACAGAAGACAGATCATCTGCAAGTAAAACTGAAAAGCATCTACAAATTTACACCGTTTATATTTTTATGGTGACTTTTTTCTTTTATTGTCATGTACTGTCCATCTTTATCTCCGGAAAAGCTACAGATATTGGGATAGCTGTAAAATTTCATTATCATTTATATTTATGCACTATGTGTGCGTGTGTGTGAGTGTGTGTGTGCATAACTGAGAGCATGTTGGAGCTGGGGAAGTAAAGAATGAAATCAAGAACAGAGGCTTGGGTCCAAGCTTAGAGAGCTAAATGGAAGACAGATTTTCTGAGATAGCAGAGGTAGAGTGAAAGAACAGATTAGGCACCTCTAAGACTAACGGAGTTCTAAAAACATGTGCCAGGAAATCAGAAGAGAGGTGGTGCCAGAGATAAGGAGTTGTGATCGTGCACTCTTAACTAATCCTTGAAGCCACCAGTATAGATAAAATTTCCAATGAGAATGACACTTCACCTGTACTACTTACCTCAAAGGGTTATTGTAAACATCAAATGAGAAAATAAATGTGAGAGACTTGATAATTTGTGAAGTGCTATGGGGATTTAAAGTAGGCATGATTATACCCATTCACTCTCTTCGGGTCTCTCTCATTCCCCCTTCCCCTATCCAAACAGCAACTCAACTACTCTCCCCCATTTTCATACCTATGCTCAGCTGGGCTGTGATGGTTAATTTCAGATGTCAGCCTGACTGGATTAAGGACTACCTAGAGAACTGGTAAAGAATTATTTCTGGGCGTATCTGTGAAGGTGTTTCCAGAGGAGACTGGCATGTGAGTCAGTGGACTGAGTGGGGAAGATCTGTCCTCAAAGTGGGCAGACACCATCCAATCACATGAGGGTCCAGAGAGAACAAAAAGGTGACTTCCTTTCTCTCCTGGAGCTGGGATAAACTCTTCTTTTCCTGTCCTTGGGCATCCAAACTCCAGGCTCTCTCACTTTTGGACTTCAGGACTTATACCAGAAGCACCCCAGGTTCTCAGGCCTTCAGCCTCGAAATGAGAGTTACACCATTTGCTTGCCTCGTATGAGGCCTTCAAACTTGGACTGTGCCACACTACTGGCATCCCAGGGTCTCCAGTTTGCAGATGGCCTGCCTTGGCAGTTCTCAGCCTCCATAATTGCTTAAGCCATTTCCCAAATAAAATCCCCTTGCATCCATCTATTTATCTATCTTTCTATCTATCCTATTGGTTCTCTCTCTGGAGAACCCTGACCAATGCAGGAGTCAAGGGAAAATACCAAGGAAAAAAATAAAAACAGAATAATCATATCAGCCTTACAGTAGCTGAAAAACACTTATAGATAAGTTTAGTTCTAGATCATACATTCCAAGCATTTGATCTTTCCCTATACCAGAGGAAATTTTTATCAAACTAAAGCAAAAGGGGAAAAATTCCGCCATGATTATAAGAAGGAGGGACATAAATAAACGTAAAAAACAAGAGTAAATAAGAAATTAATATAAAAGTGCAAACCAAAGACTACTGAAGAATAAAACATGATCTTCTCACATGCTGCTGTCACCAAGGGTAAACTGAAAGAAACAGGAGAAGCAGTTTCCTCCTTATTGCACAGTATCTTACAAGTTATGATAATCATTTCCTTACTTTTCTTTATAGTTTCACCACCTACAGACAGACCCTAAACAACATAGTTTAGTTTTGCCAGTTTTTTAAATATAGTTTTGCCTGTTTTTGAACTTTCATAATATATGTATTCTTTTGTTACTTGCTTCTTTCACTCAACAGTGTATTGTAAGAGTCATTCAGGTTTGTGTGGGTACCTGTAGGACATTCAGTTGCATACAATAAATATAATACTATTCATTCTACTGTTGATGATTATTTCACATGATTCAAGTTTGAAACTATACAATGCCATTTTGAATGCCTTTACATATGTTTTCTGGTACACCCATGCAAATTCCTTTAGGGAGTACAACTAATAATAAAGCTGGTGGGTTACAGAATATGTGTGCCTACCCAGGTTAACTAAATAATGACCAAACGTTTTCCAAAGTAGCTGTACCTAATTACATTCTTAAAAAAGTAAATAAGACTTCTTACTGGTACGCCAAAGCCTTCTTTTGTAATTTAAATGTAACATTCATCTCCAGTTTGGCAATTGTACCTGTTTTCATACTCGCCCAATTTTGAAACAGATTTAATTCATTTTCACTCCATGCAAAATAAGAGTAAAATTACATCTCCACTAGCAACATCCAGCTCCACAGCAGAGTGAATTAAGATATTCACATCCTATCATTGACCTCTGTACATCTCTGGGAAGTATCTCAACAATCCCCAAACCATTAGAACTCTTCATTCTCTCTTCTGTTTGGCGGACTCTTTTATGTGTTGTAATCATATTTATTAAGACTGCTTATTTCTTTAATCACTCAACATGTAATTTTAGGCTCCATAAATTTAAATTCCCAAGCACAAAAATACTGAATGGTATTTTACATTTGACCTGCCCACCAGGTGGGGGGGGGGATAGACACACGAACATCTGTAGTAAGAAAATGAAATATATTTCTTAAATATTGAACTTTATTTACTGTGAAGATGTGATGTTATTAACTTCAGACACAGCAACGAAGATATTCTTTCCAGAGAACACCCTACTTTCCACCCATCGTTGCCTACTGTTAAACACTCTCAACATTTATGGTCTAAGTACTTATTAAGTTGTTTCTGCAATGACTACACGAAAAATTGAAAGACATAATTTTTTAAATGTTTTCAAAATAAATACATTTCCAATAATCAGCTCAATTATTACCTAATTCTACCAGAATTTTAAATAAAATATGCAAATAAAATTTAAAAGCAAATGGATCATAGCACATCATTTTGTTGTACCAAAATGTCCATACAATCATTAAAACATCTCTCAGTGGTAACCATGTAATTGGAACAAAACACTTTGTTACTGTATTGAAGGAAACCAGTCTACTGGAGAAAAAACCCAAAGCAAGTATTTTCTTTCAAAAATGTAATGGAAGTATAAGACAACAAGATACACTTGTTTGCTAAAAATACATATATGTCTTTTTTAAAAATAAAAAATTCATGAAAAACTCTTAAAGTTAAATATAGACATTTTACAATAAAAATCAAAAAGAAAGAAAAAGAATGCAAGTTTTTACTGGCTTATTTTATAAACTTGAAGGCCCCAATCAAAACGTCCCAGAATTAATATAGCTGAAGAAAATAATCCAAATTGCAAAAGAAAACATCAGGGATAAAGATGTTCACTGCCCCAATACTTACAAGAATAAAAATTTATAAACCAGCTAAGTGTACAATAACATGTAATTTAAGTAAGTTACCACACAGTAAAATAAAGAGACAATAAGAACAACATTAACAGAAGTTTATAACAATATGAGATATGTGATAAAGTTAACTAAAAAGCAGGATACATCATTACACTATCATACAGAACAGTTTCACTCCCTTAAAAATGCTCTGTGCTATACCTACTTAGCCCTCTTCCCCTCCCCCTGAACCCTTGGCAACTACTGATCTTTTGACTGTTTTTTTTTTGTTTGTTTTGTTTTTTGCATTTTCCAGAATGTCATATAGTTGGAATCACACAGTATGTAGGTCTTTTTTGACTGGCTTCTTTCACTTAGCAATATACATTTAAGGTTTCTCCGTGTCTTTTTCTGGCTTAATAGCTCATTTCTTTTTATTGCTGAATAATATATGGATGTACCACAGTTCGTTACACCTACTGAAAGAAATTTTGGTTGCTTCCAATTTGAGGCAATTATGCATCTGTCAAAACCCATAAAACTGTATAACACAAAGAATGAGCCTTAATGTAAACAATGGACTTTAGCACATAATTTTGTATCAATATTAGCTCTTCAATTAAAACAAATGTACAACACTAATGCAATAGGTAATATAATAAGGGAAACTGGGGGAGGCAGGGTGTATATGAGAATTTTGTATACTTTCCCCTCATTCTTCTGTAAACTTAAAACTGCTCAAAAAATAAAGTCTACTAGTTTTTAAATGAAATGTAAAGGAGCAATTGAAAGTATAAATCCACAAGCATAAAGAGAGTAAGAATGAGGCCATAAGCAGATGAAAGATTTTACCAAACTTCTGGTGGAGAGTTAATAGTGAATGTAGTGGAAGAAGACACAGACAGATTCTCACAGAAGAGAGTCCACCTGCCCCAGCAGAATCTTTGGCAAGGGTCTAGTATTAGAGAAGACATATGGAATGGGAGCAGGAGTAAGAAGCTGGGCTAGAAACGGAGATTTATCAAAAATGTTTAGGTAAAACAGTTACCTCTTATATAATGGTACTTCCCTACTCCTTAGCCACTCACATTTTCAAGACTGGTGTTCACAAAGGCTAGATGACATTCATTCTTTGAACAAATATTTAGTACCTCCCACAACCCAGGTTCTCTTGCCAATGTGCCGTAAAAGCAATTCCTGCTCGTAAGACTTTCTTTACATTCTAGCAGAGGACAGAAGTAGATAACAGAGAGGTCTAGACCAGTTCAAGAACCCAGGGCCACCCAGCAAAAGAGACAGTTTATACAGACCCCACCCTCGCTCCACTATAATTTTTATTCTCCACTCCATCTGACCCTGCTTCAAGCCTATGCCTGCCACCCCAGACCCTCGCTCCCAGGTTCACAAACTCATGACCACGATGTTTCTCCTGGAGCCAACCCAGAGATGGCAGCAGTTGCACAGGGCAGGGTTACACACAGCAGCAAACTAAGGCAGGAAGCATAGCAGCTAGTAAGCCAAGAGCAATGAAGAAGGGTTGGAACAACACAGGGGTAAGGGAGGACAAGAATAGGAAGCAGAACAAACTGGGGCAGGTCTAGAAACTATCTTTAAAAATATATAAGTAAAGGGGAGGAAGGAAGGGGAGAAAAGGAAGAATTGGTAAAGGGACACAAATATCAACTATACTGTATATTGATAAATTTTAAAAAATTAAATTAAATTAATAGGTAGATAACCCCACAAATTCTTATTTACTCACACAGCACCATCTCTTGAGTAATATAGACATGTAAATGAGTAAAATTATTTTTACTTTTGGAAATGTTCCTGCAAAACTTTATACTTGGGAATAATTACTATTCCAAAAAGGCCTGCTCTCTTAGAGCTAGTATCCATTCATCTGTCTACACTTTCTAAAATAAACAAACTAGATATAAGCTACAGCATGAGGACTACAGTTAATAGTCCTAAAAAATGACAACAGGCTGGAAGAATGGTATTGATACCTAGCAAGGCTTCCAATTTGATGAAGTTATGGTGAAGGGTGCTATGGAGATTGCTGTTGAACGGGTATTTACTATCCTTTTAAGTAATATGGAAAAGGAGGAAATTACCTTAATTTTGTAGATAATTTTACAAGCAGAAAGGCTGAAAGACCATGAAACAGGAAAGAAAACTATTTAAGATAATTGGAAAACTAAAGAAATAGGCACAGATGAGAGGGATAAAAGGATAAGGCAGGTGAATGGTAACTAGCATTTGTTTTCAGTGTTCATCATGTTCTAGACACTTATTCACTACTTGTCACATGCTGTTTAAATGTAACAAAAGCCCACAGATAAAGATATTCTAAGTTTCATTTTTAAAAAGAGAAAATGAGGGTTCAGCCAAGTTAGGTAACTTGCTCAAGGTTACAAAACTTATAAAATGCAGAGTTTATATCTTTCTGATGCTAAAACCATATTCTCTTCCAATCCACTATTCTGCTAGTGAGGATGGCCAGCTGCTTCTCTCCCTCCCTTCCTTTTGCCTAGCCTCTGTCAAGTATGCGACCCCCATGGCTTTAAAGAAGTGAGTCTGGAGGCTGCTAGGCCTCAATTGCATTTGATGGGCCTTCAAAAGGGCCATTGTCTCAGCTCACAAAAACTATGAAAAGTACAAAAGAAAAAATAAAGAAACATTTACCATAGTCTTGTAAGAAATCATCATTCCATTTTTATGGATGGGGAAAGGCCTGGAGAGGTTACAAAACTTGCCTAAGGTTATAGAGCTAATCAGCTTGCAGTCAGGGTTCAAACCCAGGTCTGGTCAGATCCTATATTCTTCAGAAGCTATCTCACCTAGCACTTTTGGAAGGATTAAGGAGGTTATAAAAGCGATAAATACATAGCTTTTTAATGGGCAAACTGAAATTTACAACAATAATTCATCCTCAGAGTGACTCAATTTTTCCCCAACATTTTATTATAAAATTGTCAAACACACAGAAAAGTCAGGAAAATTATAGCAAATACCCATATACTCACCACCTAGATTCTACATTAACATTTTGCTATATTTGTGATAACATCTCTACCCACTATACAGCCCTCTACTCATCCATCAATGTAGCTTATTTCATTAATGCATTTCAAACTAAGTTGCGGAAACATAGTTATTCTATTTTAAAAAGAAAATCTGAAAAATTCCTAACATTAGACTTTTAAAAAATTATTTATTCATATAAAAGGTGGTCTCAAACTATACCAGCTGCGGTTTATGAGGGTTTTTACTACCATTCACAAATACTGTCAGAAAGTTACCTTGAATTAATTTAACTTTTGAATTTACTACAAACACCCATGCTGAAATTAATGTAAATTAAAACAGCTGCTTAATAAAAATTACACTCACTTGACTGGGATGGAATTTAACAGTTTTAAAGCAAATCAATTTTAATTGCTTCACCTTTCAAAGAATAAGATTTATATTCTCAAAAAATTATGGGTTTCTAATTTTAATAATTATAATATTCTTATTTTTAAAATATTTTAAGTTCCACGATAAAATAATTTACATTACAGAAGTCTCAAAAACAGATTAAATCATTAGTACCAAACAAATAGCACTTGTCTCAAGCCTAAGAAACTTATTCCTAGGATTTCATCTGAAATTGTTTTATTCTGTGTGCTTCCTAGAAAATATAAATGAATTCATTCCCCAACCACGTGTAGCATGAAAGAGGCCATCAATCTTCCCTTCAAATCTGTTAATAAGGAAATGAAAGTAAAGGACTGGCACTTTGACTTTCAATGCCATTTCTTTTTTTTTTTTGACCAGTAAGGGGATCACAACCCTCGGCATGGTGTCGTCTGCACTGAGTGAGCCACCGGGCTGGCCCTCAAAGCTATTTCTGAAAACTGGTTTGGAAGTCATTGTCAGCAAATTGCAAGCACAAACATAACAACTCAAAAATATATTTTGACACTATATTACTTCCAATGAATGTCATTCAATAAACACCTTTTTAAAGTCTAAAATCTGAAACAATACTCTTGTCAAAGAGCAATTAAAAGTAAAATAACATATTACTATACAACTAAATGGTCAATCATCTTGCATTGCAGATACTATTTTAACTCCTCAATGCATCCCTGCAAGGAACCACTCCAAAGAAACAGTAAAATGAAATTAACTATATTAATAAGTCACAAAATGAGTTCAATATGGAAAACAGAGAAGGAAAAAGTCATTCTTTCACTTGGTATATAAAATCTACCAAATCATTCCAAATAAAAATGAAATGAGAATGTAATTTTTGTTTGTAAAGCACTTTCTTTTTGAAAGTTCAAATTAGAACTTTCAACTTGTTTTAATTAGAAATCTGTTATTTTCACACAACTATGCCTGTTTCTGAGTGCCACATACTTTTTCTCTTACAGTAGTTTTTCTTTCTCTCGATGAGTCACCCCAGAAAAAGCCAAAACTGAAGAGAAAAATAACCATCACGTAAAATAAATTACAACTACTGCATGCCATACCTATAATAATAAATTCAATAATATTCTCAATAGCAGCAACTGGAAGAAATATAAATTTTAATCTTCAAGTTCTACTTTATTAATTTCTTATTACAGCATTTGCCTAAACAAATAATCACTACTTTGGCCTTATGATTTAGCTTGGACAGCCACCACTGCAAGCAAAGGAAAAAAAACATTTTTGATGGCTCATTCAAATGGAAAAACCATATATCAGAAGTTATTGTGTAAAACCTCAGTACTTGTGATGGAAAGTGCAGTTTGGCAGAACACATTTAATTAGGCTTGGCTCCTTAAAATATTAAATACTTAGTTATAATCACATTACAGTTTTGTCTTATAACTTAAAACACAGAAGAAATTCAAAGTCAACCCTTCCTTGCCTCACCCTTTCTTTTAGACGTTAGAGGAAAATACATTAAAAGACAGGGTCAAAGAAGTAAGGATGGAATCTGAAAAAAACTAAATATTATTTCTCCTCACAATATCAAGTTTCAACATATTTCTTTTAATGACTATCTGAAATCTCTATTATATGTAATAAACATTATATGTATGTTACATACAATAATTTACAATATATATGCATATACCAAATATCCAATACTTTCATAATTTACATTAAAAATCTGAGTAAACTGATAAATCATCATAGTTATTGTTTTTTTCTATTTTTTTAGCATTTCTAAAACACAAGTTATATTTTAATATTATTATGTAATATCTGTTACTAATGGTGACCATTTACGGTGTGCCCACAAGGTGCCAGTCTCTTTCCTATACATTTGCTCATTTGATTTCCTCCGACAAAGGAAGGTATTAACCTCATTTTACCATAAGGAATTTAAGGCATGGGAGGTTAAATAAATAGCCAAAGAACACAGAGTTAGTAAGTGGCAGGTCTCGCATTCAATTTTAGATCTTCCTAATACCAACATCTGGAGTCTGATACTTGTACCTCCTCCACTCCTCCATAATTATGTCATAACCGAGAGCCAATACCTCCAAAGCACGATGTAAGTGATGGCCCCCAAAATCAGAAAAGAAAATAATTTATTTCAATCACAGAATTATTTTTTGAGGGACTCCTTACACACTTTGGCATGTTTTTGTTTTTGTTTTTTAAACAAATTAGTGGTGTAGTAAGTGATCTACTTTGGCCACAACTTTCACCATCACCACTGAGCAGGGCTGTGGTTTAAAAAAACGAATGGGGCTGAAAGGAACCTTAGCTATCAGCATACAAAAGATACCAGCAGCCTCCCAAATTGAGAATTTCGGTGAGGGGAATTCCAGCGTAACCTACTTAATATCTGCTGTGGACTGAATTTTTGTGTCACCGCAAAATTCCTATGTTGAAGCCCTAACCTTTAACGTGATGGTATTAGGAGGTGGGGCCTTTGAGAGGTGATTAGGTTTAGAAAAGGTCATGAGGGTGGAGCCTCCATGATGGGATTAGTACCCTTATAAGAAGAAGAGACATCAGAGCTTCCTCTCTCTGACACATGAGGACACAACAAGAATTGGTTGTCCACAAGCCAGGGAGAGGGCTCACAACAAGAACCAAATCTGCTGGCACCTTCATCTTGGAATTCCCAGCCTCCAGAACTATGAAAAATAGATGTGTGTTGTTTTAGCTGCCCGGTCTATGGTATTTTGTTATATTAGCCCAAGCAGACCAAGAAAACACCTTACCACCACATATCCTGCCCGATAACAAATCACGGAGGTAAGGAACTTTGGTCATTTGCTTTATAAAATATCTTTAAATAGGTAGGGTGATATGCTTGTAGATTAAAATAAGAATTAATTATCAGTTGCCTAACTGACTACACCTAAGACTACCAATACTACTGATATCTTTGATAAGTTGAACATTTGAAATACTTACTATAATTCAGGTTGGGTCAGCAGCAAATCTTTTCTTTACTACAATCTTTAATTGGCTAATTTTATGAACAAACTGTGAAAAAGAAAATATAATAAACTTTCAGATAAATTAGTGAATAAGAAATGGCACTATAGCAATTGTTGTCAAGGCAAGTTCATTTAGGAAGCAAGGAGAAATCTCTTGTGGACAGTATCTATTTAACAATCAAATTTTCCTTTCTGACTATCATTGGCCAAATTTTGCACCACATAAAATGAAAAGCCAGTTGTAGAAAAAGCAAAAACATGGCTAGTATATTCAATTTAGTCAGTTTTTTGAAACATTTTTATATAAATCTTAAAGTTTGCACAGACCAAAAAGACAGAAAGTTCTTAAATTTCTTAATTGACTTCATAAATTTGTCTAGGATTTTCTGATTATTAGGTATTATTCTAAATATATTTATTTTCTTTCAGATTATTTTGATATTAACTAACAAGCACCATCAGAGCTTCAGTGCAGATAACAAAAGTTATTTACATGAGGACAGATATACAGTTTTAGAAGTGATTTTATGCACATCTCATTTATTCCTCACAATAATCCTGTATATAAGGTCATGTTTTTCAGCATTATAAATTAAGTAATGGGATTTCAAAAGTTGAAGAACTTGTCTAAGGTCACACTGAGCTGTGACTCTATCCCAAATCTTCTGATAACCAGGCTCTGGAATCCACCCTTATCCACCAGGAATCCAGGAATGGAAGACATGGGGATGGTGGGCAGGGGCAGGGGGACTGGCAGTTAAGGGACCTGGTTTGAAATCACAAGAGGCTCGTCCAACACCTCCTGCCACCAGGAGGACTTCCAGTTCCAGTTTCATGAAGATTCTTGTGAGTAAGTCCTAAAAATCAAGGGAACTACAGGAACCCTCAATTAATTCTAAAATCCGTTCCCTGGAAAACTTAGGCTACAGGAAATGAAATCTATTCTATATAGAACAGTCACAAAATCCCCAGTTACATTTACTTGTGTTGTTATTTTACATGTGACATCTACAGAAACACTCTGCTCTCCACACATGAATTAGAGAGTGTCACTTCTCTCTCAATATGGTGCCAAGGACACGGCCCTGAAAAAAGCAGAAAGCCCCAAAGTATTTGTTTAATGGTGATCTAGAGCTGAAAATGAGAGCAAATCTTATTCTTTGACTGGAATTATGGACCACGCTACATATAACAAAGTTATATATCACTAAGATACACTGAAAAGTCTGTACCGTTATCTTTATATATAAAACTTGAAAAGACTAGACATAAAAGCTACAGGTATGGAAAAGACTTAGATGATAAAATTGACAACAAATTCATTAAAAACTGAATATTAGCACCCAAACAAGTTAACATGCATTTAGTTTAAATTAATTTAACTTTTAAAAACACACAGTGTCCAGAATTAGGGAGGTTAGAGTTCCATCTATTCCATGCTGGAGTACTACTGAGTGTTAAAGACTGATCCTGATAAACTGGACCTCATCTGCAACAGAGCAGTAAGAACAGAAAGCAATTTATCACAGGAGGAGGGAGTCAGTTAAAGCCAGTAGAGCTATTTCAAAACAATGTTATTTCCTCACCAGTTAGCAGCACTGGCTCAATCAGCTGCCATTAAGGGGCCACAGAGAACTGATTCAAGTGCTGGAAAGGGAGCTGCACCACACTTGCAATGCTGAAATGGACCAGGTATATCACAATCATCTAGAGCTCACTGAAAATGTGTATTACCAGGCCCCATCTCATGTCTAATGAGTTAGAAATTCCAAGGTCTAATTACAATGCACATGTATTTTTTTTAAAGTATGCCAGGTGGTTCTGGAATTCTATGATTCACTAAAATACCACATTTATTAAAACTGTAGCACTCTTTTCTAAATAGTAAAGTGATATATCAATTGATTCTTTTGCATTTTGTCAGCATGTTAGACAAACATCTAAACTAAAAAACTATAAAGAGAAAGGAAACGATTTTTTCTCATACTGTAAAATTAGGGAAACAGGGTTTGTCTGCATGTATTGCAGATATTACAAGATAAAGTAATAAATTAATGCATAATTCATTCTAAACACTTCCAGGGGAAAAAACAAATCACACTTGACACATTTGAAAAAGCTTTTTCAACAAAAGAACAAGATCTATACAAGTTAACTTTTACTACTCTCATTAACTGCAAAAAAAAACTTATTAGTGGTAATTAAAAGTTATTAGTAATTCCTCCAATTATTTGTTACATTCTGGTTGAACACTATCCAAGCACTCACTGCACAATTCAGTGCCAATAATAAGCAGAAAGAAGAAAGGGATTTGCTGCACCACAGAGCTTTTAGTCTAATATAGATAAATTGAGAGCAAAGTAGGTACAAGAAAACCTAATAGTAAAAATTCAACTGCAGTGCAACACTTGGTAAAGCAGATTTAAAATACAAAGAAAACTCTCCATTTCTTTCCTCTTACTGAGGTAGAAATAAATCCCTAACTCATCTGCTTTTAAGGGTAAGTCAAATGTTAAATTTACTGAAACTGATAAGTGTACTGTGGTTGTGTAAGAGATATTCACCTTTAGGAAACATACATGGAAGTATTTAGGAGTAAAGGGCCATGATGTAGGTAACTTATCCTCGAAAAGTTAAAAAAAAGAGTGGTGTGTATGTGTATATACAGAGTGAGAGAGCGAGAGAGAGAGAGAAAGGAAGGATACGATAACAAAACAAACGAGATAAAATATTAATAAATCAGTCTTGATTAAAGGTACGTAGAGTTTTTTGAAATATTTTAATTTTTGAAAGTTTTCTATATATGTAACCTTTTTTCCAAACAAAACGTTTTTTAAAAAGTAGGAGGAGGGAGATACATTGAGAAAAAAATTAGCAAAAAATTAGATGTGTTGTGGGTAGATGGGAGTTTATTACACCATTCTGTCTACTCTGTGCATCCCTGAAATTATCCATAATAAAATGTTAAAAGAAAAATACATAAGGAGCAGATGAAATCATGTATGTTAAGTAGCTTCTAGTGCCTGGAAAACAGGGCATTCAATAAATGACAGGCACTGTTATTATAACTGAATTCATATATGTCATGAATGCAGACAAGTATTAGCTTTTGGCATTTAATTACATGCAACTACTTATTGACAGTCCACAGATGTAAGGTGCTCTGCTGGATACTACAGTGAACACACATACTTAAGTCAAAAAACAGCTTACACACTCAGGACTCAAGTGGTCACAAATGAAAGGCAAAACGGCAAAGGCTCTAGAGTCAAACAAACTGAGCTCAAGTGCAAACCAACATCGTTTCTCTCCTATGTGATCTTAGACAAAATAATGTAATAACTAGGAATACCTCTTTATCATATTAAAAAAGAAAAACCATCTAGTTCAGATGCATGAGGTTGCTATTAGAATAAAATGAGATGTTCAAAAGTTGCTCTCTAAACTCCAGTGTTATATAAACATCAGCTCTTATTTTTCTGTGCACAGAGCCAGTGTAGGGAGGAGGATGCATGTACACAAGTAATTGCAACACAAAAGAGAAGGGTAAATGCTACAGGAAAAGATCACATCCAGCTAGAAGGGCAAAGGAAGTCTTCGTGGACAGACCTTAATTGGTGGTTGGGCAGGAAATCAAGAGTCAGAGAGAGGAGGAAGTAGCACTCTAGGTTAATGAAACAAGCCAAGAGAAGACATGAAAGGGGAGAGTGTCAGGATGCAAGAAGTAATAGATTCTAGATTCTGGCAAACAAACAGAATAACCAAAAATATGTCAGTAAAAGTGAGAAGAGAAGGCCTTGCCTGACTCTGAGGAAGGTCCAGGCATGTGGCTCAGTACCCACCCAGACCCAGTTCTAGCACAAGGATTCTGCTCTTCCTCTGCCAGTGCCAACAAAGCTTCACTATCAAAACTGTGAAGTTTTTTGAAATAAAGCACTCTGCTTCAAAAGAAATAACTTAAGCAATACATACAATACCCATACTGCTATGAAAGGAAATGCTTTCTATAGCCAGGAAAAATTCAATCCCAACAAAAACTAATATAACTTTATAAGTTACATTTGGTTTTGAAATACACTTCCTTTTGGTGAGAAACTATCAAATCATATTTTTCTCAAGCCAATATTAAAGTAAGAAAATCCCTTAACTACCAACCAAAAGATCATCAACTAAACTAAAGTCAAACTTTGTCAACTTGACTAACTTTCCTAGAATTTGGCTTAATTCAAAATTACATGATTGTGTGTTTACATTTTATTTTGCCCACAGTACTGTACATAGCTGCCCTTTTTAGGAGAATGTCTTTTCGTTGTGCTTTATAATCCTTTGAGTCACATACTGTAAAATAATGAATCTATAATTACTCCATCTTGATTTATATTTTTACATGAATAGTTTTATAAAGAGTTAAGAAGAAAGCTATGTAAAACCTTTTTTGCCTGTAGCATGCTAAAAACCAAAAATCCATTTTAATGCCCCTAACTGAATATTAAATTTTAAAATGGTGAGAAAAAAGCCCATAGAATCACTGAAAGTTATGTGTAAATAATCTCAGAGATCATACATCCCAATCAACCTTCTCAATCAACAGACAAGGAAAATGACAGCTAGCAAAATTAAGGGATTTCCTAATGATACACTGCTAATTAGTTAGAAACAGATCTAAAATTTTAAATCCAAGTTTTTTGATACCTGGCACACTAATTACACCACATACAATACTGGGCTTCTGATATGAGAGATAAACTGAAAGAAAAACTTACACACAAATCTATGTTTACTTAAAAAAAAAAGCCAAGTATTGCCACTGTTTAGAAAAAAGCAGTTTATGAACTTGTATTATCTACCCCCAAAAATCTCTAACCATATTGGAATACTGGAAAATACTCAGTTTTTAAATACTTATACCAGTTTAATAAAAAAAATATATATATAAAGACCACTAACAGATTAATTAAGCTTTCCCATGGGACACAAAAACCATACCTGTGCTGCCTCCAGAAGTCATGAATGAGCAAGCCATGTACAGCTTTCTCATCTGAAATAAGGAGGGTAATGGACAGGAGTAACTTGAAGAACCTATGTAGGTATGGCATGGTTAAACAATTCTAGAAAGTCTGGCTCACTGATCAATTCCTTAAATCAACAGAACAAGTCTACTGTTTTTTTAAAGAGGTTTTGAATCCAAAGAAGTCCCCAGGAATCATTATCTAATAAGTTATCACACAGTACTACCTTTTCACATCAAACTGTTGCTGCTTGAGTGTGGAGAGCATGCCACAGACAAAATTCAGCTGTGACAATCAGCTCCACTTGTACCCTGCACTATGTACTTAAGCAGCGAGTATACCGCTGGCTTAGTAAGAGTAAGAGCACCCACCAGACCTTACAACTGTCAGAGTCACTCTAGATTTCCTTTTTCCTTCAGAATAAAGTAAAAGTTCAGTTACATAACCTCATAGAACCCAGGGCCTGCATGCTAACAAAGGAGAGCACCAGAGGTACCCCTGTCAGGCCCTCAGGTCTGAACACTGTGAAGCAGGAATGAGGGCTGACTGTGAGGAAGGAAAGGGCTTTCTTCAGTTATGAAATTCACTCCAAATCTGACAAAACTCATTTGTGCCACTTCACAGTTTACTATAAAACTCTTCAAAAGTGCTAATTTGTCAATCAGACAAAGCACTGAGTATATCAGGAAACTATGCCTAATTAGTCATATAAAATCCTAACCAACAAAGCCCCCAACACAGAAAGATCTCCTCTTGTAACACAAGCAGAAGCAGTAAAAAGTTTCCAAAGGCTTAATTTTATTTTTACTGTGTAGACAGAACTCAAGCAATATGCATATTTATGTGTAAACATTCTTCTTGAAAAATGCTATTTTGTAGTAATCTATTCATTATTTGCATATATTTAACGTAACCACTGCACAGAATGGAAAAATTAATATCTTAAGTTACTTTCAGTATTTAGCCAGCTGTACAACTCCAATACAACTGCTATTGGCAGTAGCCAAGCGAACAGAATTTCTTATGCCTAATTAGACAAAATTTATGTCCACCAAAGAATTGAAAAAGTCTGATAAGGCTTACTTGCTACTCCTGATGCAAGCCCATAAAGCAGTCCTCCCCCATCCGACTGCTGAGGGAAAACACTGGCTCCCGGAGGAGGTGGCTTTTCTTGTCTGATGAAATTATACAATAAGGTTTTCACAAGTTTGCTGGTGTATGGAAGACTGCACAAAAAGAAAAAAACATCAAACTCATATTTATGGGAGTCACCTAATTCTTCATAATGATACGGAAATAATTCTACCATTAACACTATCTATTAGTATAAAAGGGTTATTAATAAGCACAATTCAAAGAAATCTAGGATTGTCACATAATAGTAAAGACCATGGGCTTTGAGATCCATTTTGAGGCTTAATTCTGGCTTTGCCTCTTACCACTCCATAAGACATAGGTCAAATCACTTACATTCTTAAGCTTCAGCTACCTTATTTATAATCTGTATATTTCACACTGTGAAATATAAATTTGGCACACTGTGAGGAACCAAGTTCACAGTCTTCCTTTAGCTAAGGAGTACATAGTCCCACAATACCAGGTACTACTTCAAACCAAGGTCATTCTGAGTGTCACTGTCAAAGAAGGGTTTAAATGCAAACCTTCCATCTGCAAAGCCCAGGCCCTTTCCCCCTTCTCAGTGATTTTTAAATATGTTCCAAAGAGCTCCAAAGAGTTCTGTAAATGTGCCACAGGTATACTCAGGGTGGCAAGGAGGATGTGGAGAAGACAAAGCTCCCGACTACCTGAGAACTTTAATCAAAGCTACTTCAGTTGGATTTGTTTTACAGTTTAAAGTTTTGTGAAGACTGTGTCAACAGAAGGTACGAATAAGTTGAAGGAAGGAGTAGTGTGTGTGTGTTTTTATTTAGTATTTACCTATTCCCATCCCCACCCCTAGGAGGCTGTAGGCTTCTGCTCAGGAGCATGGCCCCGCAGCCTAACATGTCCCTGGCAGATGGCTGGCACACAAGAAATATCTGTAGACTCAGTGAAAATAGGAATGGTTAGTGAAGAGAGTGCTGGAATAATTCAAGCACATGGTGATGAAGCATACATTACCCTTGTTTCAAAGAGACTGGTGAGAAGGGGAAGATACAAAAATACCTTGAATGAACAAACACAACTTGATGACTGCTTAGGCATAGAGAATGAAGGAGAAGAAAGAAAAAAAAAAGAGGATTTCAGTTTGAATTTTACAAAGCAACCACTAGGGAAGGTAATGAAGTTGAGGGACAACAAGGAAGGACGGTTTGGACAGGAAAGCAGAATTTGGCTCCTTATGCGCTGGGTTTGAAATAATGATAGAACAACCAGAGAAAATATCTGGCAGGAGATATGGGACAATACCCAGGTAAGAGGACAAGGCTAGATGTATAGATTTATACATTAAAAAATGAGACAAATTTAACCCGAGGCATGCAGCCAGGGACCAGACCCCTCTCCCACATCCAGTGTCTTGGGGCCCCACCTGGGGGTCTGCCCGGGGACCCTAGTCATGGAGAAGTGGACCAGAACCCCCACAACCAGGCATACTGCGCCAGCACCTCTAGGCCCACCCAGTGATGCAAGGCATGGAGCCAGGGACCAGACCCCCCCCTCCCACAACCAGGCACACCGCCAGTGCCTCATGGCCCCACCTGGTGGCCCAGGGTATGGAGCCAGGGACCAGACCCCTTCCCACAACCGGGCATATCGAGCCAGCACCTCAGGGCCCACCCAGGGACCCGAGGCATGGAGAAGGGGAACTGACCCCCCTCCCACAACCAGGCACACCATGCTAGTGCCTCAGGGCCCACCTGGTGACCTGAGGCATGGAGCCGGGGAGTGGACTCCCCTCCCACACCCAGGCATACTGCGTCAGCACCTCGGGCCCTACCCAGGAACCCAAAGCATGGAGCCAGGACCAGACACACCCCACAACCAGGCACACCGCCAGCACCAAGGAGCATGCCAAAAACATCACCTCCATGTGGGTGGCCCACCACAGCCACCACAATAACCATGGCTGCTGTGAAAGTGGCTAGATGCCACAACCACCACACAGATGGTCCACCAGCCAATGGAGTGCATTGATACAAGGAGAGTCACCAGCAGAGATAAAGAAAAGAGGATGTCTCTTTCCACAAAGCCTGTTACAGAGTGACAGAAGAAGCATCTGCTCTGTGATAATACTGGAGGACCTGATCACACCTCCCAGCATTGGACTGATCATCTAGGCAACAAATCAACAGAGTAACCATCATTCTTTCAGGAGAGAAGAAATCTAGGGTGATTAGAGGGGGGAGAGGGGAGGGAGAGGGGGATAAGGAGAGATTGGACAAGGGGCATAAAGAATAATTATGATTTGTAACAATATATATGCTAGTAATATTGATTTGATCACCATATCTCAATGTTGAACCCCCAAAATATATATAATCAATTTTGATTCAATAAAAAAATAAAATAATAAAATGAAATAATCAGACTAATTTAAAATAGAAACATACCATGGACCTCGCATCAAATACTTGTGGCTGATGCTCTGTCGCAAAACTTCCTTGTGGAAGAGTTGGCAGGAAAGGAAAACAACCATTGTTGATATAGCTTCTACTGATATTTCATATGTAATATCTCTGGAGAAATGGAGGAAAAACAGAAAAGTCACTTTGGAAGATTAAGATATTACTCTTCTAAATAAACTGTACAAGAAAAACTCAAATCTAAATAGTCAAACATTTTTAGGTTATTAAAAAATACTAATATGTTTACCATAAAAATTAAGTCAAGCAAAATTATTAAACTCTTTTCTGGTCATTAGCTCTTGTATTTGGATCCCACTATCTCTCTCTTTTTCAGTTCCCATTTCCTAGTCTATTAGTGTATAACAGAAACAGTTCCCAGTAATGTTAAGCTGTGAAGATCCAATCTAGACTTCTATATTCATCCCTGTTCAGTCATACTACAGAAGCAAATATTCAGATTGTAAAACTGAAGAGAAGTCACAGTGTAGGGAAGAAAACAATGACTTTTGGAGTTGGTAATCGCTTTATGATCAAAACAATGGTACACCCTAGATTTGTTGTCTCTAGTGTCCACTTTCTCAAGGCCAACTTTGGATGTTCAGCAAAATATTAACAGTAAACACATTATACCTGTTTTATTAAGTACATTTCTATTACGAAGGAATACCTTGTCATCCAATGATCATTAATCCCTTTTAGAAACAAATCTCAGGTCAAACAAAAAGGAAAAGTTTGAGTTGAGCAGGGAGCACAAAAAGGAATAAAGGCATCCAGAAATTTTCAGTTACTGCAAATGTTGAAACAGGATTATCATAGGGAAGAGTAACATGTGAAGAACAGGAAAGTGGAAATCTCAACAGTACAGCAAAAAGTAAAAACTCTAAGAACATATCAAAATATTTTTATAAAACTGAAATATTCATGAAATTCCCAAAGAAAAGTACTTATCACCTACTTAAATGAAGGCTCATTAAACGAGAATTGAACAAGCTTAAATTCTACCAGATACTGTAAGGTGTTATTACTGACAGAAATATGTTTAAAAACAAAGTATACAAAATAAAACAAAAAATCAATAAATCTCAGTTCTACTCAGAAATCTGACTTTTAAAGTACTGTGGAATAATTTGCCTTCCTGAAATTTCCCTAATTACTATTGTAAATATTAACCACATAAAAAGCAATTCTTGCATTTATTCTTACTTCCTGAACTGGAAGAAAGACAAAACTGATGTTTCACATCGTGGTATGTTTCACTAATGATAATTTGGGTGCTCAAAACCCAAAAGATTTTGCATCACAATAACCACTCATTCATATAATCCACGCCTGTTGGGAATCTATACTCTATAGTCAATTGGCTAGGCTTTTCAGTTGGGTCAGGTTTTAAGGCCAAATCCTGAAGTAATAAATACCTTGCTACAGGGTAGAGCCTATCTAGATAGGTAAATAGATGACTACTTCCTTACAAATGTTTCAGTAATAAAGAATCGACTACAGTGGTTTATAATTTAAGAGCTTCCTCTATGTCCCAGATCCAGAAACAAATTGTTTTTTTTTTTTAAACGAAAAACTATGAACGTTAATAAATACTAGGTCTAATAAACTTGGGGAAATATATTTGGAACAGAGGGTTACTCTCCTTCGAAATCAATTGAGCCAAAGAAAATCAGTCTCTTTCCATGGAATTTTGTAAACTTAAAGCAATGAAAAGTAGAGGATTTGATGTTGGGAGGTAGGGAAAGCTTATAGCACATAACAATACTAAGTCAACATGGCATTAAGTTTTATACCAAGCTAAAAATCCATTCTCCAAAACTCCTAAGTGGAACTAATTGATACCTCCCATGTGCTCCTAAAGGCCCAGAGAAACAAATTCTATAAAGTTGTTTATCACATTGTATCTCAGCTTATATATCATTCAACAAATATTGATAAAGACTATTCTTACTATGTCTATACAGGCACTAAGCTATATACTGGGGACAAGGCCATTAATAATAGATAAGGCTCCTGCTTTTATGGAGCTCACAATTAGTGGAGAAGACAGAAATCAAATAAAAATTACTCCAAAAAGGACAACAACAACAAAAAGAGCCAGTTGCAACACAAGAGGATTATAGAGGACTCTGATTTTAACTCTTTTGATTTGTGGAATCAAAAGATAGCTTCTCTAAAAAAGTGACATTTAAGTTAAGACCTAACGTATGAGTGGCAGCTACTTGCAGATAAGTTTATCTTTCTTATTAGAACACATGAGATTCTAGCTAGGGACCCTTCCATTTTTGTTTGTCTGGTTTTTTGTCTTTTTGTGGGGTTTTTTTTGGCATTCTCAATTTAGTACATAACAGGTACTCAATGGATATATACTGAGAAAGAGAGAAGAATCTTTATTGCTCTGATTTTGACTGAAAATTTACTGGATACCTTCCTAAACAGATTCATCAGCATAGTGTACAAGGCATACACAACTTAGAACAGCAAAGAGGAAGAAGTATGTTAAGGTCATATAATACATGTTCATAGGCATAAAAGGAATACTGATTGCAACAAAAATGTAAAGGTAATTTCATGAAAGAAGGATCAAGGATGTAGACTGACTTAGAGGCTGTCTTCTATTGATTTTGCCTGACCAACATCCAGCTCCCACTCTTCTGGCAAAAGCAGCCCTCTTTTCCTTCCAAGAACTTATCCCCTCCCCACAAATATGCTTCAGATGGGGCTTGACTCCACCTCCTGGTTGCAAGAGGTGATCAAGGTATGCCCAATAAAAATGGTCCCTGTGAAATCTTTCCCAGGACTTCTGGAACTGTCAGAAAAGAGGCATTTTCTCCTGAGATTGTGAGTGCTAAGAACCACACATGTCTAGATCTGCTACTGGATTTCTTTGCCAATGTAGGAGATGATCTTGCCTGAGAAAGGAGATAACTGAGAAGACAGACACAGTAGTGACAAGAGATTGAGAGAGAAGGGAAAAAGAAGCGAGAGGAGAAAGAGAGAGGTCCTAGTGAAGAGTCGGCAAAAGAATCAGGCACATAAAAAGAAATTACAACAAAATCCAGCAAATCCTATGAAAGAATATGAACTCTCTATATAGGAAGACGAAGATAACAGCAACCAATTCTGCCTGGGGCAGGAGGGAAATGCTTCACAAAGAAGATGGTATCTGAGCAGAGGAAGAATAAGACAAAGGGGAAGAGCATTAAAATAAAGAAACCACACAAAGACACGCAGATTTCAAAAGGTCTGGTAATTTGGAAGAAAAGCAAGAAATTAAATATTGATCAAACAGATTGCTAGGTGGATGGAGAAGAGGTGGAGGCAAAGGGACAGGTATTGGAAGCTGAGAAATGAATGAAAAGGAAAAGAAATGTGTATATATTGAAGGAAGAGAGATTAAAACAGTTACAAGAAGATCAACAAAATTTTAACTAGACCTAATTAAAAAGTTGGGCTAGGTTGCCAAATAAAAGAAACTTTGAAAAACAGATAAACAGCATTTCTCCTTAGCAACACTAACCAACAATAGTTGATTATCAAAAACAAGATACCATGTTGCAAGATTGTAAAAATAACTAAAATATTTGGGAATTAGCCAAGAATTCATGGGACATCCATGAAAAAAACCAAAAACTTAAACACCAATAAAGGACACAGAAGAGGAGGATCTGCATGGAACAACCTAACCCTGTGAAGACAATTCTACTCAAGTTCATCTATGACGTCAACGCAATCACAACCAAAATTCTCACCGGACTTTTTTGAGGAACTTTATAAATTGACTCTAAAATTTTTATAAAACAATAAACATAGCTGAATCAACCATGAAAATGAAGAGCAAAGAGGGGGACTTTGCCTGCCAGATATCAAGCCATGCTACACAGATGCAGTAATAAAAGCAGCATGGTATTTGCACACAAAAGAATAGACAAACCAATGGAACCCAATGAGAACTTAAAGACAAACCTGTATATACATGGAAACAATAAAGGCGGCTCCACAAATCAAGGGAGAAAGAATAGACTTTACAGAAGATGGTGTGGGGGAAAACTGGCTAATTTCATGAAGAAAAATGATAATGGATTCCTAATTTACAACATACTCAAAGACCTACCACAGATGGATTAAAGATTTACGTGTGAATGGTAAAACTGAAGTTAACAGAACAAAATGTACAATGATTTAAGTTTGTAATATAAACACAAGAAAGGACTTCTTAAATAAAAGCCTAAAAGCACAAACCACCCATGTAATTACATCAAAATTAAAAATTACTGCTCAAGAAATGAAACCTTGGACAAAGTAAATAAGCAGATAATAGACTGGAAGAAGAACAAGACACTAATATCTAGAATACTATAAGCAACTGCTGCAAATGACCAATAAAAAGGTAGAAACTCCACTAGAACAAAAAGAGCAAAAGATATAATCAGGCAATTTAAAATAACGTGATAGCCCTTTATGCCTGAGATAATGTAAACTATTGGCAGGCATGCTAATGATATAAAAACCCTCATGTTCCTCTGATGGGAACAGTGACCAGCAAAATCATTTTAGAGAACAACCTATGCCCAGTATATATACAAGAGTACTTCACAAATTCCATGAAAACATCTGTATTATCTTTTAATTCTATTTTTCCACAAACTTTTTGAAGTACCCTTTTTGTGTGCCAAAGAAAAATTCACAGAGATACAAAGGAGGACTGTAGGAGGCAACCTCTAAAATGACCCCCAATAATCCCTGCTTCCTGCTATTTGTACCTTGTGTCAGTCTTCCTCCCCCAGCCCCAGCATACGCTGGATTTAGTGACTAACTTCTAACAATACAGTGAAATACACTGTATTTCTAACAAAATACAGTGAAAGTGATAGGATGTCACTTCGGAGAGATTAGCTTACAAAGACAATGGCTGGTTTTAGGCTCCCTCTCTCGTTCTTTCATTTGCTTTCCAGATGTCTTGGTATGAGGTGACATGTGGAGAGGTCCACATGACAAAAAACTAAGGGAGGCCACCTCCAGTCAACAGCCAGTGAGGCTGATGACTGAGTTGACTGAGTCCTCAGTCCAACAACCCTTGAAGAACACAATCCTGCCAACAGCCAAATGAGAGATCTAGGGAGCAAGTCCTCCCTGGTAGAGGCTTCGGATGAGACCACAGCCCCAGCTGGACTACAACCTCACGAGACACCTTGAGTCAGAGGCACCAACCTAAGCTGTACCCATATCCCTAACCCTAAAAAACTGCAAAATAATATCTGTTTTAAACAGCTAAGTTATAGGGTAATTTTTATGCAGTAATAGATAAATAACACAAAGACATTCATCATCTGTGGGGGTGCAAAGTTGGAGGCAATCCAGGTGTCCATCACTGAGGGACTGAATAAGTAAAATGTGGTGGATACACACAATGCAGTGGTTTTAAATGCCACAGACTAGATGTTCACTAAACATCACAAGTAACTCTTAAAAACAGTTCTGAGAGGGAAAAAAGCAGAAAACAGAATGAGTTCTATAACACAATTCTATATATATATATACACACACACACACATATATATAAAATACATGTACACATAACATTTTATATTTGAACATATACATATAAAAGCACATACATTAAACACATTAGAATGGCTGTTTATGGAAAAGAAAAGGAGTAGAGAATAGGACAAAAAAGTGAGTAAGTGAATGAATGAATATTAAATGGAGAGAAGGGCAGACCATGAATGAGCTAATGATGACAGTGCTGAAGAATACAATTAACTCAACCCTACACCTGAGGGGTCCAATTGTGGGATGAATGGAGGCATAAGAGGTTGGGAAACATAAGGTGATAGGTGGGACATTATGAGGACCTCAACTAAAACAATGACAACAGAAATGGAAAAGAGCAATCAGACTTTAACATTAAACAAAATAAAACTAATACCACTCAATGACAGACTGGATGCTTAAAGTGAGCGATATGAACTTAAAACCAATCAAGAAAGACTAAGGTTTCCAGATTTAGAACTCAGAGATGGTGATATCATCAACCTAAATCAAAAACATAGTAAACAACAAATCACCATGTATATAGTTGTTGCTCATTATTATTTTTATTTATTTATTTTAAATAAAAAGTTATTTTATTTTTTAAATTTTATTTTGTCGATATACATTGTGGCTGATTATTGCCCCCCATCACCAAAACCTCCCTCCCTTCTCCCTCTCCCCCTCCCCCCCAACAATGTCCTTTCTGTTTGCTTGTCGTATCAACTTCAAGTAATTGTGGTTGTTATATCTTCTCCCCCCCCCGTTTTTTTTTTTTTTGTGTGTGTGTGTGTGTGTGTGTGTGTGAATTTATATATTAATTTTTAGCTCCCACCAATAAGTGAGAACATGTGGTATTTCTCTTTCTGTGCCTGACTTGTTTCACTTAATATAATTCTCTCAAGGTCCATCCATGTTGTTGCAAATGGCAGTATTTCATTCGTTTTTATAGCTGAGTAGTATTCCATTGTGTAGATGTACCACATTTTCCGTATCCACTCATCCGATGATGGACATTTGGGCTGGTTCCAACTCTTGGCTATTGTAAAGAGTGCTGCGATGAACATTGGGGAACAGGTATACCTTCGACTTGATGATTTCCTTTCCTCTGGGTATATTCCCAACAGTGGGATAGCTGGGTCATATGGTAGATCTATCTGCAATTGTTTGAGGAACCTCCATACCATTTTCCATAGAGGCTGCACCATTTTGCAGTCCCACCAACAATGTATGAGAGTTCCTTTTTCTCCGCAACCTCGCCAGCATTTATCGTTCAGAGTCTTTTGGATTTTAGCCATCCTAACTGGGGTTAGATGGTATCTCAGTGTGGTTTTGATTTGCATTTCCCGGATGCTGAGTGATGTTGAGCATTTTTTCATATGTCTGTTGGCCATTTGTATATCTTCCTTAGAGAAATGCCTACTTAGCTCTTTTGCCCATTTTTTTAATTGGGTTGCTTGTTTTTTTCTTGTAAAGTTGTTTGAGTTCCTTATATATTCTGGATATTAATCCTTTGTCAGATGTATATTTTGCAAATATTTTCTCCCACTCTGTTGGTTGTCTTTTAACTCTGTTAATTGTTTCTTTTGCTGTGCAGAAGCTTTTTAGTTTGATATAATCCCATTTGTTTATTTTTCCTTTGTTTGCCCGTGCTTTTGGGGTCGTATTCATGAAGTCTGTGTCCAGTCCTATTTCCTGAAGTGTTTCTCCTATGTTTTCTTTAAGAAGTTTTATTGTTTCAGGGTGTATATTTAAATCCTTAATCCATTTTGAGTTGATTTTAGTATACAGTGAGAGGTATGGGTCTAGTTTCATTCTCCTGCATATGGATATCCAGTTATCCCAGCACCATTTGCTGAAGAGGCAGTCCCTTCCCCAGTGAATAGGCTTGGTGCCTTTGTCAAAGATCAGATGGCAGTAAGTGTGTGGGTTGATTTCTGGATTCTCTATTCTATTCCATTGGTCAGTGTGTCTGTTTTTATGCCAGTACCATACTGTTTTGGTTATTATAGCTTTGTAGTATAGCTTAAAGTCAGGTAGTGTTATGCCTCCAGCTTTATTTTTTTTGCTGAGCATTGCTTTGGCTATGCGTGGTCTTTTATTGTTCCATATAAATGTCTGGATAGTTTTTTCCATTTCTGAGAAAAATGTCTTTGGAATTTTGATGGGGATTGCATTGAATTTGTATATCACTTTGGGTAGTATGGACATTTTCACTATGTTGATTCTTCCAATCCAAGAGCATGGGATATCTTTTCATCTTCTTGTATCCTCTCTAATTTCTCTCAGCAGTGGTTTGTAGTTCTCATTATAGAGATTTTTCACCTCCTTGGTTAACTCAATTCCTAAGTATTTTATTTTTTTGGTGGCTATTGTAAATGGGCAGGCTTTCTTGATTTCTCGTTCTGCATGTTCACTATTGGAGAAAAGAAATGCTACTGATTTTTGTGTGTTGATTTTGTATCCTGCTACTGTGCTGAAATCATTTATCAATTCCAGCAGTTTTTTTGTAGAGGTTTTAGGCTGTTCGATATATAGGATCATGTCATCTGCAAACAGGGACAGTTTGACTTCATCTTTTCCAATCTGGATGCTCTTTATTTCCTTCTGTTCTCTGATTGCTCTGGCTAGTACTAGTTGTTGCTCATTATTCACAGATCCTTTGTGAATTCACCTATTTGATAAAATTTAGTTGTAACTCCAAAACCAGTATTACAGCACTTTTGCAAACAACTGATCTATACAATTTTCTAATTTGCACCAAAGAAATCCTGGACAAAATTTCATGATAAAATAGAGAGAGCTAAAAACTGCAAATGAATTCACAGACAGACAATACAGTATACTATGATGAAGATGATAAAATAAAAACAAGGTCTGTATTTTTCTTGTATCATGTGGAACATGAGATAATAACTGCATAGCAAAGCTTCACATAAAATTGTCCAGACATAATGTGATGTCTGGAATTTTCTTGAATTAATCTGAGAGGTGGAGGAGAGTGGTTATGGATAGGGGTATAGGTGAAACAAGAGTGGCCAAGAGTTGTAATTGTTGAAACTGAGTGATTAGCATATGGTGCTTCATTATTCTCTCTGCATTTACACTTATATGCGTGAAGTTTACAAGTGTAAAATTAAAAAATTGACCATTTATGAAGTAACTGCAGACCACAAGTTTGGTAAAGACAGGGACCTCTCTTATTCCTAGCTCCTACCATAGTTCCCAGCAAATATTAGGTACTTAAATATTGGTTGGAATGAATGAGCCATTAAAAATGTACACTTAAATCTAATTTGCTAAAGTTGTCTGATTTTAGAAGCTGAATATGTTTCATCAGCACTGTATTCGTTTTATGTTGCTGTCATTAAATCATCACAAACTTTAGCATCTTTATTTATTTATTTATTTTTTGTCCTTTTGTGACCGGTAAGGGGAACGCAACCCTTGGCTTGGTGTCGCCCGAACCGCGCTCAGCCAGCGAGCGCACTGCACCGGCCATTCCTATATAGGACCCGAACCCGTGGTGGGAACGCCGCTGCGCTCCCAAGCGCTGGACTCACCCGAGTGCGCCACGAGCCGGCCCAAACTTTAGCATCTTTAAATAGCACAAATTTGTTTTCACACAGTTCTGGAGGTCAGAAAGTACAGCACAGGTCTCATACTGTGGCTAAAATGAAGATGTCAGCAAGCTGCCTTCCATTCTGGAGGCTCTAAGGAAGAATCCATTCCTACTCATTTGGGTTGCTGGTAAGATTCAGTTCCTTGTGGATGTAGAACTCATGTCCCCACTTTCTTGCTGCGTAAACTGAAGGCATTTCCAAGCTTCTAGAGGTCGCAAGATTCCCTGGCTCCTCCATCTACGGTACCAGCACCAGCTTCGAATGACTCCTCATGTTGCATCTCTCCGGCCCATTCTTCTGTTTTCCTCATCTCCCTTAAAGGACTTGTGTGATTAGACTGGAATAATAAAGTAAAGTTTCTCCCCATCAAAAGGTCTTTAATTTTGGGCCAAGCCCGTGGCGCACTCGGGAGAGTGCGGCGCTGGTAGCGCAGCAACGCTCCTGCCGCGGGTTCGGATCCTACATAGGAATGGCTGGTGCACTCACTGGGTGAGTGCCGGTCACGAAAAAAAAAAAAAAGTCTTTAATTTTAATCACAACTACAAAATTGCTTTTGACACATAAGTTATATTACTCATAGGTTCCAGGGACTAGAGCATGAACATCTTTGGGGGTGGGGAGACATTACTCTGCCTACACTAGCACCCAGCAAGAATCAGATGTAAGTGCTAATTTCAATAGGAACCAAAAATCTGCCACCAGCCAGCATGAAAATATTACTCATAGTTATACTCATGGAGGTAATAAAAATATAATGTTCAAACAAATAGATTAAAATAGGCTCCAATAAACTGGGTAGAAGAAATAATTTAAGCACACAATGAAGCACAGCTTCAAATGATAGCAAAGGTATAAATTCGGCTACAACAGAATATTTTTTTTCAATAATGTCAAGAATCTAATCCCCAATTTTAGTTGTCTAAGGAGCAACAGTACTTATAGCCACAAAGCAAAAGAAAGTTTAAATACACAGAATGAAAATTATTCAAACAAGGATAATGACCATCCAGTAGCTGCCCACCCCACTTAGAATAAAATGCAGTGTCCCTAACTCAGCCTCTAAGACTCTATCTTCTGACTAATCATCCTAACTTATCTCCCAACATATGCCCTCTATCCTTGCTCATTCTGCTCCGGTTCTCCCGGCCTACTCAGTGGTCCTTGGATATACTAAGCATGTACCCACCTCAAGGCCTTGCAGCTGCTGTTCCCTCTGCTTAGAGTGCTCTCCCATCAGATAGCGATGGGACCCTGTCTCTGACTTCATTTGTGTTTCTATTAAAATGTCCACTTCACAAGAAGCCTTCCCTTACATACGACCATATTACATTTTTTTCACTGCCTTTATCATATCCTGATATTATATTAAATATGAATTTGTCCATTGTCTGTCCAGCCACAACTACAATTTATGTTTTATTCAGTACTGTATCCCTAGCCCCTAAAATAGGGGCTAATAACGAGTAAGTACTCATATATTTGTTCCATAGTCTCCACAATGCTCACAGGCACAATGAGGAATAAATATTATTTTAGGTTTACTAAAATCAAGAAAAATATATCTATTCATGTCCAAATTTTACATGACAAAAAATATCTGAAACTCCCAGCTTCCAAACACTACTTCATGATTTAGAACTCTGCATAAAATTTCACTAGACTCCTGGGGCCACAGTAACAGAACTAGTAGCAAAAGCTAAAATGATTACTCAATATTCGTTTGAAGTACAACTTAGGCACAGCAGCCCATGCCCTCATTTAATCCATTTTCTATCACAAATATTAAAGATGACTGATGTTTTTAAAAAGTCAGCTTCAAAATGAGAAACGTAAATTTGAGATCAGCTCATCTGGAAAAAAAGTTATATAAACAGAAAAACCTCTGAAATAGCCACTTCAGAAATACATTTTAAAGATACATGTGGGTAAAATGTGTCCATCAATTAATCCGTACCATGTCTCCTCATATCTCCCAAGTCTGTATAACAGTTCCATCTTCCCCTCTGTCCCCAAACTGCTTGGCTAATTCATATTCATCATTCAAGACTTTGGGCTAGCTTCACCTCCTCCAGAAAACATTCCTTGACCCACAAGTAGATTAACGGTGTGCCTATAATATATTCTGAATATCACTATTATAATGCTTTTCATACTCTTATAGTCTACATCATATGAGACAATAAACACTTGTTGAATTAAAAAATTCAACTTCAGATCCCTGTATTGGCCAGCTGCCAAAAAAAAAAAATCTACTAATATTAGAAAATAAATGAAAAATGTAATAAAACACACCTTCATATCAACTTACATAACCATAGATTATTTAAAGACAGGGATTGGGCCTATTTCCATTTCCAGCAGTAATGGATAGGAAGTTCAGAAGAAACTTCCTGATGAAGTCAACAAAAATCCTTAGGGTAAAAGGGAATCGAGAAGGACACTTCCTACAAGCATCAAAAAGCTAACAAAATATTGAAGGATTATAAGGCCAAGATTCAAGGCACTATAAAAATCTATCTCAGCCTGACAGCTGGATTGCTTTGGCCTGGATTGCTTTACAGATCCATAAGAGGTGGCTGGGAATCTGAGCAGTGTTTTTGACAGGGCTGAGGGTTTAGAGGACAAAAGCTGGAGTTCAAAGGTGCAAGCCCTGGTAATTCACCCCACAAAAAGTGTTGGGATCCTCAAAGGGATCCTTACCTTGGGAGTAAGGGAGAGAGGAAGTATATCAACTCACTACAAGACTATAACCCAGCTTTAAATTTCAGCCCTGAAAATGAATTAAGATGAATCCAAGATACTCAACAGAAGAGACAATCCTCTCTGAAGAAAGATAAAATCATACTAACCATCTAATTGTTTCTACCACTTTGCAAAGACTAACAATTAAAAACAGGCACATAAAAAGATGAGATTATATGAACAAGAACAACCATACATCCACAAAACAAACAAAACATTCCTGATACTAATAATTACCAAACACAACTATGTTCATGGGATAAAAACTATACTCCTGGGATAAAAGCCACATTTTTCAAATCAAAAATTTCTTACAGACCTGTAAACTATATAAATAAACCAGACCTCCAAAAAAAATTAACTTCTAGAAAAAAATTCTAGAACTGAAAAATACAATAGCCAAATGTTAAAATTCAGTTGATTAAAAAAAAAAAAAAAAAAAGAACAAAAAGGAAGAAGAAAAACTCAAATTAGAGCCAGCTGAAGAGAGGTTTAGTGACACAGACATTAAGTCACAAGAAATTATCAGAATAAAGTACAGAGAGACAACAGGATAATGTTGATGGACATTTGGGTTGTTTCCATTTAGAGCTATTATGAATAAAGTATTATAAATTAAGCATACAAGTCATTTGCACAGATATATTTTCATTTTTCTTGGGTAAATACCTGAAAATAAAGTTGTAGGATGAAAGACGTGAATATTTGACTTTGTGAGAAACTGTCAAACCTTTTCCCAAAGTGGTTGTACCCTTTTACACTCCCACAACAATGTTTTTAAATATAGCTTATATTTTTTAGAGCAGTTTTGTGTTCACAGAAAATTGATGGAAAGCACAGAGAGTTCCCTTATACCTCCTCCCATCCATATATGCACAGCCTCCCCCACCAGAAAAGTACATTTGTTATAATCAGTAAACCAACACGGACACATCATTATCACTCAAAATCCATAGTTTACAATAAGGTTCACTCTTGATATTCTGTTCTATACGTTTTGACAAATGTATAATAACATGTATCAATGATTACAGTATCATACAGAATAATTTTGCTGTCCTAAAAATCACACACACCACCTACTTTTCCCTCCCTCCTCACCCTCACCTGAAATCCCTTGCAACCACTAATCTTTCTACTGTTTCATTGTTTTGCCTTTTCCAGAATGTCATATAGTTGGAATCATAAAGAAGATACCCTTTTCAGATTGTCTTCTTCTCCCACAAGCAGTTTTTGAAAGTTCTAGTTACTCCACATTTTCACCACTATTCAATACTGTCCAGTCTTCTTAATTTTAGCTACTCTAGTGGGTGTATAGCAATATCATTATGGCTTTAATTTGCATTTTCCTGATGACTATTTTAATGTGCTTCTTGGCCATTCATATATCTTTTATGTAACGTATCAATTTAAATCTTTTGTCCATTTTTAATTGGGTTATTTACCTAATTATTTTTTAATTTGTAATAGCTCTTGATATATTCAGGAATAAAATCTTTTGTCAGATACATGTTTTGCAGACAGATGAGGCAAAGTTTTTATTTTTGATAAAGTTTAACTTATCAAGTTTTTCTTTTATGGTTATTTCTTTCTTTGTCCTTCCTAAGCTACCTTTGCCTAAACCAAAGATGTGTATATTTTTCTAATTTATGTGTTACATGTAAGGTAAGGGGTCAATGTTTTTCATTTTACTTTATTTTGTTTTTTCCCCACGTGAATAACTAGCTTTTCTACCATCATTGGTTGAAAAAAGCTTTTCCTCCCCAATTGAATGATTTTGCTGCCTTTCTTGAAAAACAATTGACCACATAAGAGTAGATCTATCTCGTTGCTCATTGATTAGTCTATATTTATGTCAACACCACATTGTCCTAAAAATTGTAGCTTTACAGTTCATCGTGAAAAGTAAGGTAGTACAAGTATTCCATTTATTCCTCTTTTCCAATATTGCTTTATATATTCTAGGTTCCTTGCCTTTCCATATGTTTTAGAATTAGCTTCTCAATTTGTACATAAAAAATCCTAGTACAAATAAGGTATACTAGCATCTTAACAATTTAAGTCTTCCAGTTTGTGAATATGATATGTATCTACATTTAGGTCTTCTTTAAGTTTACTGAGCAACGTCTTTTAGTTAATAAGAGGGTACTTCAAAAAGGTCACAGAAAAACAGAATTAAAAGATAACATAAATCTCTCTATGAACTTTTTGAAGTACCCTCATATAAGTTGTGCACATATTTGTTGAATTTACTCATTTCATGGGGTTTTTTTTAACGGAATTTGTAAGTTTTTATTCTCTAAATGATTGATGCTAGTATATGATTTTTGTGTACTGACTTTGTCTTAATTACTTTGGGATGATATAACAAATTACTACAGACTAAGTAGCTTAAATAAAAAACATTTATGAGGGTACTTGAAAAAGTTCATGGAAAGACTTGTATTATCTTTCAATTCTATTTTTTCCATAAACTTTTTGAAGTACCCTTACGTTCCTCACAATTGTGGATGCTGGAAAGGCAAAGATCAAGCTGCCAGCCTATTCAGTGTCTGGGATGGTCCACTTCCTGGTGTGCACATGACAGTGAGCTTCCCACATCCTCTACCTTGAGAGCAGAAACAGGGAACAAGCTCTTGTGTCTCTTCTTCAAAGGGCACTCATCCCATTTATGAGGATTCTACTCTCATTACCTAATTATCACCCAAAGACCCCCACTTCTTAATTGCATTGAAGATTAGGTTTCAATATATGAATTTTGGGGAGGGGGAGGGACACATAAACTTTCCAGTCCATGATAGACTTTATAATCTGCAACCTTGCTAGATGCATTTTTAGGTTCAAGTAGCTTTTGTGTATTCCTTAGGATTTTCTACATAATCATATTGCCATTAAATAAGCATAGTTTTACTTCTTTATTTCCAATCTATACCTTTTATCTCTTTTCTTTGCTTTACTGCACTGGTTAGGGCCTCCAATACAATGGTGAATAGAAATGCTGAGAGCAAACATCCTTGACTTGTTTCTAATGGATGAGGGAAAGCATTCAGTTGTTCACCATGAAGTGTAATGTTTACAGCAGGTTTTACATAGATACACTTTATCCAGCTGAAGGTGTTTCCTTCTATTCCTAGTTTGCTGAGATTTTTTTCATGAATGGATGTTGGATTTAGTCAATGCTTTTTCCACATTTACTGTGATGGCTTTTCTAAATTTTACCAATGTGGCAAATTATGTTCATTAATTTTCAACTGTTTGTTACACAATCTTGCTTTCCTGAGATAAGTCCTACCTGGTTATGATGTATTATCCTTTACATATATTGCTGAATGCAATTTGCTAATTTTTTAAAGTATTTCTGCTTCTATGTTCATGATATTAACCTGTAATTTTCTCTTTATGTAATGTCGTTGTTAGGTTTTAGTATAGGGTTATGCTGGACTCATAAAACAAGTTATCCCATCTGCTTTTGAAACACATGTTATTGAAACATTTGCTTCGCGATGTAATGTTAAGAAAAGACAGCAGACTTTGCCTATGACAGCAGATGTGCTTGTGAATACTTACACATGCAGACACTAATATGCAAAAACATAACAGTCCTGGGATATGAGATTATAGGTGACTATTTTTATTGTTCCTAATTCAAATTTTTAAAATGGGAAAGGTACAAAGAAAATGAATGGGAGAAACATTTGCTTCAAAATAGTCTCTCTACTGGGAAATTTACAGGAAAAAAATATATATATCATGAGAGATAGTCCACGGATTATATCTAATCTTATTTCAACCACAGTTCTCAATTACTTCACACTCTCACTTCATTGTAAACTATCAACGTAAAAGAGGTATGCAACTACAGAGAAACAGTCTAACGTGAGTTAGCCAAACTTGCCAAAGATGTGAGTTAAATTTTTTACTACTGGCAGAGGGCAGAGAGTCACAGACTCAGCCTCATTAAAAGTGTTTAGTCATTGGGCCGAGCCTGTGGCGCACTCGGTAGAGTGCTGCGCTGGGAGTGCGGCGACGCTCCCGCCGCGGGTTCGGATCCTATATAGGAATGACCGGTGCACTCACTGGCTGAGTGCCGGTCACGAAAAAACGACAAAAAAAAAAAAAAAAGTGTTTAGTCATTAAAAGCATTTAAACACTATTTGACAGATTTTACACCTAAAAATTCTGTTCCTTCATAATAAAAAACAGCAATCTAACACTCACAGACACCTAATTTGTAATAACTATAAAAAGTGAATATGCATTTCAATATCAAAACACTTAACTCAATATAAAGCTTAGTGACATAGCTCAACACAGTATTTGTTATTGTTGATCATTGCCAAAATAGCCCATAACTACAAGCCATAGACCAAGAGATCCCACATGCCAACATACCTCTTAATGTGAATAAAAATATAAGATCTAGAAAAATAAAAAGAATTAATGCCTAAAAAGAACAGCATCTCCTTTTTGATTTGATGATGATGGAGACTGTAATTTTTCCTCTTGTGAGAAATCTACCGAAGAGAACAGTAGGTGTTTCTTATTTTTAAATCCCTGTTACACAACTTAATAATAAGACTTCAAGAAAATTTTTAAAAGATATTGATACAAACAGTGTTAGAACAACTGTATTTAACCTTCTGAAAAAATAATAAATGAACTTGAATCCATACCTCAGATCCTATACTAAAATAAATCCCAAATATATCAAAGGTTTGAAGCTGGAGAAAAAAAAAAATCCTAACATTCTGAGAGGGGAAATGAAGAATTCCCTTATAATATATTTAAAAGAAGGACTTTTCAACCATTCAGTCTATATATTTATTGAGCACTTACTATATGCCAAGGAGCTTATATTCTAGAGGAGCAGACAAAGAAACATATTATATAGTAAACTAAGAGGTAGTAAGTGCTAGGAAAAAATTAAATCATGAAGGTTGGACCAAGACTGCCAGGTCAGGGTGGGAGGATAAGGAATAGTCAGGCTAAGCTGCCATAGCAAAGAGGTCCAAAATTAGAGGATTTTAAACCAAATCAAAGCTCATTTCTGTGCCATATAAAAATCCAGATCAAGCAGGCTCTATTTAATATGATCATCTAAAGACCCACGCTGGGAGGAAGCTCTGTTGCCCTTTGCATGTGCTTCTAAGTCTGCTCCAGTGGTCATCATTTCCCACCACAGAAAAGAGAAAAACGTACTCCAAAGCACATCATTTCTTCTTAAATAATGTAAAAGTTGCAAATATCATTTTCTCTGGTACATCCACAACTATTTTTTTTTTTTTGTCTTTTTTTGTGTGTGTGACGGGCCGCACCGTGCTCAGCCAGTGAGCGCATCGGCCATCCTTATATAGGATCTGAGCCCGCAGCGGGAGCACTGCTGTGCTCCCAGCACCACACTCTCCCAAGTGCACCACGGGGTCGGCCCGTCCATCCACAACTAGTTTTAAGGAAGCCTGAGAAATGTCATTTCTATCTACACTGTCACTGCCCAGCTTAATTCTAATAACAAAGAAGAAGATAATGAAATCTGGGGGTTACTGACAGTCTATCACAGGTGTGATACAATTTGAAACAGGAAAACCTCAACAAGAAGACGAATTTGAGCAAAGACTTGGAAGAAGCAAGGGAGCGGGGTAAGAGTCTTCCAGGTAGAGGGACCAGCACATGCAAAGACCTAGTAGGAACATGCCTACTATATTTAAGGAGCAGCAAAGAGGCCAGTGGGGCTAGAATAGGAGAGTGGCAGGAGATGGGGTCAAAAAGGTAACAAGGAGCCAGTTTACAGATCCTGAAGTTCTTAAAAGCTGTAAAAGATTAATAAATTCAAATTGTTTAAATTGTTTTCAAAAGTTCATCATAGCAAAAACAAAAATAGACTATAAGCAAATAAGTCGTTAAAAGGCAAACAGAAAAAATAACTTTAAATTCATGTCACAAAAGGCTAATCCTTCTAATATAAAAAGGGCTAGAAATAGATATGATAGAGGATCCAAAACGAAAATGAGAAAAAATATGAGCAAAAAATGTTAACAACCCTAAAGTCCATTAATAGAATGATTAAATGTTTTCATTCTTACCGATAACAGAATATTAGGTAGTTTTTAAAGAAGAATGAGAAAGGATATGGAGAAATTGGAAACTTCATACGCAACTGGAGGGAATAAAAAATGGTAAAGCCGCTGTGGAAAAGTTTGGCAGTTACTTAAAAAGTTAAACATAGAGTTACCACATGACCTAGCAATTCCACTCCTAGATACATACCCAAAAGAACTGAAAACATATAACCACAGAAAATCTTGTACATGAATGTTCATAGTATCATTATTCATAATGGCCAAAAATAGAAACAAACCAAATATCCATCAACTGATGAATGGATAAACAAAATGTGGTATACAAGTACAATGAAATATTTTACGGCAAGAAAAAAGAATAAAGCACTAGTACATACTACAACATGGATGAACCTTGAACACATACAAAGTAAAAGAAGCCAGACACAAAAGGCTGTATATCGTGTGATTTCATTTATTAAAAATGTCCAGAAGAAACAAATCCACAGACAGAAAGCATATTAGTGGTTACCAGAGGCAGGAGCAAATGAGGACTGACTGCTAATGGGTATAGGATTTCTTTTCAGGGTAATAAAAATGTTCTGGAATTAGATAGTGGTGATGGTTTCACAAATTTGTGAACATACTTAAAACCAGTAAGTTTTGTACTTTGAAAGGCTAAATTTGGGGGTATTTAAACTATATCTCAACAAAGCCTCTATTTAAAAAACAAAAATGAGAAAGTTCTCTAAATGCTGATGTACAAGGACTGCCAGGATAGATTGTTAACTGGAAAAAAAAGAGCAAAGTTCAAAACAATATGTAGAATGTCCCATCTTTTATGTAAAAACAGAATAAAATAAGAATCTATATTCATAATTGAATATATATGCATGAAAAATCTCAAGAAGGATACATAAAAAACTACGTGTAGAGGTTAATTATGGAGGCAAAAAGGAAGGCTGAGAAGCAGGAGATAGAGATAGAAGGAAGACTGTTCATGTGCACTTTTATGTGTTAGATTTCTGAATTACATAAAATATCATCTATACAAAAATTAATCAAGAACTAAAAACAGAAGATTGCTGAAAATGTTAAAAGCTGAACTTCTATTACAATTTGATGACCTATTGAAATAAGAGCAAATGAAAAACTAAGTCAAGTCACATTATAGCATGCTGTAGAAGTCACTGATTCAAAATTAGGAAAGCTAGGATTTGCATTTAAATTTTCTATTAACTCACTCTGTTAATTTCAACAAATAACTTATCTGGGTGTTGACTTTCTTATTTGTAAATAAGTACATTGGGCAAGATGATCTCTAATGTCATTTTCTGCCATAACTTTCTATAATGCTCAAATAAAGGAGTTCAAGGGCAATCTTAGATTCCTGTGAATACAAAATTAAAAATATATTAACTGGGCTATCTTAAGTGCCAAATAATCAGGTGAAAGAGCCAGAGAGGGCAATACTTGAAAGAAACCAAAATTCTACCATGCTGAGTATGGTGGTTTTCAAATGATCAAAAATGTTTTAGGCCAACAGATCTTTCTTGTTTTAATGTCCTTGTATAATCTTCAGAAGATTTTCATTACACAATCGCCAAAACAAAGTCAACTTTAAAAAGCCAAAATGTTGCTTTGGCTGCCACATTATCCCAAGAATTTTCCACCATCTGGTCTGGAAATGTCCTAGAACAAACTACTGTTGGAGCAAGTTATTAATTTCGTGTGAAGAAAAAAAGACAGGCTCCATGACCTTGCACTGCTCTGCTAGGGCAGAGTGGAACACTTGGATAAAGACAAAAGCCTCCATGCAATGGGTGTTAGTGTTGGCATAGGGCAAAGTCAATGAATACAGAGGGAAAAAACATCCTCCTTGACTTACTATTGGATAAGAAACCTGAAGGTACTGTAAATGGAACATAAGTTTAATAAAAACAACTGACAAGTTCAAAGGATTAAGACCAAAATTTAGAAATATCAGTGTCATGCCAACATGGAGATTCTAAAAGTCAAATATGAGGAAAGACTAAAAAGTGATACGGTGTACAACAGATAATGTCAATAATAATACATTAGTATGATGGCTAGTTTTAAAAGTTAACAAATCAAAAACGTAGCAATACTCTTTCATTTATAAAAGTTTTCACAACACAAGAAAGAGAGCCTAAAAGTTAGGAGTCCAGAAATCTGGGTTCTAGCCTCAGAACTGCCACTCGTTACCTTTATCAACCACTTTACCTGCCAACTTCATATGTAAAACTAAGGGGGTGGGTTACAGAAACTCAAATATCTGTTCCAGGTTTTTCTGATTCTTAGAGTTAATCCTACATATGCAAAAACATATCCAATGTTTAAAATATAGCCACAGATCTAGAACTAAAATCAAGTTCGAAACAAAAAAGTTTCAAAATTATCCCAGAAAAACAAAATTTAAGATAGATCGACAGATTAATGATAAAGCAAATACAACAAAATTGTGACAATTATAGAATGTATGGTGATCAGTGGGTGCCCAAAGTGCAATGATGCCAGCGCAAAATTGTGCATTTGTACAACAAGGAGCAATCAGAGAGAAAAAGAGCTGAACTGAAAAGGATTGCCAAAACTTCACTGAAAATTAGAAATGGCTTTTAAATATATGGAGATGTTCAATCTCACTTATAATGGAAATATGCATATAATAATCACAACATAAGTTCCATTTTTAACTTACAAAAAAATTTAATACATACAATATTGTCAAAGCGCTTTTAAAGGTTTTTGATGGGACTATAACTGGTATAATCTCTTTAGGGGGTACATTTTTATCAAATGTATTGTATTTTTATCAAAATTTAAAATGTACACACTCAATGCCAACTGTAAGACATATATGATAACCAGATCTCTATATATGAATGAAGTGAATTTATGTACTGAATATTCATTGTAGTATTGTTTATAACAGTAACAGACTGGAAATCAACTAAACAACTTTTATAAGGGAGTGATTAAATAAATTGTAATATATTCAGACAATTCATACACAGCTATAAAAAATTAAAGTAGACTGCTGGCCAGTTAGCTCAGCTAATTCAAGAATGGTGCTGATAACACCGAGATTCACAGTTAAATCCCTGTACCAGCCAGCCACTCCCAAAAAAATAAAATTAAAGTTTAAAAAAAAAAGTAGAGCTATAGCTACTGATTGGGGGAAAAAATCAAGTTAAAAGTGAAAAAAGCAACTTGTCAAACAGTCTCTATGGTATGGTACCATTTTTGTTTAAAAACAGTTTTTATGTGCTATCACTGTCACTGGGTGGAGGGATTAGAAGAGTAGGGAATAAAGATCTAAAGTGAGGAGACTTACTTTTTATTGTATACCCTTCTGTACTGTATGACATTTTCCCATGCACACACATTAACTATTCAAAAATAGATCAAATATTCTAATAAAGAAATTTTGATGAGGCAGATCAAAAGATACAAATGAAATAAATTTCCAACAAATTAGAAAGACTATGCTATCGACCCTAAGTAAATCATTGTGCAGTACATGCATGCATTGAGACAACACACTATACCCCACAAATATGTACAAGTAAATGTTCAAATAAAAAAAAATTTTTTTAAGTGTAAAATATTGAGATAATAGAGAAAGATTAAATGTACAGAAGTCTAATACCTGACTTGTACATGAATTTCAGAGAGATAAGAAAAAAAGGGGAAAGAAAAAACAAAGAAATAACACAAAAAAACTTCCCACAGCTGAAGAACATAGATTTACTGACTGAAAGGTTGCCCTAAATAAGCAGTCAATAAACGAATAAAATGTCACCTACACCCAAACACATTATCATATGTCAGAATCCTAAAGATAAGCCTAAGATTCCAAAATCACCCACAGAGGAAAAGAAAACCTACAAAGCAATGACATCGGATGACATCAGAATTCTCTTTAAACAATACTAATATTAGAAGACAATAAAGCAATGTCTTCAGAACTCTAAAGAATAATGCTTCTCTGTGGAGTATACTAACATTTATAAAGCAAAAGTATTTCACAGGGCCTAGTTTCCAAAGCCCTGTAGTTTCATGTTTAGCCTAACTTTTTAAAATTACATATAGAATTGTTAACCTTGCAAAAGACAGGAAACTTTCCCCAGGCTAAAGTCTCTGCTGTGGATAGAGAATTGTCACACAGCAAAGTTGCTGGCTGTCAAGGACAAATGTCTTTGGAGCAGGTTAACCTACTGATTGATATGCTTAAAAAGTTGCTTTATTGTTACGTAAAAATACTGAGGAAACTGCTGTAGGAAAACACAGTATTTGCTAAGAACAAGCTTTTGTTGGTGGATCAACTTAACCTTTTGCAAATTGCATTATGGAATATCACTTTGCTATTTCACTGATGGTACCAGCTTCTATTGTTAAAACTATACTTAACCATAACTTCACCTGTGCTATTTTTCTGTAACTTTCTGCCCTGGAGAATAAATACTGAGACAGAACCCCAGCTCAGTGTTAATTTCTCAAATGAAGAATGCCTCTCTCTTGAGGGTTCCAGGAAGATAACCCCATCAGGGTGTCTCATTGCTCAGAGGAAATGGGCTTTAAGTAATCTTTTGTGTCTCTGTCACCCAGGGGAGAGAGGTGGCAAATCCATGTGAGGACAAAGAGAGTGCAACACTTCTCAATCAGAAATTTAAAACCAGCCTAACTATCTTTCACACACAAATATAGACATGCAAAGACTAACACTTTTTCCAGAAAGCTACATGAAGATGTGCTCCAAAAAAATGAGGGAATAAACCAAAAAAAGGTTAAAGAAAATTATCCAAGAAACAGTGGAAGCAATCCAAGAAGATAAGTGAAGGAAAATCCCAGATGACACAGGTATGTGATAGGCCCAAAAGCAACCAATCTAGATTGAAACAAGAGGACTGAGGGCTTTGATGAGGGAAATCCCAAGACTAGATGTAGAGCTTGTAAAAATGAGGCTAAAATAATAAAAAGGAATGAAGTACTGATCTGTGCTACAAATATAATGAACTTTGAAAACATTATATTGGGTTGGCCAGTTCGTTCAGTTGCTTAAAGTGTGGTATTTATAACACCAAGGTCCAGGGTTTGGTCCCTGTACCAGCCAAAAAAAGAAAAAAGAAAAAAAAAAAAAGAAAGAAAACATTACACTAAGTAAGAAACCCAAACACAAAAGACCACACATGATATGAAAGCATTTATATGGAATGTCTAGAACAGGCAAATCCCATAGAAAAAGAAAGCACATCAGTGGATGCCAGGGACTGGGAGTTGGAAAGGAATTGATTACAATGAGAATGAGGGAATTTTTATGGGGGCAGGGGGTGATTGAATTTTTCTATCTCATGATTTCAGTATACATATACAACTGTATGCACTTGTCAAAACTCATAAAACTGAACAATAGAGAAAATAAATTCTGTGATAGGTAAATTATACCTTTATAAACTTGACTTAAAAAATAATTTTTTGACATCCAGGCCAGCAATGGAGCTAGCCCAATGCCTGGGATCCTGAGAGATGGGGGCTAAGACAGCACCACACCTACCTGCAACCAGATTCTGGAAGATATTTATTAACCACATGTACTTCTTTGGGTGTGTGTGTGACTTATCTGCTCATATCCTTCACCAAATTTCAGCTAAGATTTTCAATTCATTTTTAAGAGTTCTTTTTGCAATAAGGATATTATTCTTTGTATGTTTAAAAAGAAAAAAAAAACAGAGAGAGAATAGAATAATGGTTACCAGAGGCTGGGAGGGGTGGGCATGGAGGGGAAGATAAGGCATGAACTAATGGGGACAAAACTATGCTACCTACCCTAAGTGAACTATTGTGCAAGATATGCATGTATTGAAACAACACATTGTACCCCACACAAATAAGTGTAAAATTGAAAAGATAATTATTTTTTTAAAAACCCTATGACATTGGGCCAACCCCGTGGCTCACTCGGGAGAGTGCGGCGCTGGGAGCACCAAGGCCGCAGGTTCGGATCCTATATAGGGATGGCCGGTATGCTCACTGGCTGAGCGCGGTGCGGACGACACCAAGCCAAGGGTTGCGATCCCCTTACCGGTCACAAAAAAATAAAAATAAAAATAAAAACCCTATGACATTGAACCAGATTTTTCTAGTTGAAGCTGACTCTTATGGAACAACCTATGGATTCTTTAGCAAGGTTTAATGCCCAAATAATTGACAACGCCTAGTAATTTATTTTGTTAAACTCTCTCTATGCCTAAACAGATTACTGGGTGTAATTTTTTAAAAAGCTTTTTAATACTTTTTATTGGCCAGGCACATTGCCAGCGCCTCAGTGGCCACCTGGGGTCCTGAGGCATGGATCGGAGACCAGACCCCACCACCACAACCAGGCATACCACTAGCGTCAAGGAGCATGCCAAAAACATCACCTCCATGTGAGTGGCCCACCACAGCCACCACGATAACCATGGCTGTCATGAAAGCAGCTAGACACCACAACCACCATGCAGATGGTCCACCAGCCACTACAGTGCACTGATACAAGGAGAATTACCAGCAGAGACCAAAGAAAAGAAGAGGATGTCTCTCTCCACAAAGCCCTTTCCAGAGTGACAGAAGAAGCATCTGCTCTATGATAATATTGGGGGACCTGAATACACCTCTCAGCATTAGACAGATCGTCTAGGCAACAAATCAACAGAGTAACCATCATTCTTTCAGAAGGAGAGAAGAAACCTAGGGTTATCAGAGGGGGGAGGGGGAGGGGATAGGGAGAGACTGGACAAGGGGCATGAAGAATAAGTACAATTTGTAACAATATATAGGTTAGCAATACTGATTTGATCAACATATGTCAACACTGAACCCCAAAAATATGTATAATCAATTATGATTCAATAAAAAAAATTTTTTTTAATTTCATGCAAAAAGAACAAAATTAGGGGGAAAAAAGGTGGAAAAAAATACTTTTTATTGAAGTAGAATATATCTACAGAAAAGTACACATATTATAAACGTATAGCTCAATGAGTTCCACAGGGGTGGGTTTCTCTTTAAATTTTGACACTTTTTGTCACCCCGAAAGATTTTTAGAAGAGACTTAAAAGGCTGTGTGGGGTATAGCTCAGGGATAGAGCATTTGACTGCAGTAGAAGAGACTTAAATAGGTCTACAATGTAGAAACAAAAAAGCTTCCAAATTTTTCCCTAATCAGGTTTTCACAGAGTGATATCATTATTCTGTTTAAAAGTCAATTCTCAGGGAGCATAGCAAGATGGCAGAATAGTCCCCAGCATCACTCTCTCCCACAAATCAACCAATTTACAACTATAAAAATGTAACATCAGCCAAGTTGGGGCCACTGGAGCTCAGGGAAGAGGAGGAGAGACCTATGGAGTTCATGAAGGCAGGAGAAACCATGATGAGAGAAAGAAAAAACTGCTCTCAGCATTTTGGGCCACGGCAGCTTTAAGGCTCCAGCTGCTGAAAGCATGGAGCAGGAGCCAGCGGAAGCCACAGCAGTGCCCTGCAGATGGAGTTCCTTGGAGGCGGCAGGGGAGAAGAGGGCCTTCGTGGCCCCCAGGACAGCAAGACCACTAATAGGGTTCCCATGGACCCATGCAGGAGCAAGGAGCCAGAACACAGCTGTAAAAAGGGGAGCAATTCAGAGGCTGGTGAGTCATCGCAAGGGACCTGCACAGGGCCCTTCCCATGGGAAGTGTTTGGAGCACAGGCAGTGGGGGAGACAGGCCCACTGGGAGATCACTGGGACACAACAAGGACAGCCAATCCACCCCCAATCAGTGCAGGACTACTCAGAGGAGGCTGGTGGAGAATGCAGAATTGCATGGGGTGCAGTTTGACGAAAAAACTCAGGCCCAGATCAGAGTTTCTACACAACCCCAGTGCACCGGGTCTCTGGAGAGCCAGAAGTACAAAGTCAACCTGAGCTGCACAAAAAGCCTTCACTAGGGAAGCAGCAGCAAAGCAGCAATTTAGCTAAACCACAGAGTTCAAGTACTGATTCCCACAGGGAGTTCCCAAGTTTTAGAAGTAAGCAAAGGACAAAAAATTACTTCCAGCCAAGGCACATCACCAAGACCTTGGGGCCCACCAGGGGACATGAGGCATGGAGCCAGGTACCAGACCCCCCTCCCACAACCAGGCACACTATGACAGTACCTCAGGACCCACCCGGTGACCTGAGGCATGGAGAAGTGAACCAGACTCCCCTCCCACAATGAGGCACACCATGCCAGCACCTCAGGGCCCTCCTGGTGACCTGAGCATGGAGAATGGGACCAGACCCCCCTCCCACAACCAGGTACACTGCGCCAGCACCTCAGAGCCCTGGGGACCCAAGGCATGGATCTGGGGACCAGACCCCCATCCCACATCCAGGCACACGTCAGCACCTCAGGAACCACCTGGGAACCCAAGGGATGAAGAAGGGGACTGGACCCCCATCCCACAACCAGGCACACAGCATCAGCACCTCAGGAACCACCTGGTGACCTGAGGAATGGAGAAGGGGACCGGACCCCCCTCCCACAACCAGGCACAATGCACCAGAGCCACGGAGCCTGCCTGTGGACCAAGGCATAGAGAAGGGGACCAGATCCCCCACCCATAACCAGGCACACTGCCAGTGCCTTGTGGCCCCACCTGGGGGCCCAGGGTATAGAGCTGGGGACCAGACCCCCTCCCACAATGAGGCACACTGAGCCAGCGCCTTAGGGCCTGCCTGGGGACCCAAAGCATGGAGCCAGGAACCGGACCCTCTACCCACAACCAGGCACACCGTGCCAGCACATCAGGGCCCACCTGGTGGCCCAATGCTTGGCACCAGGGACTAGACACCCCCCCACCAACCAGGCACACCGCCAGTGCCCCGTGGCCTCACCTGGGGGCCTGCGGTATGGAGCCAGGGACCAGACTCCTTCCCACAACCAGGCACACTGAGCCAGCACCTCAGGGCCTACCTGGGGACCTGAGGCATGGAGAAGAGGACCGGACCCCCCTCCCACAACCAGGCACACCACACCAGCATCTCAGGGACCACCTGGTGACCCAAGGCATGGATCCGGGGAGCCGACTCCCCTCCCACACCCAGGCACACTGCGCCAGCACCTCAGGGCCCACCCGGGAACCCAAAGCAAGGAGCCGGGGACCAGACACACCCCACAACCAGGCACACTGCCAGTACCAAGGAACATGCCAAAAACATCACCTCCATGTGGGTGACCCACCACAGCCACCACAATAACCATGGCTGCTACTAGCCACCACAACCACCACACAGATGGTCCGCCAGCCACTGGAATGCACTGACACAAGGAGAGTCACCAGCAGAGATAAAGAAAAGAAGAGGATGTCTCTCTCCACAAAGCCCATTTCAGAGTGACAGAAGGAGCATCTGCTCTATGATAATATTGGGGGACCTGATCACACCTCTCAGCATTAGACAGATCATCTAGGCAAAAAATCAACAGAGTAACCATCAGTCTTTCAGAAGGAGAGAAGAAATCTAGGGTAATTAGAGGGGGGAGAAAAAGGGGGATGGGGAGAATGGACAAGGGGCATAAAGAATAATTACAATTTGTAACAATATATATGCTAGTAATATTGATTTAATCAACATATCTCAATGTTAAACCCCAAAAATACGTATAATCAATTTTGATTCAATAAAAATTTTTTAAAAAGCGGGGGGGGGGGGCAATTTTGATACAGACATATGCACAAAGGGAGAACATCATATGAACATGAAGATTGAACAAATCCTTCCCTCACAGCTCTCAGAAGGAACCGACTCTGCCCATATCTTGATCTTGGACTTCTGGCCTAAGGAAATGTGAGACAATCAATTTCTGTTGTTTAAGTTACACAGTTTGTGGTACTTTGTTCCAGCAGTCCTAGCAAACTAATATGCACACACATACATGCATCATAATTCATAAAATCTAAGTAAGTTCTGAGGGTTGGACCAATGTCAATTTCCTGGTTTTGATTTTGTACTATAGTTATTGTTAACAAGCAAAATGTAACATTGCGGAGACTGGGTGAAGGGTACAAGGGACTTCCCCATTCATTTCTTTGTACCTTCCTGAGAATCTATCATTATTCCCGAAGAAAAAAGTTTAAAAAATAAAACAACCATTAACTTGCTAAAAAATAACAAACATTAAAAGTCCTGTGGGGTGGGGGGATGGGGGGAAGAGTCAGTTCTCAGGGAATGGCCAGTTTGCTTAGTTGGTTATAAAGTGGTATTGTAACACCAAAGTCAAAGGTTCAGATTCCCGTACTAGTCAACCGCAAATAAAAAAATAAATAAAGTCAGTTCTCAAAACAGTAAATATACTAAACGAAAATTAGCCTGGCCAGTTTGCTCAGTTGGTTAGTGTATGATGTTGCAACACCAAAGTCAAGGGTTAGGATTCCGATATTGGTTGCAAATAAACGGATTGATAGATAGATACAAAGATAAATAAAGTCAGTTCTCAAAACAATAAATATACTAAAAGAAAATTAGGCCAGCCAGTTAGTTCAATTGGTTACGGCATTGTGTTGTAACACCAAGGTCAAGAATTTGGATGCTCCAACTGGCCAGCTGCCCAAAAAAGACCTAACTCCAATCATGTTACAAGAGAGATTTGCCTAAATAAATATAATCCATATTTATTATTATTAATAAATATTTTCTGATCTAGGAATTAGTAATATTTTAAAACAATAAAGATGTGTAGTTAAGATTTAAGAGATGAGGGCCAGCCCGTAGCTCACTTGGGAGAGTGTGGTGCTGAGAACACCAAGGCCACTGGTTTGGATCCCATATAGGGATGGCTGGTTTGCTCACTGGGGGAGCATGGTGCTGACACCACCAAGTCAAGGGTTAAGATCCCCTTACCAGTCATCTTAAAAGAAAAAAGATTTAAGAGATGAAAAGCTCTACCATTCCATTATTTTTGTTGAACCCAACTAATTCCTATCCTTTATCTTCCTTTTGTGTACTTCTTACGAAGAAGTAAAAGTACAGATGATACAAGTTGGAAGAAAGGAAAGAGAACTACATAAAGGGTGTGGGCACTGATATTTTTAATTTACAAAGGGAAAATCACATATTACTGCCTATAGTTGAAAGAACAAAAAGATATATTACACAAAAAACCTAAAAATAATAATTTAAATATAGTAAAAGAATACAGCAACAGGTAACATGCAGGTAGGCAGAAAGAGACAATCATCTGAGCAGGTACCAATAAATAATTTAATGAATTAAGAAACAGTAATATATATTTACATTAGCATCCCCCCCAAAAATACTTGGGTATAAATCTAAAAATATATATACAAGATCCATATGAGAAAACTATAAAACTCTGATGAAAGAAATCAAAGAACTAGGGCTGGCCAGTTAGCTCAGTTGGTTAGAGTGTGGTGCTGATAACACCAAGGTCATGGGTTCGGGTCCCTATACCGGCCAGCCACCACAGAAAAGAAATCAAAGAACTAAATAAATGGAAGGATATTCCACATTCATGGATAGGAAGACTCAGTATTGTCAACAATTCTTCTCAACGTGATCAATACAGTCAAGCAATCCCAATTAAAACCCCAGCAAGTTATTTTGTGAACACCAACAAACTGATTCTAAAGTTCACAGAGGTAGGGCCGGCCCAGGACTCACTCGGGAGAGTGCGGTGCTGATAATACCGAGGCCACGGGTTCAGATCCCTATATAGGGACGGCTGGTTAGCTCACTTGGGAGAGCGTGGTGCTGACACCAAGTCAAGGGTTAAGATCCCCTTACCAGTCATCTTTTAAAATAATAATAATAATAATAATAATAAAGTTTATAGAGGCAAAAGGCCCAGAAGAGTCAACACAAAATTGAAGGAGAAGAACAAACTAAGAGGACAGACATCACCCAAATTCAAGATTTACTATAAAGCTACAGTAATCAAGACAGTGTGGTATTGGCAAAAGAACAGACAAATAGATCAGCGGAACAGAAAAGAGAGCCCAGAAATAGACCCACACATAGTCAACTGATCTTTGACAAAGAAGCAAAGGCAATACAATGGAGAAAAGATAGTTCCTTCAACAAATGGAATGCACATCCAAACGCAAAAAAATGAACCTAGACACAGACCTTACACCCTTTACAAAAACTAACTCAAAATGGATCACATATATAAATATAAAATGCAAAACTGTAAAACAGGAAAAAACCCAAATGACCTTGGGTATGGTGATGACATGTTAGATACAACACCAAAGGCACGATCCATGAAAGAAATCATTGATAGCATAGACCTCACTGATATTAAAATTTCTGCTCTGTGAAAGCACTGTCAAGAGAATGAGAAGACAAGCCACTGACTGAGAGATAATATTTGCAAAAGACATATCTGATAAAGGACTGCTATCCAAAATATACAAATAACTCTTCAAATTCAGCAACAAGAAAACAAATAACTCAATTAAAAACAGGCCAGGCTGGTCTGAAGGCAGTGAGCTATCTCATTTGATTGTTCACAGTCAGTTACAGATTAAACTTCTTGTTCTACTCTTTCCCCCTTCTCACTACTACATTTGACTAGTCTGAAAAAAAAGAAACTGGGTCAAAGACTTTGACATCTCATCAAAGAAGATATACAGATGGCAAATATGCGTATGAAGAGATGCTCAACACCACATGTCATTAGGGAAAGGCAAATTAAAATAACAATGAGATACCACTACTCACCTATTCAAATACCAAAATCCAAAACATTAACACCACCAAATGCTGCCAAGGATGTGGAGCAACAAGAACTGTTATTCACTGTTGGTGGGAATTCAAAATGGTACGGTCACTTTGGAAGACAATTTGGCAGTTTCTTACAAAACTAAACATACTCTTACCATATAATCCATAAATTGTGCTCTTTAGAAGTTATCCAAAGGAGATGAAAACTCATGTTCAAAGACCTGCACACAGATGTTTATAGCAGCTGTACTCATAATTGCCAAATTTTGGAAGCAACAAAGATGTCCTTCAGTAGGTGAATGGATAAACTGTGGTACATCCAGACAGTGCTAAAAAGAAATGAGCTATCAAGCCATGAAAAGATATGAAGGAATCTTAACCGCATATCACTAAGTGAAAGAAGCCAATCTGAAAAGGCTACACACTGTACGTTTCCAACTGTATGACATTCTAGAAAAGGCAAAACTATGGAGACAGTAAAAAGAGTAGTGGTTTGCCAGGGGTTATGAGGGAGGGAAGGTGGAAGGGATGAATGAGCGGAGCACGAAGAATTCTTAGGGCAGTGACACTACACTGTATGATACTATAACAGTGGATAGATGTCATTGTACATTTGTCAAAACCCACAGAACATACAGCACCAAGAGGGACCCTAAAGTAAATTATATGTTTTGGGGGATAATGAGGTGTCAATGCAGGTTTATTAATTCTAACAAATGTACCTCACGGGTGAGGGACATTGATAGTAGAGAAGACTATACAAGTGTGAGAACAGGAGGTATTTAGGAATTCTGTACTTTCTGCTAATTTTTGCTATAAACTTAAAACTACTATTAAAAATAAAGTCAAATAATGTTTTAAACTAGTGGTATATTATTTAGAAATATAAAGGTAAAATAAAAATAAAGGTTTATATAAACCACCAGACCAGCTAAGAATTAAAAATGGTTGTCTTTGGGGAGGAAAGGTATAAAAAGAGATGGGACAAAGAACATTTGTTATCCTTTAAATCATCTGTGCTATTTGATTTTTTTCCCCAAACTATGTGCATACATACAAGGGTATTTCAAAAAGTTTGTGGGGGCTAGCTGTTATCAGTTAGAGCATGGTGCTGATAACACCAAGGACCAGGGATCCATCGCTGTACCAGCCAGCCACCAAAAAGAAAAAGAAAAATGTAAAAGAGGAAAAATGAAGTTGAAAGATAATATGAATCTTCCCATGAACTTTTTGAAGTACCCTTGTATATTACAATTCAAAATAAAATTCATCATCTGTGACTAGCATAAAGTATCCAAATATAATATAACCTGGACTACATCTGAAAAGAAATTACTCTGTAAAGAAATAATTTATATAAGTGTCAGAAAAAATTGAAAATGAAAAAAAATCAATTGAATGTTGGCAGAATTAAAATTTGCAGTTACTAATATCAAACCACCTCATTCATATTTTGCTCTACATTTATTAATAACAGCAAAAGAAATTAACAAAAGCATTCAGTAACAGTCTTGACTTTTTAAGAGTAAAAATTCTTTGAAGGTAGAGATTTGATGTTTTCAGGACCGAGCTACCTCATAATACTGCAAACTGAACTTAGGAAAGACACTTCCCTTCTCTCTACTTCAGTGATATATATAAGATAAAAGGGCTAGGCTAAATAAAATAAGCCATTAGCTCAGTTGGTTTGAGCATGGTGTTATTACACCAAGGTCAAGAGATCACCATACCGGTCAGCCACCAAAAAACAAACAAAAAATTTTAAATTTAAAAATTAAAAAAAAGTAAATGAAATAAGGTAAATTCCAGTTCTCAAATCTAATATGACTCTTAAATAGCTCATAACTTGTAAGAAAATCTGCAAACACAGACAAAATGACAGAAGTCAGGATTCTGCTTTTGCTGCTGCTAACCTTTCACACCCAATGCCCAGCTAGAACAAGTCCTTGGACACATAAGCTCCTCCCAGCAGCTCAACACATCAGAAACTTGCTTCAGTTCCAGCACAGATTATTCAACCTTTTCCTTTTAAATCACAGGCATCCTGCATCTTGTGACCACAATACTTGTTAATGGCCAAGTGTTATTACTTTTTACTGAAAAGCTTAAAATATGAAAATTAACTCAGAAGCAAATAAATTTGTTTTTTTGTTTTTTTGTTTTTGTTTTTTTAGTATAGGGTATATGTGAGACAAGACACCTTATAATTCATTTAGCATTTTACAACATACAAAAGCATTTTCAAGTGTGTTACTTTGGTCCTCCAACACAATGCTGAGCAACAGGATAGGCAGTGAGAGCACCAGGCAGCTCTCATCCCAGATGAAACACTCCCTCTCAGCTGCTGGCCCCTCTACTTCAATTAGGGACATGATGGCCTTACTACCAGCAGTCCTAAACTACCAACTTGCCTAGCTATTCCTTCAATAACTATGTGAGTTCCCCCAATAGCTATGTAATTCAATTTCCATATCTAAAATATTTAAAAACTAAACCACATATATCTTCAACTGTCTTTTCCAAGTGATAATCTCTGATCTATTAACCCCAATTTTAAAATGAGAAAAGTCAAGGCCTGGAGTGACATTGCTGGTTAGTGCTAGGATTCAAACCATATGTCCTGGATCCAGAATTAGTGAATTTTTCCCTTCTACATAATATATCTTATACTTCTTAACAAAGATCAGTTAAGCATTTATTAACATTCTAAGCACATATCTTGTAAAAGTAACATTATTTGTGTGCTATCTTGTAAAAGTAACATTATTTGTGTGCTACTGAATAAATTTTGATCAGATTTCTTCAATAAACCAGGTTATGGTTTACATATTAAAAAATGAACTGGGATTTTTCCCCTCAAGGCACCAGACATCAATTTTCAAACTGAAAAGCTATTCTGAACTTAATACATAATACTGTCTCGGTATCTGAAAATTCTATAACCTTTACTTTAGAGCTTATAATATCTTAAATGCCTAATTTAATGCCACTGCTAATCACTACAGTGATGACTGTGTTATCAATCCTTCCTCTTACTGATTTTCAATCTATCTATCCATCTCTAAGCTCCTCAAGAATCATGTCTCTCTATGCCCATGGCCTAGTATACTATATACTCATAGAATATTGACAATATGCATTTTTGTGGGTGAACTTAATTAAAAGAAATTATTGTACTATGAAATTATAATCTAGGGACTACAGAGATACAAAACCTATTGTCCCTACACTAATCAGCACTTATAACTAATTAATCTATCATTTCCTTAAATATTGTCAGATGTTATTTCTCAGTGTTTGGGCTTCCACCAGTAGCAACTTCCTACTACAAATGTCAGTAAGACACCTAGTCATTACATTGTGCCAACCTGCAAAGGGCTTCAAGCCACTACACTTGCAATGGAATATGCCTTAGCACAATACTGTGTTTCTATATAGACTAGATGCTGAGAAACAAAGAAATAAAATGTTTTAAGCACATGGAATAGGTTGTATCCTTACTAATTTACTCATTTGACCAGTATTTATTGAGATTCTACCATGTGCGAGGCTAATCTGAGTACCAGAGATACAGGAGTGAGCAAAACAAAGTATGGCACAAGAAGAGCTTTTGTTTTCATGGAGCTTGCATTCGAATTTTTTACAGAAATACAAGCAAGATAGTGAACAGATAATATGAAAAGTAGTGGTAAGTGGTAAGACAAATAACAAAGCGTAAAAAAAGGACAGAGAATGAGAGGGGAGCTATTTTAGGGTAGATAGAGGTGCTTTATAAAAGGGTAGCCAGAGCAGCCATTTCCAAGAAACATACCCTTGAGCAGAAGAAAGCTTGAAGGAGGTCAGGATGCGAGCCATGCAAATAACTAAAGGGAAAGAGTGAAGGCAGAAGAAAGGGCCACGGCCCTGGAGACAGGATGGATCGGCAATTTCCACATTAGCAAGGACATCAGTGAGGCTGAAGCAGAATGAGGGACGTCGAAGTTAGCAGGTAACATCAGATACTCCCTGCACTCGACAAGTAGATAAAGTCACATTACACAAATAGACGCACACTCCCCCAAAAAGGCAGTGAAGGCAATCAATCATGAAAATCTCATCTTTATCAATGTATAGCTTATGACAAAACTAGAAAGTTTTTCTTAGATTAAATTATAATTTAAAAGTCTGCAAATCCGGGCAGGCTAAGAATTAAACTGTCCCAGTCCTCAATGAGTTCACTGGTTCATAAGGGAGAAGAACACATGGATCTCAGAGGAAGAGGCTGTATGTTGGCCTGGGGCCAGAAAAAAGGCCCACCCTGAGCAGACCTCTCAGGGCCTGTCTGGAGTAGCAGCATGAGAGAGAAGGGGTAGAGCCTATACGTGACAATGAAATCACCATATACAGCTAACAGTGATAGCTTTGCCAAAAACAACAACAAAAACAGATTTAAAAGTAAGGAAAGAAATCTTGTTCCAGTCTTCAAAATATCTTCTATTTCATAATAAAACAGCATCATGAGCAGTCCTCAAAATATAAGTATTGGGCCTACATAACTGCTTCTGCTGCTATGGCCCCACCTAAACTCCACTACTGGGTTGATTCACTCAAGTCTCAGTTAATCCTTACAGTAACACTGTCAGGAACTAATAGTGTGTCAAAAATCCTAAGAACTGGACCCACCTGTCCATATCCTTTCTGTTATTTTCCATATTAGTGTCTTGAGGAAAATGCCTTTATCTTACTTTATTCCTTTCCTGTTCTCTTAATTGAGACCACAGAGAATGTATAAAAATTAAAGGCAAGGTTTTACTTTTGGAAGACATCTAAATTCTAGTGGGCTCAACCCAGTATACACTGAAAAATGTCATGTCATGAGCCCATGCAAGCCTTAATCTTGATTTCAAATATATAACTGCTGAGAGGTACGATGCTAAGGAAGGATTCCTGAAAGATGTACAATCTGACTTTGAACAGTAATACCTCAGAGAATTAATATTTTATCAAGAAATCCAAAGGACTGAGAAGCAGTAGCCACTAACTACTTAAAAGTCAATTTTAATTACAAATGAACTCCCACAAAGTTCACTACAATGAATTTCTGGGTATTTATCTGAACTGCTACAGTTGATTCTATTCTTTTAATAATAAAGTATCATTTAAAATGTAGTTTACAGATCTCTAAATATAGATCATACACTTACATATATATGTATGTATGTCTTTGATAATCACTTGCTTTCAGTATTAATAGAATTATTTAGTAGAGTCTCATAAGAAACATTTAAGCCAGTTTTGAATTACCTTCAGTGGCCATTAAAATTAGATTCCTCTTGCTACTCTCCTGCTAATTCAGCATAGGCTTGCCAATGTTAAATATGAAAAGTTTATAGCATAATTGATGACATATAGGTGTGAAAGCATCCCCAGTTTTCATATGTTAATATTCTCCCTTAAATTATAAGCAGATCTGTAATACCACACTAAGGTTATAGGAGAAGAAACATTTAAAGAGTAGTTTGGTTTCACATGGAAACCGTTACCAAGACAAACTTTCTTGTAGGATGGAGTTCCAAGAACATTAAATCATAAGAAATTGTTTCAGCAGCTGTTTAAAACTGAGTGTGCATAATACAAGACATCTGGTTGTCTGTGCATTTTCAGTTAATTTAAAAAGTATAAACACATTAAAACACTGAAATGTTTGATATATTACAACACTTTCTGCTTGCTCCTCAAGAGTGTTTTAAGTGGCTGCTCTATTCATTGTGTTCACAGCTTATTTACTTTCCAAAGGTATTTACTATTTCCATCCCCCCTAACTTTTCCAAAACATTTTACTGATAAAAGCAAAAAAGAGAATGTACTCATTTGGGATATATATACTAAATGCAATAAATCTGGTAATGAAAAAAAAGTAATTAGAGGTGGTGCTATTTTAACATTTAAATCAGAAATATACAAAGCATCCCACCTATTACAAGGAAATAGTAGACAATATGTGTGTTCCCCCTTCCTCATCTGACCATATGTAACAGAAACCCAACCACAGTGGCTTAACCAAGATAGGTGTTTATTTTTCTCATGTAAGAAGAAATCCAAAGAGAAGAGATCCAGGGCTGATGAAACAGTTTCATAATGTCCCATACTCCTGGGACACTATTTTTTGCATGTGGCCCTCATTATCACAGTTTCAGAATGGCCCAAGCATTGCCTCCATGTTCCAGGAAGGAAAAAGAGAGGGCAATGGACAAAAAGCTGAAGGGGACATGACTGCAAGTTCACGACTTCTTTTTACGTATAACTGACTCCAAACTATGTCATGTGGCCCACAAGTTGCTGCCAAAGTGTCTGAAAACTAAGCTGGACACACACTGCCACCCCAAACAATGCTGGAGCTCTGTTAGAAAGGAAAGGAAGAAAGAATGTTAGGCATGCAAATAGCTGTCTGTCAATAGAGTTCAGCTTGAAAGGGGAATTTTCCCCTGTGCTCTCCCCTCTAGCAGATGATTCCTCAGCTGTCTCTGCCCTACCTTCCAGGCTGCTCACCACCGGATCAAATCAGAACAGTGTTTGGTGGTTCTCACTTCTAAATTCATATTAAAATTCTAGATTCTGCATTCATGTACAACAGAAGACAGGAGACTTTTTTCTCACAAATACCTGTCTCCATTTTGGGCCACAGACATATAGCACATTTCTACCCACATCCCAATGTAGATTGAGATTCTGTCATAATAAACCTTAAAATCTATTTCTTTACTTCAAAAATAATTCCTTTAAAATATGCATTCTCAACAGGAAATGAAAATGGGTTCTCTCAGGCAAAAAACTTCATCGATATTATAATGGTTTGTGTCCCTCCAAAGGGACTCAGTACATGAACAGATATAATATTCAGTGTGTCTGGGGTATTCGAATTTCATTATGACTTCTCAGGGAGACAATTTTTTCTTTAAAAAGGTTAAGAATTATTGCTTTAAAAGTAACAAACTAGATGAACATTTTTAATCACATAGGAATTGCATTGCGCTACAGTGACAGATATCCAGTTACAGTAGCATAAACAAATAAGGATCTATTTCTGTCAAGTGAGAAATCCAGGGTGAGGAAGGGGGATTGGTAGTTGTTGACTTCGGTTCAGCAACTCAATGATGTCAAGGCAGGATTTTCTGAGTCTCTTGGTCATGGTGCCAAGGTGGCCACACAACTCAAAAGACCTTGTCCACATTCCAGACAGACGGAAAGAGGGTTGTCAAGAACAAAAAGATATGCCTCCTAACTAAGAGCTTTACCCGGAAGTCTCACTGGAGGATTTGCCTATACATCTCACTGACCACAACCAGATTCAAGGAAAGCTAGAAATGGAGATCTGGCCTCTCCAGAGGAGGCCAGAAATAAAATCAGGAAGTCAAGAAGAAAGGAAGAACAAATATTGGGTGGTCAACTAGCTGCATCTACCATATGCTTAATATTGATAAAGAGTTTGATTCTTTTCCCCTTAACAACATAAAATTCTTGTTTTGATAATAGATAGTCGGTCTAAATACTATTAGGCAAAAGAGAAAAAAATCCATGAATGTATAATCCTGAAAACACACACAAAAAAGTACTACACCAGGACCCATGAACTCTTCAGCATAATCAGTTATCATTTTCAATATACAAAGAAGATAAAACAAATCCTGGCTTAGCCAGAACTTACAAGAGTGGAATATCAGTGATTAACTGTATCAAACAGCAGAGCAATTCTTCCAAAAGATCTTCTGAGTCAGAACCTGGTAAGACATATAAATAGGTTTTTAACAATGTATACAATAAAATGGAGTTTGGAAGTTGCATTTTCATTCATTCCTAATAAGAATAAGAATAGTTATCATTACACAAACCCACAGACACTAATGTTGATCTCTGAATAAAACCCAAATCATGAGCAAGTCAGCATCTATTATGATCTTCATGTAGTATATGAATTTTGAACACCAGATATTAATACTACAGCTTTTTAAAGCCTGAAGAGCTGACCAGTTAGCTCAGTTGGTCAGAGCACAGTGTTATAACACCAGTCTCAAGGGTTTGAATCCCCATGCCGGCCAGCTGCCAAAACAAAAGAAAAAGGGAGGAAAAAAAAAAGAAAGCAAGTTTGTTTCTTAAGGCTCCTGTAGGCCAGGAGTTTTCAAGTTTCTTATACTGCAGTATGTTTCTTTCAATGAAATCTTATATTAAAGTCAAATACATAAAATAGATAAAAATCAAGCTGCTCCAGCTGCTTTGAAGCTGGGGTAGAGGACCTGTACCCCTCCCCCCATATCCAACCTTGCCCTTGATCTTCTTGATGGGCCTCAAGGCACCTTTTCTGAACCTCTAGGGCTGCACAGAACACAGACTGAAACCTACCAAGAGGTCAACCACCTTTTTATAGACGGCAAGCCAAAGGAAAAATGGCTTTCCCAAGTCACAGAATAAATAAGTGGCAAAAGGAAGATGCAAATTACCATTCCAATGGAAGTGTTCCTCTTTCCAAAACTGCAATAGCTAAGTAACCTCCAAATTTCCAAAGCCAATCAATATCTCATACGACTTCTGGTTTTGGACACTGCCGACACCTACTCCTTCATGAAATTCTTTGTTTCCTCAGTTCCTATAATACCTTATTTCTACTCAACTTCTTTTTCTGTTTCTTCCCAGTATCTGCTTTCTCTGAATACCTTTCACCTACTGATGTGTTCCCCAGAGTTCTACCATTTGCTTTCTTCTCTTCTCACTAACCATGCTCTCCCTCATCAACCACCACTTATATGCTGGTGATTCCTAAATGTACAGTTTTCCTCTTGACCTCTCCACTGAACATCCTTTATATCCAGGTCCTACTGAATATCGCCACCTCAATGCATCACCAGTACCTCAAATTCAACATGCTCAGAACTAAATTCATCTCTCCCAACACTTCACATCCACTTATTTTTTCTTTATTCTCCTTTCTGGTGACTGCACCTGTAACCCAAAGCCAGAACCCAGTAAGAACTCATCCTTTTATAACCATCAAACACTATGTCCTCTCATTTATACAGTCCACCTTTCTAATACTTCTTTTCTTCACTTGCCGTCCTGCTTCAGTTCATTACTTCATCACTTCAGTTTAGTTAAACAAGGTTACTAAATTTAAACTTATTCTGAACTCCTTTAAACATTCCTAACTAGTATTCATTCCTCCAATTTTACTCCTCTCCAGCCAAAACTCTAGATTGCTACCACAGACTAACTACACTCCATCCTTTCACTCTCCTGGCTTAGATCTTTCATTACTTTAAGCTGATTACTATGTATCTGGAAAAAATTCCAAGCTCCAAAGAACAGTAGTCTCGCCTTATCCAAGTTTTTACTTTCTGCTATTTCAGTTATCAGTGGTCAATCGTGGTCCTAAGTATAAAGATATTTTGAGAGTGGGAGAGAGAGACCCCATTCACATAACTTTTATTACAGTATGATATTGTTATAATTGGCCTATTTTATTATGTTATTATTGTTATTCTCTTACTTTGCCTAATTTATAAATTAAACTTTATCACAGGTATGTATGTATTGAAAAAATCATAGTGGACTGGCCAGTTAGCTCAGTTGGTTAGAGTATGGTACTGATAAATAACACATCAAGGTAAAGAGTTTGAATCCCCTTACCAGCCAGCTACCAAAAAGAAAAAAAAAAGAAAAAAACAAGAAAAAAACATAGAACATATAGGGTTCGGATACTATTATCAGTTTCAGGCAACCACTGGGAGTCTTGGAATGCATGCCCTGCAGATAAGGGGGAATTCCTGTCCAGACCCTGCAAGACATAGGCTCTGCATCCCTCTCTACCTTCATCTCCCTCCATTACTCTCTTCACAACATATATTCCAGCAATACCAAGCTATCTGCCGCATGCCATTTTATGACTCCTCAATAACATTCCCTCTGCCTAGAATACTCTCCAACAATAAAAACCTGATTGTTTTAAAAAGCCCATCTTTATGCACCCTCAATCTTCACCTCCTCCATAAAACCCAACTCTCTTGCTTAATCCTGAGTAAAAACAATCATCCCTAAAGTATCCATGACTTGTGCTTGTGTCTTTCATTGCATATGCTGGTTACACTATACTGTCGTTTTTCTGTCTACATGCAGGCAGGCCTTTATTAGACTCTGTACTTCCTGAGAGTGATGACTGACAGAGAGCCTGCACATAACATACATTCAGTACAGTTTGCTAAACCGAACCCAGGTGTCTAAGGACAAATCCAGCAGTTATTTCCTAAGAATCCAAGTACTTGGAGTCTCAAAAGAACTTAAGCAATTTTTTTTCTAGACTACAACATCACCTGGTATTCAGAAATTATAAAAAAAAAAAATTCCTTCCTAGGTGCTGGCCAGTTAGTTCAGTTGGTTAGAGTGCAGTGTTATGACACCAAGGTCCAGGGTTCAGATCCCCGTACTGTCCAGCTGCCAAAAATAAAAATAAAAAAATAATTCCTGCCTTGCCACAAATAGAACTGGCACATAACCCTCTGAGAGGTGAATAATCTAGAAGAGAATATTAAATCACACAGAACACACCAATCAATGCTAAAAGGATACATAGCAAGACTCAAGTTCAACAACCACATTAAATCTCACTCCAAGAAACAGTGGACTTGGCTCAACTAGTGAGGAAAATAAAATAAAGAAATAAGTAACATTTGTCTCTGAGACTACATAATAAGTATATCTAACTAAAATCCCTCTCATTGCCAAGGCTGTCCAACATAACCCAAATGAGAGTTAACAACCTATTCCAACAAGTTGATTTGTTGGCACATATATACACTCAATATATGTTTGCTTAACTGTCACTCCTTGGCTCATCCTACAGAATGTAGTGACCCAGACCCAAGTAAGAACATTTAAAATCACTCACTGATTCCCTAAAGAACATTTCAGACCAAATGCCAGTATAATAACATATCCCTGTTCAGTCAAGCAGCCAACATAGTTTTTTAATTACAGAAGGTAAGAGAACAAGTGCTCAGGAGCCACAGATGGTGCCTGATTGGATGCTTTACTTCCAGGGGTATAAACACATCTAATTTTTAAACCTTAAAATGGTGACAAAGATTCAGGTCCATGTGTCATCCAAATCATGACCTCAGCCAAGTTTACACTGGGTCAATTAAGGAGTATATTCACAGCTTTGATATCGATTTTATGTAGTAATAAAGATGATGATAAATACATTTCATACAAGTAAAATGTAACGTTTCAAGGTCAAAGCCCCAACAAAACAAAAAATAAGAATAAGCAATTTCCAGTTGAAATCTCTGAAGAATTCCACTTACTAAAAAACTTTCCTCAGTCCTCAGGCGTGGAGCTGGGGGAAGCCGAACCCAGCCACAACCAGGTAAAGAGCACAACAAAAACACCATTTCCACATGGGTAGCCCTCCGTAGCCATCACAATTGCCATGGCTGCCGCAAAAGCAGCTAGTCTCTGTAGCAGCAGTCACAGCCACCATGCACATAGCACGCCAAACTCTCAACTTCATTGACACAAGGAGAGACACCAGCAGAGACCAAAAAGAAAGAAAGAAAAAAAAAAACAAACCAAAAAAATAAAGAAGAGGTCTTCTCTCTCCACAAAGCACACTCCAGAGTAATAGAAGCAGCATCTGATTTAGAATAATAGGGGAGGACTTGATCACACCTGTCTCAGTACTGGACAGATCATCTAAGCAGCAAACCAACAAAGGAACAGTTAATCTAACAGATGGACAGAATAAATCTACGGTTATTAGAGGGGAAGGGGTGGGGGGGAGATTGGATAAGGGGCATGAAGAATAAGTATGACTTGTAACAATGAATATACTAATAAAAAAGAAATTTAAAAAAAAACAAATAAAAATAAGGGTAACCACTGAGAAAAAAACCCCAAAACTACAGAAACGCAACTACATCAAACTAAAAAGCTTCTTCACAACAAGAGACACATCAACAAAGTGGAGAGACAACCACAGAATGGAAGAAAGTGTCTGCAGACTACACATCAGACAAGGAGCTAGTACCTAAAATATATAAGGAACTCAACAAAAAAATAAATAAACCAATTAAAAAATGGGCCAAGAACCTGAACAGACCTTTCCCAAAAGAAGACATACAAATGGCCAACAAGCACGTGAAAAAATGCTCAAAATCACTAATCAAGGAAATACAAATTAAAACCACTATGAGACACCTTATCCCAGTTAAAATGGCTATTAACAACAAGACAGAAAATAACAAACGCTGGCAAGGATGCAGAGAAAAGGAAACCCTCTTACACTGATGGTGGGAATGTAAATTGGTACAGCCATTGTGGAAAACAGTATGAAGTTTCCTCAGAGAACTCAAAATAGTTCTACCTTATGACTCAGCTATCCCACTACTGGATATATACCCAAAAGAAATGAAATCAATATATCAAAAAGACACATGCACTCCCATGTTCATCACAGCACTATTCACAATAGCCAAGAGATGGAGTCAACCTAAATGCCCATCAATGGATGAATGGATAAAAAAACTATGGTATATATACACAATAGAATACTATTCAGCTGTTAAAAGAAATGATATCCTATCATTTGCAGCAACATGGATGGAAATGGAAACCATCATGTTAAGTGAAGTAAATCAGGCATAGAAAGACAAATACCATACGATATCACTCATATGTAGAATCTAAAAAAATTTTAAAAAGTGGTTCTCATAGACGTAGAGAATAGAATAATGGTTAGCAGAGGCCAGGAGGGGAGGAAGATGAGGAAGAGGAGAAGGGGTGGACTAATGGTAGAAAACTATGGTATCTACCCTAAATGATTTATTGTGCAGTATATGCATGTATTGAAACAACACACTGTACCCCACAAATATGTACAAGTAAATGTTAAAATGTAAATTTAAAAAAAAGAAACATATGGGTCATTTAAATCTGGTTACATATAGTTGCTAAAAGGAATGTTAAAAGACAGAGCTAATTATTGTTGTTTTCTTTGCATTCAGAAAGTCAAACTGCCAGTTTGTCAATGCTGTCCAGAACTACATTGTGCCAAATACAAGTACAAAAAATCTAATCAAGAACACAGAGCTGTATCCAAAAACAGATTAACACAGTGCCTGAAAAGTTCAGAACTAAATTGACTTTCTTAATATGGAAGACACATAGCTACATTATATTTATTATAAACTTATATTCAGAAAACCCTGGTAGAGTTTATGTAGTTGCCAGTTTCAATCATGAAGATGATATTGGAATTACTCTAAAACATTAAAAATCATATTTAAATTTCTAATTAGCATAAATAAAACTGCCTCTATAAATTAATCATAAAGAGGAAAAGCAAATGGACTCATTCTTTTCTAAAAATAAAATTGATCTACATTTCAATGCATTACAATATTTATAAGCTTGTGTCCTATGCCATTCCAATAAAATCAGTAATAATTCTGGTAGACTGCTATTATTGTCATCAAACAGAGATGTTTCTAGTTACCCTAAAAGATAATATAATCTACCAGGTTTGATTATAAAATGTGCCCACTAGGAAAGTTTAATCGATTTTGTTCCACTGATAACATACAGGAAAGAAAGAGAAGAAAAGAGAAATATTATAAAATGACAGCACATATTACATGACCAAAAGAACAATTCAGGAGCTTTTAGAGGCACTTTTGTTTTTCTGCAAAGACAGATTACAAATCTTTTACAGGAATAAATCTATGCTTTCTTTTTTCTCTGAGTCACATTTTTCTGTTATTCATTTATTTTTAGCATTGCTTACCTATAACAAATGAAACTAAACTGCTAAATATTATATTAAAATAAAAATAAACAAAACAAAAACCACTCAACCACTCACTATACCATGTCAGGTTTAGCTCCTGGGCTATGGTCTGTCCCAGTCTCTAAGGGCCAGTTCAAATAGAGAAAAGCAAGCCACGAAACCCTGCTGCCATGGAAGGCAAAGCACCTCAGCCAGCGAAGAAAATCAAAACTGTTCCAAAGCAGACATTTACCTTCACTAAGTTTAGCAAACCAAATATGCCACAGATTTTGAAGTTAATTCCAAAAGAAGAGTTTCAAAAAGGTTTTAAGGCAGAGAAGAATGGAAAAGAAATGGTGGTGTTAGGTACAATTAGGGATTTTTAAGTCTGCTTCCACAAATGTCTTATCTTACATCATTTTTTCTGTTTGGTTTGATCTCTTATAAGTTAGCTGCTATTCTCAGACTGTTTGGGGTCTTTGGTCTCCAAGTACCTAGCTGGGTATGCAGAGGCAGAGCCTGCCAAGGGGCAGTTCTCACTGGAAGGTTTCAGGCTGTTTCACTGTGGGATACCCAAATGTAAGTCTTTTTTCCCTATTTTGGTTCATTTTCTCTAGAAGAGTATCCATTAATCTGGCAGGAAAGGAAATGGGGTGGAAAAATCCTGGTGCACTCTAGCAGCCCAGTCAAGACGCCTCATTCTTCCATCTGCAGCCTTTTCATTTAACTCTGGAGGCCAGCCCTTGTCTGTGCCTGGGAGATCAGGGAGGGCCTCTGGGTTCACCCCCTAGAAAAAATGCATCTCTAGTATTAAAATGGGAAGGTGATGGTCTCATGACAGACCGGCAGGGGAGAGAATCTTGGTATCTAACTGCTTTCAACCAACCCCAGATGTCTACCTTCAAAGACACCTGGCACTTCCAATTCCTAAGCCTTTTCAGGTTTCTGGGGCATAATTGGCTTTTTTATGGAATTCGACCCTGAAGGCATTTAGCTTTCAGTTTTCACTGATTAGTTAAGCTCATCATTTCTCAATACCTAACTTCCAAAATGTTATTAACAATGTGTTCCTTGGGCCGAGCCTGTGGCGCACTTGGTAGAGTGCTGCGCTGGCAGCGCGGCGACGCTCCCGCCGCGGGTTCGGATCCTATATAGGACTGACCGGTGCACTCACTGGCTGAGTGCCGGTCACGAAAAAAAAAACGACAAAAAAAAAAAAAAAAAAAAAAACAATGTGTTCCTTTCTCCTTCTCTTTAACCTAATAAGTATGTGACTTTTTAAAGTTCCTTTGCTGATTTTTTGGAGTTTCAGGAGAAAGTATAGATAAACATATATGTTTAATCCACTATGCTTGGAGTGAGTCCTACAATATAAACAATTTTTTAAAATAAATACCCATTGAACTATTTTATGCCAAGGAAATGGGAAATTCAGTTAAGCAAACCTTTTACTTGTACTTGTCACGTCCCTGGTCTCTTTTCTGCTCTCCACAGTGCTGCATTAACTGGTTACCAAGCTTCTCAGGCCCACATACCTTGTTCTCCCCAGCTCATGGCAGATGATCTGCCTCCTTCCTCCCCTCCGTGCCCAGAGCAGCCACCAGGCGCAAGAGGTAGTCTCTCTCAAAGCAAGCCTATACTCCCTGCTGTGCTCTTCATCCCAGCTCCTCCTACTTCCTTGTAACCTCTTTTCAGCATTTCCTCCCCCTCTGCAACGTCTATCTTCAGTCTCTCAATCTCCAAAGGCTTCTTCCCTTATTTAAAAAATAAACAACAATGAATTTGTAAAGAAACTATAATTGCCTTCCACTGGCAGCAGTCTGGTGAAATAGTTACTCCATTGAGCCCACTTGTACAAAACAACTAGTTCTTGGTTAAAATAACAATTTTTAGTGCACTGATGGACTTCCAGAGAGTAAATGAAATCTCTGACGACCCCCAACATCATAACCAAAAAGAACAACCACTGATCTGAATCCAGAGTAAAACACTGAGCAGTAAACAAACTCTAAGGCAGGGTGGTCCTGAGGACAAATGCCAATATGAATGAAGCCTACTATTGGGAGACTCAGTGGCCAGGAAGGGTACTTGAACTTGAAACATTAAGTCAAGAACCATTGAAGGGGGCTAAAGTGGCATCAGGTGACACAGCCCCCGGATCTCTTTAGAAGCAAATACAAATCCCTCCCTTATTTGGGGCTTCAGATTTAAACCAAATAAATATAATCAACATCATCAAATACATAAGGAAATTTGCAGAAACAAACAACAGATTTAGACCTCTAAGGCCTTAAAATATTGAATTTATATAAAATAAATATCAGTATTGCCTTGGCAAAATGGGGCATAATACCAAGAAGAGAAAAGGAAAACTCACACTGAAGGCAAAAGGAAAATGAAAACAATTTTGTCGTACTTCACAGTTTTGCCTAGGGCAGGTGTTGTCCCTTTTGACTAATTCTTAAAGGCATGGAATAGTGGAAAGAGCTATCTTCATATAATGATACAAATTCTCTCTAACAATCTGCTACCACATCATTCATAGCCTTTGGGAAATGTTCAAACACAAAATCTTCACAAATTTAGATTACAAACTGAGAGCTTACTGATAGTCACATTACTCTTCCAAAGACTGCTTCACTAAAAATGCCAGCAATATCCATCTGATCCCAGCAGTATTACAATGGATTGGAATAAGGAAAAAAATGTTGTATGCTATTATAAGCCAACATGCCTAAGATGCCTCCATTCACTTTGCTCAATTGTTTGCAAATGATCCTCTAGTTTTGTAAATTCAACCTTCAAACAACCTGTACTACTGTATATTATCTACCACCAGTCTTTCAGACACCTAATTCAGATATTCATGTGTCAGCTGATAGATGGATGTTTTCAGCTATTGCTTAGTGAAGTTCCATTCAGCAGTATCTGTGTAATCATTTAATTTTATTGCACTTTTACAATCTGTAAAAAAAAAAGATTGGTAGAGAATATAAAAAGAGTTTAAACAGTGAGAAGTAGAAATCTCAAACTAACATGTAAGACTAAGATAAAAATAAATACTATGCCAAAAGTCTTTAATCTTAAAAAGATGTTCACTGGACTTAAGTTGGTGGATAAACAGTAGGCTCAATTATAAATGAAAAGAACAGGGCTGGCCAGTTAGTGTACTTGGTTACAGAATGATGTTGGAAACATCAAGGTCAAGGGTTCGGATCCCCATACCAGCCAGCTGGGGGAAAAAAAAAGAAAAGAACAACATTTTAGAGCATGTATAAAATCCTGATTTGCTAACTACAAACAAAAGAAGGGGATGGTCTGTCAGTACCTGAACAGAATCACCAATCGTCAGACCACACAGATGGCTCTTTCAGTGTAATAACCATCTTCATCATGTGATCTATTGTTGAAAAAGTGTCACTTTTACACTGTCCCTACATTACACGTTACCTAGGATGTATTAAACAACCCCATGCTTCTCAAGCTTACATAAGAGCGGGGGGTGCAAGGGCAATTCTGGGAGGATATTTGGCCTCAAAATAAATACAGAATATCTCTCAAGTGCATCAATTTACTCACGGTAAGTAATAAAAAATAATTTTATATTAAAATAAAAATACTGTGCTAATTATCAAAATAGTAAATTAAACACATTCATCTCTTAAAACTCAAAATCAATGTATAAAGCACAAGCCCTGAAAATCAATGCTGAATGATAAACAATAATTGTGAAAGATGATGGAGTGGTTTGGATATAGTTACATTGAATTAATTTAATTCTACATAATTCTCACAAACATTCCCTCCTAGAATAAACAAAGTTCTTAACACTCAAGACACCAAAATTCTGCAGAATTTCTCATACATCAACATAGTTAATTTTTTCAAAATCCTTGATTAAGTCTGTGACCATCACATACAGTTACATGGTATGTTAGAGAATGTAACAGCTGATCCAGAAGGAGGATCAAGACTAGCGGAAAATCTAGCCATACTCAAAAGTAACTCACAGAACGTCTTAACTTTATTATGTTCCTTTCCTTCTTAAGGGCGAGAGAGAAAGATAGGAAATGTATTTTGCCTGTGATCAGTTAAGGGGGAAAAAGAAGAAATCCCAGTTTTTTCAATACCAATAATCAAATGTGGAGCCAAAAATGCCTTTTGTTTATTGAAATAAGTTTTGGTGAAATGACAAACGCTCAGTCTCTAAACATGGAGGGTTCAGTTTGCTTCCCATGCCTCATATCCCTTTTCCAAGGTAGCCTGATAGACCTTCTATAAAATGTGGCTGCCTGTTTCCTTCAAGCAGAATCTGAAAGGTACAGCTAGAAGAGGACAGCACAAAATGCAAAAAAGAAAATTTTACCTAAAAAGAAAGAAAACAAAAGAAAAAGAAAAAAAAACTTTTTCTATAATGGAACCACAGAGTCACTTCCCCTGAGAAGCAGACAAAGCAAGCATTTTCATCCAAGGAAAATACACATGCAGCAGCCCCCAAATACCTGGGGCTCTCACAGTTATAAAATGGGAAGGGGGAAAAGATACAAAACATATACACATACACACTCCTATCTATATCTGCCTTTGGCTTAAAACAAAAAAAAATTACCTATGCTCACTGTCATTTTACTCACTCTTTATAGGAACTCACTCATTACTTCATAAATTATAACATGGCATATTATTTGAAATTTTAACATTTTTTTAACAGCATCAAAGAGAATTTTAGTACAGTATCTACACATCTCTCTCTCTCTCTCTCCCCTTCCCCCATCCCCCCAAGCTAATGAGGTAGCAATTTATACTAACTCAAAACTGGGCAAAACAATGAATGATTTTCCATCAATAGGTCTTGTAGAACAAAAGGGATAACAAAAAATAAAACTTCTAAAATTAATATTAATATGCTTATTTTATTCAATGAAAGAATCATAGTTAAAGTTATCACATTTTATCTCTGAAATGAAGGATAATAGCTTTAAAAGAAGAGTAGAACATCATGATTTAGCTTCTCTGCAGCCAGTCAACTACATATTTGTTTGGAAGGAAACTTTAGAGCACTTAAGAAACAAACTTAATTTTGACATTTTTAATTCAGCAGACTGTTAAGGAATAAACTTAAATAAAGATAAATAAAGACACATAAACTTAGCCCATATTTAGTCAGTATCACTGGAGGAAAAGAAAAATTTTCTGCATAAATTAAGCAGAAAACATAAAACAGAAGATTGCTGATATCTCATTCAAACACAAACTGGACTTTGCTCATCTACCCCCATACTTGGGAGAACATATGTAAATTCAGGCGAATTCCATTCAATCTACAAACTTCTTAGCAAAAAAATGAAAAGCTCTTGCCAGCTAAATGTCCCACAGACTTTGTATATTGCACTGCTACAAGGAAAGTGATTTCCTTCCCTATGATATTTGCCACCTTTCAGTTTCCTCCAAACCTGCAGAAGCACTTAGTGAGATTTTTACTTCATAGAAATGGAAGGAGACAGCCTCCTTAGACATGAACCTACAAAATGACTATCAAGGAGGTCAGACATAGAAATGATGTTAAGTCATTAGACTATAAAATCATATTTTCAAAGTGTGGGTCAAGAAGGATGTCCCCTTCTCTAACATGGAAATACACTGAGAATGAGAATGGAGAAAAAGATTACAGCAAAACAGAAATTTATATTCTATTTCCCCAAAACTGTTTCGTGATCTTTAAAGAAGCCATAAGGAGCCTAAAAAAAGGACTGTCCTAAGTTGTCTGATAGTATGTGGATCTCAGAAGAGAGAAGAGCTAAATGTACATGTGGTCATTCTACTATCTTGAGTTAGAAGTAAACTAGTATTTTGTTGTAGTGTGTGATTTCATTTGTTTGAAATGTAACATAATCCCTTAGTATATTTAAATGATAATAACCAGAATTTCTGTAAGATTTTTGCCACTTAAAAAGTGTTTTAAGGCTGGCCAGTTAGCTCAGTTGGTTAGAGCACAGCCTTGTAATACCAAGGTCACGGGTTCAGTTCCCTGGACTGGCCACCTGTTTTTTTTTTAAAAAAAGAAAAAGTGTTTTAAGAAGTGCTTGCATTCAGATCCCCCTACTGGCCAGCTGCCAAAACAAACAAACAAAAAAAAGTGCTTGAGTGCATAAAAGGTTAGCTTTCCACAGAATATTTTCTACCTTCCCACACACTGTTTTTAAAAATTCTAGAATTAAAGAAATGTTTCACAAGTGGACATGGATATACCAAAAAATTAGTACATTGTGATTTTGACCTGGGTGGGCAGTAAATCCTTTATGTGTTTGTTTCCCTTTGCCAAGGTTTGACTTTGACATTTAAAAACAGGTATTAACACTCAGTAGAGAAAGAATTACTCCTAAGTGTATGAAAGTAAGTGTAACTACATACATGCATGAAACCCACACAGCACACAGGCCACAATTAAAAGTATAAACATTACTAAGTTCTTCCAACACCCACTCCTCTCTAGGAATTGACAACATTTGACCCTGAATCAAATATTAGATCCCTGTCAATCTTATGAGAGCAAAGATGTATTCTGAAAACAAAACTCAGAAAACTGAAGAGTGACACTGCCTCTGCCCTCAGAAAGGGAAGTTAGCATAATGGGTAAATGCAGAACACTGCATTCCCCGTATTTCATTTGTTAATAATCATATTTTACTCTTTGACTTTACAGGTTACAAGTTTCAACACTAAGAACTGAAACATCGGCATTTGAAATTGAAAACTATAGGCCCTGGCAAAAAAATAAAAATAAAAATAAAATCTCAGCAATATCAGGAGAAAAAGGTAACCTTTCTCTGTATCTTCAGAAAAAGATGAGACCAGCATCATAAAACTGTCCTTGAAAATGTTATTTCTGATAAAGCAGTCCCAAAGACACCCAGACTCAGACATTGACATTATGTCCTATAAAAAAGTAACCTTTAACATTGTAGAGGTAGGGCTAGGGTCTGGAGCTCACAGACCCCTCGAGCCTGTTCACAAACCCTTCATACATAGGTCTATAAGCTAGGTAACAGGAAAAAAGTCCTTTGACCCTTGGTTGAAGAGATAATAGTCTTTATTCAGCACACACACATCTAAAAGCTAGGCAGTACAAAGAGAAACTCAGAAACTCAACTGCTACTGGCAAAGTCCAAAGAAAAACTGAGCAGCTGCCAGCAAAGTAAACATGTTCTATTTTTAGATGCAAGCTCTACAGGCCAGCTTCTGCTTCACAAACTGAAGAGCACACAATAGCAACAAAACTAAAAAGATACACTGGCGCACATGACACTAACTCCACCCACACACAACTTGTTTACAAGAAATGTGCTGCACCACCCCTAAAGGAACCTGAGTCAAGGAGCCTGACTACATTATTCTATTTTCCCCACAAACGTAAAATCTGTAATTCTGATTAGCAGTCTCCCTTAATAATGTACTACACTGTCAATTTAAAATTGACACATGTTTTTGAAAGGAATGTTGTATTTTTATTTTACTTCCTTCTTCCACATGCATGGAAGTCAAAATAAGTAAAAACCCTTGATCCTACTGGCTTTATTATTAAAAACGAGAAAAAAAAAACTTTGAGAGTCTTGGCTCATTTAAATTAATACAGGAAAAGAAAGTAACAGTGTCAGGTCACTTAAAAATGAAAATTGTAAGAGGAAAACTAGCGTTCTAAAAACTACACTTTTAAGGACTGGCTGGTTAGCTCATTGAAGAGAGCACGGTGTTGATAACACCAAGGTCAAGGGTTCAGATCCCCTTACTGGCCAGGTGCCAAAAAAAGAAAAAAAAAAAAAGAAAAAAAAATTATACTTTTATTCCTCAAATTTATCCTTATATGTTACACATGCTATACTCAGAACATCTACAAAGGCAATACTTACAGTAACTGCCAGGAGATTTTTCTTCATAAGTAAAATGAAGTTGTAACTCCTCTTCTGACATCTCACAGATGAACACTTTCAGCAAACAGCAAATAATAAACAAAGCATTGTGAGTCTGCCAAATAAAGATGTGGCTAGAGAGAAAAAACCAAAATCACACAAGAATCAATACTTAACCACAAGCGCAATAAGTCTATTTCTAGACCATGATTACTTCATGATTTGTCAACCATTTTGCCCATCCTATTTGTAATATTAGAACAATGTCCATATCTTTCAATGGCTCATGATTCCATTGGACCAGTGATATCTATTACATCTTACTTCATATTTCACTTTGTGTATTCTACTTAGTGAGTCGACTTAATAAAAATACTTATTGATGCCTGTAGACATGACTGCTCTTCATTCTTAACTCTATAGTTGTCCCACATAAAGGCAATTAAAAGAAAGCTGAAAAATCCAAAAATATGCTAAGACAAAGAAAATATATACAAATATGTAATCAAAATTTTAAATGAGGCATTACCATCAGCACAGTACTTGCTATTTATTGTTGATGACCATGAACTAGCAAGAAAAATTTTAACTGGATTCAGTATAATTTGTTTAGAAGCAAGACAATGAATAATCTTTTAAAAGACTGCCATCCAAAAAATGGTTTTAAAAAATGCTTGAATGCATAAAAGGTTAACCCTTCCATTGAATGTAATATGAAGAAAATAAAGGAAATAAAGGGGGAAGCAAGAAATTGGCTAATGGACATAAAGAATGATTATATACTGTAATGATGAATATGCTAATTATCCTGATTTGATCATCACACAGTATTAATAATCAACTCTGTACACCATGAATATATATTATCAATTATGTTTCAATAAAAATAAATAAATAAATAAAAATAAAGGCAACGGATATGGAATGAAATGATACCCCAACAAAGTCATTATTTCAACTACATATATCAGCAGTTATAATGGGAGAAATTACTTTTTTTTAGTGATAATTACATCACTATTAGTCTTCTTAATATATTTCTAAAGATTATCTAAAATGCTGAAATCAAACAGATTCTGGAATTTATAATCTCACCCCAATGACTTAGACACTAAACTAAAACCTCTCTCTTTTACCTTTTTCCCTTAATAATGAGAATAATTCCTTTACAAGGGTTTTCAAAACACCACAGTCTATTTCCACCAATAAATAAGAAATAATATTCATATTGTTACACATAAAGCAAAAATGATTTAATCAGCCAGCTTACTTCTGACATTCTGCTGAAAGTTTTAGTTCTTTGGTTCTAGAAAGGAAGACCTTAATTAGTGCACCAAGATTTCCTGTTCGAGGATTGTTTTCAACTGCAAGAGAAGAAAAGGTTTTAAAAAGTTAAGAACTGAAACCAAAATAAGCATATCATAACATTTCTAAAACCAAATGTCAAATTGAAATTGCTCATCGACCAACCTTATTGCCAATTTCACACAGAATTAGGGAAATAAGCAATGAGAGAAACTGCTATTCTTATCTCTTAATTGTGAACATCAAAAAATGATTTGCAAAATGAAAATGATAGAAACAATAGAAGAAAGTAGCCATCTCATCGCAGATTATTCTTAAAAAGTTGTAAAAAACTAATAGATATATTCAATTTACACATATATATCTTTCTCTTTAGAAAAGCAGATATTCAAAAAAACTGGAAAATTGATATCAATATGCCCAGTATAAGAATGTAAAAAATCATAAAAGCAAAACTCTATTCAGATCATCACAAATCATTCTAATGAAAAATAAAAATACACAAACAAAGCAATGTGGCTAAAGGGGGAACTATTTGATAAGATAAAATTTTAAAGAATTTGTTTAAAAAATTTTTTTAAGTTTAAAAGATGGGCATTTCAGCAAAGCCAGCCTAAAGAATTGAGAGAATACTATACTGGGAATAGAAGACCTGGTTTCTAGATCCAGGTCTATAAATAACTAGATATCAAACCTCAGACAAATCACTTTACTTCTCCAACCTCAGTCTTCTCATCTGTAAAAGAAACAGCTAACATATATTGAACAATATATACTAAGTGCTTTACATGTATTATCTTATCTAATGCTCACAACAACCCCACAGGATAAGCACCAATATTACTTCCACTTTACAGATCCTCACCTGTGGATTGTTACTTGCTTAAGGACAGACACATGCTTATCTACTGGCTTAAATCCTTGGTTCTAGACTGCTGTTACACCAACCTCTATAACCAAGGAATTGGGCTTAATGAAACTATAAAGTTCTATTAGGTTACAGAGCAAGTCATAGAAGCACAGAAGTTAAAAATCTACCAGAAGGGAGAGACTCTTAAGTCAGAAGACTTAATTTCACTAAAGATGACAGAGGCTCAGAAAGGTAGTGTTGGGCCCAAAATCAACATGTTAGTGACAAGTGCAGTTGTTACTCCTTATCAACAGTTTTCAAAATGTGAGATTCCAGAGTTCTAGATATTTGTTTCTCTTTTGATGTATATTTTTAACTATTTTGAAAACCAGAAATGCAAACACTCAAACACATGAACCTGTGCTGCCAGTAGAAATCATTTTTATGCAGATCTCAGAATTATGCATATATTTGAACTTCTTGAATTGTGTCAAAGATTTGGAAAGACAGAGTTCACGAGAATTTTTTTTTTTTTAAATCCAGGTCCACACATACGAGGGTACTTCAAAAAGATCGTGGAAAAACAAAATTAAAAGGTAATACAAATCTTTCCATGAACTTTTAAAAATATCCTTGTATATACTTTAAAAAACACATGGGAATAAGTACACCATTAGAGCATACCTGCATAACTCAACTTCTACCTGCTGGAAATTCGTTGTCACAGCTTGAGTCAATGCAAATAACTGCTTAACGTTCTCATTTTGATGAAATGTTGTAGCGCCTTGCTAATCCAAGTGTGGTTCAGGGACTAGCAGCAATAGCATTATCTGGGAGCTTGTTGGAAGTCCAGAATCCCAGGTGAACTCTACACATACTGAGGTTGACAGTGCATCTAAAAGCTTAATGTACATTTAAATCATACGGCATTCTTATTAAACTGCAAATTTTGATTCCAAATGTGTGTAGTATGACCTGAGATTCTGCATCTCTAACAGTCTCCCAGCTGGTGCCCACCGCTGCTGGTTAGAGAACACCACTGTAGCAAGGTGAAACATTTCTGTGAGGGAAGTTTTTGTACAGCGTTCATAATCAAGGATATGTGATTAGATATAAGATATCATGAGAGTTTCACTTTGAAACCGAAATTTTGTAATCCTCTTTCAAGCTTTGATTTTAGTTTAATGAAATACCCTGAGATTTCAGGATAAACTGTCATAAAAAAAAGTAAACAGTTAACGTTTACAAGCGCATCTCTGTAGGACTTAATATTACCTAGCTATTATAAACCAAATCAAAACACTAAAACAAATTAAGCTGAGGCTGATACGACTAAAACCATCATTCAGACTCAACTTCAAAATCTGTTCATTCGACAGCCCCTTTATTACTAAGTGACATTATAAGTAATCGTTTGAATTTATAAATGGTTAGCTATTTAAAAAACAAAACAGTCATTATAGTGTAGTGTTGGTAACACCAAGGTCAAGGATTTGGATCCCCGTATCAGCCAGTCACCAAAAAATCAAAAATAATAAAAATAAAAAAATAAAAAAATAGGGCTGGCAGGTTAGCTCAGCTGATTAGAGTGTGATTTCCTCCCACAAACCCATAACCCAGTCTAACCATGAGAAAAATATCAGACAAACTCAAATTGAGGGATATTCTGGACATTACCCTACCAGTACCCCTCAAAACTCTAAAAATCATCAAAAATGAAGAAATTCTGAGAAACTCTTACAGATCAGAGAAGGCTAAGGAGACATGACAACTAAATGTCATGTGGTATCCTGAGCAGGATCCTGGAACAGAAAAGGGACATTAGAAGAAAACTAGTGAATTGGATAAAGTGTGCAGTTTGGTTAATAGTTAATACTAATGTTGATTCCTTAGTTGTGACAAACGTACCATACTAAAGAAAGATGTTCACAACAGGGGAAACAGGTGGGTGAGGGGTATACAGGATCTCTCTATACCAGTTTTGCAACTTTTCTGTAAATCTACAGCTATTCTAAAATTAAAAGTTTGTTTTAAAAATCTCAATAGATAGATTTAATAGCAGATGAGACACACAAGAAGAAAGCATTTAATAAACTAAAGATAGGTTAATAGAAAATATCCTATTGAAGGTCAGAGAGAAAAAGAACATAAAACACAAAAAAAAGAACCTAAAAGGGATATGTGACACAATGAAAACATTTAACAGAAGTATAACAGAAGTCTCAGAAGGAAAGGAGATACAGAATAGGACAGAAATAATACATAAACAGAAACTGGCTGAACATTTTCCAATACTGATCAAAGACATCATCAACCCACAGATTTAAGAAGCTCTATAAACCTCAAGCAGCAAAAAATAAAGAAAACCTCTCCTCAGCACGTCATTCTATAACTGCTGAAAACCAAAGGACAAAGAGAAAAACTTAAAAGCTGCCAGAAGAAAAAAAACCTATTATTTTCAAATAAGCAACAATAAGATTGACAGTTTTCCTCTTAACAAAAACAAGAGAAACCAGAAACTAATGGAATGACACCTTTAAAGTATGGAAAAGAAATTGGTTAGAGCACAGTGTTATAATAAATACCAAGGTCAAGGGTTCGGATCCCCATACTGGCCAGCCGCCAAAAAGTAAAATTTTTTAAAAAATAAAACACAGAAAACAAATTAATTAACCTAGAATTCTACACCCAGCAAACATATCCTTGAAAAGTGAAGAAAAAATAAAGGCATTTTCAAACAAAAAAAAAAGAGAACTGTTGTCAGTACATAGGTGCTTGAAAAAAAATTTTTTTTTAAAAAGGAAACTAAGCACATCCTTGTAGCCCTTAAAGTTGACATACATTTATATTTATTAACATGAAAAAAAGTTCTTGACATACTACCAAAAAAATAACATGGAAATAATACCATTTATATAAAATTGTGCATATAAATCATTATACATAGAATGCTCTGGAAAGAATTTTGTCACGCAAGACTAGCTTTGGTAATTTCTGTGTTATTCAACACAGGACAATTTTTATTTTAGTCCAACCACTGTATTGTTGGAATTTTTGGCAATAAACGTGTATCTTTTTTGCTGTTGCCAAAAGTATTTTTTAAATATATAATAACACACTCCTAATATAATGTCAAGTGAAAAACATAGATTAAAATAATTTGTGTGTGTGTATGGTGGATGATATATATGTAAGTGTATACCCATGGAATAAATAGAAGACAATACACAAAAATATTAACAATGACTATGTCAGGGTGATAGAATTATGAGCAAGTACTGCCTTTTTTCATGTTAGTATGCTTTCCATATTATATATAATTAGTAAATATTACTTTCAATTTTTAAAATGTAATTTTTATAACAACCCAAGGTCACCTTAAAAGCCATCATCACAATAGCTGCATTAACGTCACTGTTATGTAAAACTATTTAACTTTCAGTATTAAACTGCCACATGGTTTTTTTTTTTTTTTTCCCTCCCTCCCGCCCCCTGCCACATGGTTTTTGAAAGCCAGCTCTATTTAGCACAAAATTCTCCAATCTATGGTTATAATTCAAGCCAACTACTACAATAACACCTCTATCACTACCAACATAATTTGTTTTTAAAAACAAAAGTATTTCATCAAAGACTGTTTCTAGCAAAATAACTTATATGGGAGTCACCCATATAGCTTATGTGGAGTTTATCCATATAGCTTGATTTAAAAATAGAATATTGTTATCATTTATTAAGCTCCTGTATACGGACACATTATTTCTAATTTTCAAAGCAACAATGCAATATAAGTACAATTATCTGCATTTTTAAAAGCATATACATTTCTTTCCAATTGCTACCAACTTGAAAGTAAAGCATTTGGAAACAAGGCCTGAAAAATGTAATATCTGTTGATATAAATGGTGAATGATGACCAGATACTACACATTATACTAGATATTTCATGTCATCTAATTTTTTTCCTTCCAGAAATCCTATAAAATAGTTGTTCTTAGTCTCAATTTAGATGGAAAGTAAAGCTAAGCTAATAAGTAGCAGAACTGAAATTAAAATCATAAAACAATTCCAGATCCCATGCTCTTTCTCAAACATCAAGTTGTTACAGAGAAGCCTCAATATACAAGGGTACTTCAGAAAGTTAATCGTAAGATTCATACATATTTTAATTCTATTTTTCCATGACTTTTTGAAATACCTTTGTATATTCACAATGCATTTTAATTAGTAATAATTATTCTAGTTAACATAGCCAACAACAGCACACATATAGTCAGGGAAGTTGGCAAATCACAGGACAAAGGGTCCTATATTCTACATGAACTATCCATGCAACTATAAAACTAACTTAATATTTTTATTTTTCTTAATATTTCAAAATTCACAAGAACAAGCTGAAAGAGTATCTATGGCTTAGGAGAGTCCATTACCACTACTGCAAATATAGGCAACTATGTGTCTTATTACTACTGACTGAATGGTATCTTCTGGTAGCATCAGGGAGCACCATGAATAAAAATAATTGTTATTACTTTTGTTACCATCACCATCAAGAAGAATACATCACTTCATCAATTCACGTTATACTATCAAAATTTATAACAGAAAATTTGAAAAAAATGCCCCCCCCCCCCACACTTCCCCCTTACCTAAAGACCTGCAGACTGAAATGGTTGCCTCCTCCAAGAGTTTCAACTCAGTACTGGAAAGACAGAAGAAGAAAGGTAATTAATAAAATACTAAATATATACACACTAACCAGTTAAAAGAATATATAAAAATAAGAGAAAAATAATTTATAAGAAAAATATGGTACACAGTAGTGAACAATAAAATCAGCACATAAAGCTAAGCTTCAATTTTCAATAAATTAGGAAACTTACTATAATTCCTAATATGAGATTTCTAAAAGAGAAGACCATGGGGTACCCTGCCTTTCAGGCATTGGGATGGGGAGGAGACCTAGAAAATTTTAAGAAAGGCACTCCAAAGTAGAAATCACAAGGCAGGGGCCCATGCCCAATTCTAAAAGCAGTACTGATAATAGGACTGTAATTATTTAGAAAACATCATTATTCACACTTTCCCTTAAAAACAGAAGAAAAATGTCATTATTTTTAGGAGGTGCATGCAGTGTCATATGTCTGCAATACTTTCAAATAGTCCAATTACAAAAAAGAAAAAGGAAGAAACAAGGCAAGAAAATAAAGACAATGCGTTTATAAGCTTCAGTGGTTTACAATATATAGAAAGACAGAGACAGACACAAAAGACAGATAAAAATGTACAGAGACAGATGCAAATCGACACAGGAGGCACAGACAGAGGCAGAAATAAAACTCTTAGAAGAAAACATCCTTCTTGACATTAGACTTGACAATTATTTTTTCGATATGACACCAAATGCACAGTCATCAAAATAAAAAATAAATAAACTGAGCTTTATCAAAATTAAAAACTTCTTTGCATCAAAGTACTAACAACAAAGTGAAAAGCCATCCCATGGAATGGAAGAAAATATTTACAAATCATTTATCTGATAAGGAATTGATACCTAGAATATATTTTTTAAACTCCTGCAACTCAATAACAACAACAAAAAAACCAAACAACTCCATTAAAAAATGGGCAAAAGACTTGAATAGCCATTTCTCTAAGAGGATATACAAATGGCCGATAAGATGAAAAGATGCTCAACATCACTAGTCACTAGGGAAATGCAAATTAAAACCACAATGAGATACCACTTCACACCCATTAAGATGGCTGATGTTTAAAAAAAAAAAATATGGAAAAGTGTTGGCAAGGATGTGAAAAAATTGCTATAGTTTTGCATCGCTGATGGGCATGTAAAATGATGCAGCCACTATGGAAAAAAATACAGTGGTTCCTCAAAAAATTAAACATAGAATTACCATATGATCCAGCTATTCCACTTCTGGGTATATACCCTAAAGAACTGAAAGCAGGGTCTTTAAGAGATATTTGCACACTCATGTTCATAGCAGCACTATTGACAATAGCCAAAAGGTAGAAGTAATCCAAGTGTCCAGCCACAGATGGATCAATAAACAAAAAGTGGTACATACATGCAACAGAATAATATCATTTAGTCTTAAAAAAGAAGGAAATTTTGACACATGCTACAACATGGTTGAACCTTAAAGACATTATATAAGCGAAGTGAAATAAACCAGCCACCAAAAAAAAAAAACACCGTATGATTCCTCTTACATCAGGTCCCTAGAACAGTCAAATTCATAGAGATAGAAAGCAGACTGGTGGATGCCAGGGGCTAGGGAGGGGGGAAGGGGAAGTTAATGTATAAAGGGGAAGAGTTTCAGTAAAGGAAGATGAAAAAATTCTGAAGATGGATAGTGGTGATAGTTGGAAAACTACATGAATGTATGTAATGCCACAGAACCGTACACTTAAAAATGGTTACAATGGCAAATTTTATGTTGTGTATATTTCACCAGAACGTTTTTAAAATGTGCATTCCAACTCCCCTCAACTACTTACTAGATATGTGACCTTGGAGTAGTTTCCAAACTCTTTAGAAATAATAAAAGTACCATAATAGTCCTGCTGTTATGATTGAGTTATTTGTGTAAAAGCACTTAGAACAGTGCCTGGCACAAAGCAAGCCCTCAATAAATGACAGCTACTATTGATTCCAAAACGTAGTGTTTTTTCCCCTACTTCATAAATTAAAATAATGCCTTACATTTGCATAATCCTTTACCTTTCAAAGCACTTCAAATTTAGTAATGCATTTAAATCCCACAAAAACCTCTTCTAATGAGCAGGACCATTTAAAAAATCCTATTGTTAGATAGGCAGAATGAGGCTTCCTAGGAGTTTAACACTCCAGGAATCAGAAGTCTGGAAAGAATAAGAACCAGCTTTAGGGCCAACCCCGTGGCTCACTTGGGAGAGTGCGGTGCTGGTAGCGCCAAGGCCGCAGGTTGGGATCCTATATAGGGATGGCCAGTGCACTCACTGCCAGAGCGTGGTGTGGACGACACCGTGCTGAGGGTTGCGATCCCATTACTTGTCAAATAAATAAAAAGAATAAGAACCAGCTTTAGAGCCTGGTGACCTGGTTAAAAATTATGTGTTCTTTTCTGCCAGTCCACACAGCACAGCAAATCCTCCCAATAAGCAACTCTCGTGTGGCTGGTTTAAAAACCCCTACTCCCCAGGGTTCTCTGCTTCTGCTGATAAAGTGCACTTTTAGAAGGAGTGATCCAGAAGCATTAATAAGGATTTTGACAAGCAAATTTTAGAAAAACTGTAGAAGAAAACTGATGGCTTTTAGACAGTCCTTGAACTGTCCAATATGGTAGGTAAACACTAGCCACATATTGTTACTCACCACTTGAAATGTGGCTAGTCCAAATTGAGATGTGCTAGAATGTAAAATTACATACCAGATTTCAAAGATTTAAAAAGAATGGACAAATACTTCATCATTAATTCATCAAATTTGTCATTATATTCATAAAATTATAATATTTGGGATATATTGGGTTAAATAAAATACATTAAAATTAATATCACCAGTTTCATTTTACTTTTTCAATGTGGCTACTAGAAAACTTTAAATTACCTATGTGGCTTACTTTATATTGCCATTGGACAGAGCTGCTAGAACCTGCCTCCCAGCAACCGAAGATGATATCGTTTATAAGAAATATTATATATACACATAAAGCTAAAACCAAGAACTACTTAAGTGAATATGCCATTACCTTAAGAATCTCAAATTATATTCGTACTTTAAAAGATAAATATAATTTTTTCAAAGTTAAATCCTTAAGTTTTATCTAAGACCAATTTTTTTTGAATAAGATAACCTAGAAATGATCCTATGGTAAAGTAGTTTACGAGTCTAGTATTTATCACTATATTAGATATTTTTAGAGGGTCTGCCAGCCACACAATGTCTTTCACCTGCCTGTCATCTCCCCACCCTTTTTTCTACCTTCCCGCCTACTTTTCAGAGATGATCAGAGGCAGGCAGTTTTGTGCAGCATGGCCACAGCTGACTGGATTAGGGACAGAGATCTAACCTAAGCCAAGCCAAAGTCTTGATGAATGTGGAATTGAGATGGATAGACAGGCTTTCCATATGGCTGAAACTTGGCTGCAAAGCTGAGGGATATGGGAGGCCATCCAGAGAGATCCACCAAGAAGCAGAGAAAGCAATTAGTATGAAAGACAAATAAAAAGAGCCTTGCAGAGAGAAGCAGACATAAACAGAAAGGACTCTCAGAATTCCTGCTGGCATTCCAATTCTTGGGACCAGTTCTCCTTGAAGCCCAGTTGTGTTCCTGATCTTGGATTCTACGAGACACCCATGTCTCTTCATCACATATTCCCCTCTTTCTGGCATATGCTAAGTCAAATTGATTTTTGTTAATAACCAACAGACTTCTGATTAATAAATCACTGTGGTCAGATTTAATGATACACATTAGTAGTTGGCAAGAAGTGGGAACTATGAATTACTCAGTTTATTGGTTACTCAGACAAAAAGTAAAAAGTAAGGTATAAAATGCAAAAGATTGTAAAGAGCTTTATAGGTTAATAACTAGACTCTTGCATAAAATCTGTTTTGATAGTGCTTCTGCTTTCTTCAATGACACTCTCTTTTAAAACTGGCTAGAATCAAGAGCTTCAATTACATACACGTGGCTACAACCTTCAAAAGCTACTAAATTTGTTCATTCAGCAAACATTGCGTGGCTCCCTAGGACATGTTAAGCTCTGTGAAAGATGCTGTCCCTGCCTCCAGGCCACACGGAGGAATGAAGAAGCAGTCAGACTATTTGGTGCAGGGTAAGTACAAAGATCAAGACCAGCCCTGTTTGTGAGCTCCTAGTATGTGCATTCAACCTACCCCAGGAGGAATCAGGGAAAGATCTTGGAGGAAGTAACCATTCTGTCCTGAAGGAGCAAGCAAAGTCAGGCAGGCAGACAAAAGGGAACAGCATTTGCAGAGGCATGGCAGCCACCAAGAGCCTGGCATGTTCTGGGAACTGGAGGTGAATCAACACAGGGGAATGTCAAACTCCTAAGCTAGAGAAGTTTACCAGATGGCAGGAGTATGGAGTTCAGCCTCTCAGCTTTCTCTCAATAGAAAGGTACTGGGTATCCCAAAGCAAAAACAAAACAGGGCTCTGATTCATTTTTAATACAGTATTAAACTGAAAAGGTATTAATTCCAAAATATATTAGTGAGGTTGATTTGGACATCATTTCTTCCAGGAAACCTTCCTTGATCCCTTAAGATCAGGTGAAAAGCCCATTCTCTGCCCCAAAAGCACCCAATAATAAAACTGAGCTCACGGCAGTAAGATTGCCCAATTACTTGTCTGTGGCCCCTACTACATTGTGGGCTCCTCATTCATCACAGTATTCTCAGCCTGGTACAAAGCAGGCACTGAATAAAAATGTATTGAATGAATAGATGCCACTGTCACACACCTCATTACCAGAGAACAAAATTATTTTCCCTTGCTCCTTAAGAAACACTTCCTACTCTCCAACCCTCAAGGCAAGGTCTGTTCCCCAAGATTAAATTTTTATTAAAAGACATTTATTTGCTTCCAAATGTGAAAGAACACATCTCTTTGATGCAGTCTGACTTCTTTGTTAAAATCATCCCATCTTGCTTGGAAAGCTCCCCTTGTGGTGAGCCAGCCAGCACCTGCCATTCTGTGATTAGACCCCCACTCCAGGCCTGGGTCCTCTACACATGGGCATGATCTGAAACAGCAACACTGCAACCACCTCCTCAACAATCACCACCACCACCAGCCAGCACCTGCCATTCTGTGATTAGACCCCCACTCCAGACCTGGGTCCTCTACACATGGGCATGATCTGAAACAGCAACACTGCAACAACCTCCTCAACAATCACCACCTCCGGGTAGAAGCATGTTCAGTGCCCAGATTATAAACTCCATGAGAACAGGGAAAATGTCTCATTCACTCATGCATCCCCCACCATGCCGCCAGAGGAAAAACACTTGATAAATATCTATTAAATAAAAGTCATAGAACTGTTTGCAGCAGTATGCCTGCAATTTCTGCACTCCGAAGTGTTACTTATTGCTACAAAGGAAATCAGCCAGGCACACCCCTGCCAAAAGCAACACACTGATTGTTATAATAGAATTCCTTTCCTCTCATCCCTCCATCCTCCAATTTTCTAAACATCTTGGAACATTTTAAGAATAATCTGCTTTCCCATTTGCTTGATTTAGAGCTATAATGAGGTGGTAAGCAACTGGGGCAGTTGGTAACTGTTAGTGCCTGTTATAGGGATCTATGCACAGTACTGCTTTAGTTAAACAAATGAGCTCAGATATTCTGGCAGCAGGCAACTAACAAATCACCATTTGCAGTAAATAAAAGTAAATGGTACTTCGAAAATATGCCAATGTTTCCAAGACAATTACAATTAGAAACTGAATGCAGTTTCTAAAGGCAGATCTGTGGCACTGAAAACATGCAAAAAAAAAGGGGGGGGGGGGCAAAAAAGCAGTAGTCAAATATTCATACTAATTAAGATTACATAAATTAGTACCACACCAGAGTACTTCAAACTAACTGTATATATAAACTCCATACCTCCAGGGTCAATTTTAAAACTGTCAATAATGGGAGATTAGGGATAGTTAAAATTAGTAATCTCTTAGTCAAATGTTTACTGACCAAACTAAACTCTAGATAAACCACCATATTGATCCAATGACCAAATGGGGCTCTATCTGAAGCAATCCTTATGTGTTAGCAAATCAGAGCTATGCCACACTATCATTCTGGCTGAAACATAAACAGATGGGTCACAGAACAGGGACCTCAGTTTTGCTGGTGACATCCCAATGAACAATGAAACAAAAGGAACTGGAGCGCTATACCAAAGAAACACACACACACACACACACACACACACACACGCGCGCACGGAAAATCTCAAACAGGTGTAGGGATTTTTCCATAGTTTTAAGAACTGTAGCGCTAAGGCTAATGTCGGCATCCTGCTAACGTAGCCAATTGTTGAGCTATTTTACTTGCTCGTAATCCTGCACCAACTACAGGCCAATTGTCAAGCTAGGGCTAATGTCTGGAGCTCACAGATCCCTCAAGCCCATTCACAGACTGGGTGACAAACCCTTCACACACCAGGCTGTGTCCCTAGACCCCTCACATACCAGGCGGGGTCACCAGACCCCTCACACACCAGGTTGCATCCTCAGACCCCACACGCAGGTCTCTGAGCTAGAAAACCGGCCAAAAGGGTCCTTGGAGCCACAGGTTCCAGAGCATGGCTGAGGCACTAGATGCCAGCCAAACCACAGCACTGCACATGCGCACTAACTCCACTCACACAATTTGCTTACACCACCCCCATAACCGGACCCAAGGTGAGGGTCCCTGATTAAACTATTCTATTTTCCCAACAAGAACCTTCACTGGGCACCTGAAGGTAATTCAGCAAGAAAGTTGATAAGATTTTCACAACTATAGAGAAGTTCTTAAACCTTTACACCAACTAGACTACCTCTCAATTTAACCACTACCATCAATCAACAAAACTCATGCATACTTGTGGGTAAAATAGAACAGTTTTGTCAGGCCCCCTGCACTGAGGTCCAGTTGGGAGTGGTGCAGCACATTTCTTGTAAACAAGTTGTGTGTGGGTGGAGTTAGTGCACATGTGCCCCCATGTATCTTTTTAGTTTGTTACTATTGTGTGTTCTTCAGTTTGTGAAGCAGTGCTGGCCAGCAGAGAGCTCATGTCTAAAAACAGTTTACTTTGCTGGCAGCTGCTCAGTTTTTCTTTGGACTTTGCTGGTAGCAGTTGAGTTTCTGAGTTTCTCTTTGTACTGCCTAACTCTTAGACATGTGTGTTGAATAAAGACAATTCTTTCTTCAACCAAGGCTCCAAGGACCTTTTTGCCAGTTATCTAGCTCATAGACCTGCATGTGAAGAGCTTGTGAACGGGCTTGAGGGTTTTGTGAGCTCCAGACCCTAGCCCAAGCTCTACAACTGGCGTAGTCAGAGCAGGATTCTGAGCAGGTACAGGAGCCAAAAAGCCCTTGGAAGAAGGAGTAAATATGGCTACTTTTGAATGTGCTGTGCCTTACGGCCACTTTCCTGTTAACCGGGATCTGGTTGCTGCTCACTGTGATGCAAGGCAGCACAGACCAGGCACTACAGTGGAGAGCCCCTTGGGAGGGGGAGGAAATGAGGCTGTCTTTGAGTGTGTGGTGCCCGGTGGCCACTTTTCTGCTGACCAGAGCCTGGCTACTGCTCACTATGCTACAAATTGATTGAGAGCTGAAGAAGAAAGCAGAGTTGTTAGAAGCATGGACAATTATCCTGGAGGATGACGTGCAACAACTGGCCACTCCAGCCTCTCACACCAGGGAACACGACCAACCCAGTGGTGAGTTGGGGGAGACCGTGCATCTCCAGGCACGACCTGTCGTGCATCAGAAAGTGAAATGCGAGCAGCCTATGGGACCGGGTGGACAACCAGTGGGGAATCCACAGGTGACCCAGTTTACCATATATGTCGCGTATACCCAGGTTGAACTGGTTGACTTGGGGAGACAGTTCAGGCAGAAACGGGGGAGACCCTGACTGCTTGGCTGTTGTGGTAATGGGACCTAGGGGTGGATAGTGTGATGTGCTCTGGTGAGGAGATGGAGAAGTTGGCCTCCATTACCATACACCTGTCCCTGAGGCAGTGGCTGCAAAATAGCCGCAGATATGCACAAGGTACGGGCGAGGTAATCACTCCCTGATGGACTGGGTGAATCCAGCTGCCCGAACCATGTGGGCAAATGCTGGAGAACTGCCCAAGATTGTTAGTAAATGGCAAACATATGCTGAGCTGGTCCAAATAATTTGACAGCTGGGGATGTGGCAGTCCATGTTTAATGTGAACACCATGTTTAATGTGGCCCGGACGATGAAAATTTTACAGGCAGCATGAGAGACATAGTGCTGCAAAATGCCCTGTTCAACATCCTTTGGGTCACTGATGGCCATACTGGCCCCATACATTGGTCGTCCTATACATGAAGTAACGACCATGATAGCGAGCTTGGGTGAAGTAGAGGATAGCAGACAAGCAAAAGGGGTCCGAAAGGTGGCCTAAGACCAAACCCCAAGAAATGCTCGGGATTTTATCCCAAAGGGACCAAGCAACTAGCTGTAAGCAGACGTGGCTTGACTTGCTTGCAGTAGGGGTAGAAAGTAAGAAAACTGACTGGCAACCAAATGTGGTTCTGTTTGCCTTGTGGCAGCAACTGCGCCCTGAACAGCGTTTCAGTAAACATCTGGAAACAGGTAGGTAGCAAGGTATGCTCAGTGGATTTGAAAGACTTTTTCGTTGCTCCCAAAGAGGCAGATGACATGTTCAATTTTGAACAGGGAGCAGGCCAAGATACTCGTCTTTTGGGGGCAGGCGAGGACCAGAGGCCTCATGTTGAATTGGCAATACATTGGTCGAGGACAAATGTGCAGCGTGTTTTGCGATTGGTGGATACAAGAGCAGAATGTAGCCTGCTATATGGCAATCCAGATAAGTTTCCAGGGGCCACAGTTCGTATAGATGGCTATGGATGACATACTGTTGAGGTCAAAGTTGTATCATTGCCATTAGGCATAGGAAGATTATCCCCTCGTGCATATACTGTACATATATCCCCTGTAGCTGAATACATCTTGGGTATGGATGTACTTTATGGTTTGCACCTGTAAAACACAGTTGGAGAGTTTTCAGCTGCGGATATGGACAGTAAAGCCTGTGTTACGAGGATATGCTAAACATGACCCACAGGTGTTACCCAAACCTAGACGTGTAGTTAATGCAAAACAGTATCGCCTACTGGGAGGACATGCAGAAATAAGTGTCACTATATTGGAATTAGAGAAAGTTGGCATTATTCGTCCAGCTCATAGACCAGCGTGTGAAGGGTTTGTGAATGGGCTCAAGGGGTCTGTGAGCTCCAGACCCCAGCCCTAGCTCTAGGACCTAGCAATGTTATTTAATTTGTGAGTCTGTTTCATCTGTAAAATGGATGTAAGGAAGACACCATCTCACAGGATAGTTGTGAGGATTATAAGGCAATGTGTGGAAATTGTACAGCACATAGCTCAATAAATGAGAGTTCTCTAATCCTCCTCCAACAACAAAAACAAAACCACAAGTATTAAGCTTTCAAATCTGCACATATTTATCCCTTTATACACTCACAAGTAATTTACCAGCCTGTCCTGACTTCCCCACAATTGGGTGGGAGAGAAGTATAAAACATCATTTAGTAATTTTGAAGTTGTTACACACTTTGAAATAGTATCAAAGCAACTATGTGAAACAACTGCAGGTGATCTGCTTTGATTTTATTTATATTAATGTTTTATTATAATAGATGTATAACCCTAGTGGATTCAAAGGAAATCGATATTTGTTATTCACCTAGCAAAACTTCTCAGTATTAAGTAACTTATATGTGTATCGTGCTTCACAATTTACAAAATGGTTCCGAACACATTATGTCATCTGATCCTCACAACCATCTTATGGAAAAGGAACAACAGATAGTATATGTCTATTCTACAGATGAGATAAATGACACTTACAAAGAAAATACTAATAAGTGGCAGAACAGAGACTTAAATCTAGGTAATTTTATTTTTTAAAAGAAAATGGCTTTTATTTTTTATTATTGTAAAAATGAACCACGCTAAAACCACACTACATACATATCAGAATCACTTAAAATAAAAATAGTGACAATATCAAATGCTGGCAAGGACGCATAAAAACTGTCTCTTGTACATTGATGGTTGGAATGTAAAATGTCACAGCCACGCTGAAAAACCATTTGGCAGTTTCATATAAAGTTAAATATGCACTTAACATACAACCCAGCAATTGTACTCTTGAGCAATTATCTCAAGGAAATGAAAACTTAAGTTCACACGAAAACTTATATACTAATGACTAAAAAGTGAAAACAATCCAAATGTACCTCGATTGGTGACTGTTTAAACAAACTATGGTACATCCACAACATAGAAGACTACTCAGCAATTTAAAAGGGATGAACTACTGAGACACACAACAACTTCAATGGATCTCAAGGACACTATGCTAATTGAAAAGAGTCAATCTCAAATAATTCCATTTACAAAATTGGATAATTCCATTTATATAACATTCTTGAAATAAATATAGAGATGGAAAACTGATGCAGGGGAAGAGGATGGGGAGAAGAGGAAGGATGTAGCTATAAAGAGAAAGCACAGGGAAACTTGTTGGGATAAAACAGTTCTGTATCTTCCTTGTGGTGGTGACTACATGAATCTACACATATGAAAAAACTGTATAGAGCTATACACACATAAAAATGAATGTATGTATAACTAACTGCTGAAATCTCAATAAGCTCTGGGGATTTTACCAATGTCAATGTCCTGGTTTTAATAATGTATTGTCATTATGCAAGATATTAGTGTTGGGGGAAACTGATAAAGAGTGCTATGAACCTCCCTGTACATTTTTGCAATCATGTGAATCTAAATTATCAAGTTTAAAAAGCTGATCCATAAAAATAAAAAGCTATACAAACTTATACGGAAATGTTAAATAAATATACACATTTTAAAAATACACATTATAGTAGGCTTTAACCACTTAATATGCTCTAGATCTTTTTCCATGTCTATAAACATAGGACCATTTTTAATGGCTATTATGTTGTTTTAGCATACAGATGCACCATTTTTATTTGTTAATTTATTTATCCATCTCCTTACTCGTGAACATTTAAGTTACTAGCAATTTTCTGCTACATAGCATTGCTATGAATGTCTTTACACATATCTTTCTACATCTATTTATGAATTTTTCTAATTATCTACTTAACATAAACTCGAGAAGTGAAATTGCGAGGTCAATGAAGATTTCTGATCTGATGAATATCACAAATTACATTCCAGAAAGATTTAACCAATTACCAACCAACAGCTGAGGCTTATAAGCTCCCACACATTGCCAAATTCGTAGAACTGCAAACCCAGACCTTTTGAAACCAAATCCAGTGATCTTTATACTCCCTGATAAGTAAGTGATGATAGTAAGCAAGTATAAGAATCTTTATTACCAGTACAGATTTTTTCCTTCTAAAATCACCTACAGAGAGGAATTCATAAAGGATATGTCTAAGTAGCAAATTATTACCATGTCACTGTAAATTTACAACAAATTCTATTCAACACCACCTAAATCCTTTAGTTATACCAAGCAATCAATTTTCGTATTAAATAACATGGGGGGGAGGGCCAAATCGATATTATACAGAGAGTTTGCAACCTCTTTTGGATTTAAACTGTTACAATCCTATGGTATGACAAGCAGCTCTGGCCTTAACTTCAAGAACAGTCTAGTGAATAGGATAGAGAAATGTTCAGTTGTCATAGAAAAAGTAAAACTTTAGCAAATATTAAGTAAAAACTTGTGGGTAATATTTTTTCATTATAAACATAGATGATTGACTATATTAGCCACTAAAGCAGAAAATGCCTCCACATGTCATCAGCCACAATTCATGAAGTGATAGAAGAGGAACAACCCTGCTTTGATGGGTAGATCTGTTCTCTACCATAACCTCAGGGAGACTCTCCATTAGTTCACGAACGAAGGAATAAAAAGACCAGAACTCAGTATTAAAGTATGCATCCCTTCATTAATCAACAAAGTACCACTGTTAGATGCCAGGCAGTTTTCCAAAACTGAAAATAAACAAGAAAGAACATTTGTTGGTAGGGGGGAAAAAAGCTCCTTTTACACAAAGCCTGTAGTTCAAGAATTCAAGTTTCTACAAGCAAAATAAATACATAACATGGGTCATCTAATGAACTAAATACCTATTCCTGATCATTGTCACATATGAAAATATGCAAAAGTTATATACAGTATTTTAGTCAACTGGTGTAACAGATCAGGCAGCCAACAGTTTGCAAGTGAAATACAACTCGAGTGAGGAAGCAGCATACATAAGCTGATAGCTTAATTGATGATCTGTGACCTCTATCGTGGACCTAATATGCAGCACCAGAAGAATTATTTGTGCCCCCTTTAGTGATTTCTATCATCCAACACTTTTTTCCTTTGTCAACTCTTCTTTTCTGCCAACCCATCTGGCTCTTTCTTCCTCATCTGTCCATACTTCAGATTTTTAAGTAACATAGGAGGTACCAATGGATACTGCCAGGCCATGGTGTTGGCCCTCAGGGATTAAAAAAAGAAAATAAGAGGTTGAATAATATATAATCTTAGAAAAGAAGCTCATAAGTTGGTTGTAGAATAGCATTGCAATCTAAAAAAAAGAAAAAATGTTTATTATCATATTCTCAAATCTAATATAAAATTAGATTTAAAAAGAATTTTCTTACACTGCAGAGAAAAATAATGTATTTTAAAAAACTAAAAATTATAACTAAGTACATGTTTAGCAGGACTGCACTGACAAAATCCACTAAATTCAGACTTTAGGGATGTTTGGCTAAAACTGAGTTAAACTGACCTCTGTGTTATATTTTAAAGAAAGTATTTCAGGAAGGGAGGAGGGGATTTAGGAAAAGTATTGTTTAACTTTCTACAGAAGAAATGTGTTTAAAGACACTAGTATATTAACTGCTGACATGCATATAAATTTGCTGAAATAGCTTGCATTTTGTATAGTCCTGTATACACTGTGCAAAGTTCTTTAACCTTGATTATTTCATTTAATTTCTTTTAAAAACCATGAGAAGTTCTCTGAGGAAACAAATATTCTCATTTTATAAGTGACAGAAATAGATTAGCTAAGTAACTTGTTCTAGGTCATAATATAAGAATAAACATATCTAACTTCTATTTAAATATTCTTTCAGTATGAATAACACAATAATTTAGACACTTTCTTATTAAAGCAAACCCAATATCAATCTAGAAACACTACCACTAATTACTCGGAAGTTCTATATATCTAAAAGAAGTGTCATAAATGTATTACTTGTTATAAAAATTATAAATGTGTTATAATCATGTAAAAAATTACGTAAATGATTAAGAATTAGAAGAAAACAGAACATTTTAAATCTGGTAAGAAAAGTGGTAAGATGATAGATGACTTGCAACTGCTATGAAACCAAACAGTTTGGTCAGGAAGCTAAATTTTTAGACTATATTTTCCCTAATTCATACCTTTCAGTAATTGAGACTGGTTTTATTTTACTTTTAGGCACACCAGTCTCATATGTGAATCTCAATAATGAAAGATGGTAAACTCACAGTTCACATCGTTTATAGAAAAGCAGATGGGCAAAAAGCTGTTGGGGGAAAAATTATAATAGACTTCTAAACACAGATTTGCTGAACAATCAAATAAATACATTTAAGTATAAGGTTCATATAATAAACACTGAAAATGCTCAAATCCCTTTCACTGAAAATTCTGCCATAAAATTATTTCAAAATTGACATCTTATATTAATAATGTCATTTTCAGCCCACAACGTACATATTCTGACAAAAATATAATGTTTGTCGGTTTAAGACATGTCCTGAGAAAATCGACAAGTAACTATTCAGAAAAGCATAGAAGCATTTCTGAAGATTTCTCCACCTTACCTTAGCAAAGAGAGAATTACAGAAATCATTCACAAAACTAACAAGAATCAGCCCATTCAGTGGTTAAACTCTGGGAAGGTTAATGTTTTAAAAGGGCCTATGCACAGGAAAAAGTCAGAGGATAAAAACTGCATCTAAATTTATTATAGCAATTTTTAATGCACCAAGCAGAACCAAAAAGGTGTTTATATTCATATGATTCACAAACAATCCTATATTCTGTCATTCAACTGCCAAAATGAAAGGAACTGTAACTATTAAAGTGTCAAAATTTCAGCACCTATCATGCTAGATAATATTGTATTTATTTTCTCAAGAAAGTAAGAGAAAAAATGACCTAATCTGACTCCAACCAACACAGTGGGAAAAGGAATCAAGGGTGAACTTGGGGTAAAACTTTACTAGGCCCCTTACTTTAATGCTTTAAACAATGCGTTATATTTTCCCCCATTTAAACTTTTAGTTTAAGGGAGTTATTAATCCTGAGCAAACTTAAGCATCTTCTAAAATGATTTTGCATAGAAAAATACAAATGAAAGGACAGAATGTAAAGGTTTTGACTCAAGATGTAAAACCTGAACTTCCTGTTGTCCCTTAATTTGAGAAAGTAAGATGCCAAGAAAAGTCTCAAATTATTTATTCCCTTAGCAAAATGGCCTAGTACATTATTCTGGTCACCATCCAAGCAAACCTATGAGAAAAGGATTAGAAGAGAATTTTGTAGCTATCCCAGGCCCCCCTTAAAGACAGAACAGATTGCTTCCGCCTGAAAAGTTCTAATAAAATTGTATAGAAAGTGTGCCAAAGAGAATAAAAATACAGAAACAGACAGGCATCAAAGATTCAAAGAAAAAGATAATTTTACAGTTACTTAATTGTTTCTGTCAGTTAAAGATTTGAAACCTAATTCCCTAAAAGTCTTTTTTCCTGTTTCTCAACTGAGGAAACAGATTAAGACTTTGAGAAAGAATCATTCCCGCCTTAAACAGAGAAGACACACTACATTAAGGCAGAGTTACAACACTGGACAGATTACCCATCAGCTTTCCTGTGTTATAATGGCACTCAAATATAAGGTACCTGTGACTATGACCAGTAGCCTTGAAAGTGCCTGAAAACGTGAATATATAATCTGGTGATTCTACTGGCCAGCTGCAAAAAAAAATTAAAAAGATAATATACTCTGGTGACTCTTTTCTCAAAGATTATCATATAATTTAATGTTGCAGCTCTTTAGTCATTTGAAGCTTAGTCTGTAGTTAGTCAATGCTTCCAAAAAGTAGACAGTGTAGTATAATGGTGTACAAAATTGTCTCTGGAGTTATAGAAACTTGGTTTAAATCTGGTTCTTACCATCTACTCACTGACCCTGGACTACCTTCCTAGGCCTCAGTTTTCTCGTGTAGGAGAAAAATAACAGACTTGTTTGTGAGAAGTAAACAAAGAGATGCACCCAAGGCAATGAGCCCAGGTGTGGCACACAGTAAGTGCTCAGTAAATACCTGGTAAATTAACAATGATGTTTACATTAGCAAATAATATTTTTATCATTATCTTTCATCATTTATCTTAGCACGATTTTTTTTTATATAATGCAAAAAAATTCTTCTGAGAGAAAAATCAAAATGGTAATTAGAACCTAATAATGCTAAAGAGAAATGGAGGCCTTTTGAAAGAATCTATAAGAGTACAAAAACTGAAGTTTAAGAAAACATTATATGATGTGGCAAATACATACAGTGGATATTATTCAGCATTAAAATGGAAGAAAATTCTGACACATGCCACAATATGGATGAACTTTGAAAATATTATGCTACCTGAAATAAGCCAGTCACAAAAGAACAAATGACTCCACTTATAAGAGGTACCTAAGATAGGCAAATTCATAGAGACAGAAACTAAAAGAGAGCTTTCCAGAGACTGAGGGGAGCGGGGAATGGGGAATTATTGCTTAATAGGTATAGCATTTCTGTTTGGGATGATGAAAAGGTTCTGGAAACAAACAGCATATCAAGTGTAAAGAACCCACTCTACTTACATAATTAGGGATATGCATAAAGACTTAGCTACAAGGAAATTTCATCATATTTTTCATGATTGTGTATAAAAATAAGAAACAAACAAAATGTTCAACATTAGCTACACAAATATTCATAAGACTCTACAACCATTTAAAATTATGTGGTAGGAAAACACTAACATGAGGGAAATGTGAGTTAAAGAAACAATACATAGAATATGATGATAAAATGTTTAAATGACAGAACTAAAAGGATATACACCAAAATGTTAACAATAGTTACACCTGAGTGTTATTTTTACCTTTTTTGTCTTCCTTGTGGTTTTCCATATTTAAACGTATTAAAAATGAACATGTCTTAATTTCGTACTAAGAAAAATGAGTTTTTAAATGCCTTTTGCCTTATATGAGCACCATCTAGTGCTCAGTATACATAATACAATTTTCATCATGCAGCAGAGGTTTCTGAAAAATGGCCTGTTACAAAAAATATATTGTTTAAGCACAAAGACAAATATTACTCAGTGTCTGGCATAATTTTTAAAACAGCTGAAGAATTAATTCAAGAGAGTCACAGGACTTTCAATCATCAGTAGTCATCAGAAAACTGGTTAAATTTCTGCTGCTTATTTTCATTCCTCAAATACTGCTCCTTTTTAAATGAACAGGTATTTACTCCTTGAAAGAAGAGGCAAGTCAGACATTTTACATACAGCATGGTGTTTTATTGTCCCTACAAATTTACATGGTAGGGATTATTATTGCCATACAGGCTCAAAGAGATTAAGTAATTTGCCTGAGTTCACAAAGCTACTAAGTAGCATAGCGCAGCTGCAAGGCAATGTCTGTCTGGCTCCAAAATCTATGCTCCCCCTACCATGCACATTTCACTGTCTCCATTCTTCACACTTGACTCAAAATGACTACACTTTTTGGCAAAACAATTCCCCTTAAAGAGAGAAGCTGTTGCTATATTGCTGAGCACTGTGCCCTCAAATCTAGAACTCTAAGCTCTTTAAACATTAAATGCTCAAATCGAATTTTAAAGGGATGCAGGACTTTACATTTCCTACATAGGAATAGAAATTCAGACCTTCATCATCGTGGGTACAGTACTACAGATGCCTCAGATTTGGTTTTCCCGCCCTATTTTTTCTTTACTGCTTCTTCCAATCGATCATTCACCCTACTTTAAAAGTAATCTCCCTAAAACAGAGCTTTGACCAAATCCACTCAACAAAAGCCTATATCTAATCCTCAGCTTTCTAACAGGTGTGCCAAAAATGGGTAACAGGTGGACAGATTCTGATTCATTCAGCCTTCTGTAGTCAGAATCCCCACAACCTTCAGAGCCCCCAAGCTACTCCAGACCACTCTAGACCTGAGCAGCCTTATCAGTTTACCCTGAAATATGTTGGAAAGCACTTTCAATGCTCTCCTAAAATCTGTTCCCAACGTATTACACCTGCTTCCCATGCCCTCCCAACATAAAGTGGAAGAAATCATTTCTACCCATACGTATAACATTATTCATTGCTGCATTATATGTGAGTACAAAACACTGGAACAATCCAAATGATAAAAGTAAATGGTTATAATAATTTTGATATACCCCATCAAAAAGAATGAGGAAGCTAATATATAGAAGGCTCTGCAAGATACTGCAATGAAAAAACACAAAGTGAAGAAGTGTGTTTGATATACATGCTATTATTTGTCTAAAAAGAGGGGAGATGTATGTGCATATTTGCTTACATATGCATTAAATAACATTTTATGAAATAACATTTGAAATAACATTCAAGAAAACTGATAACATTGGTTGCCTCTGGGGAAGAGAACCAGGCACATGGGGGCATAGAAGAAGGGAAACTTTCCACTTTACAATCTTTGTATTCTGTGAATTTTGAACCACAAAAATGTATTATCTTTTCAAGTAAAATAAAATTACAGCTAGCCTCCTAAATAAATAAATAAATTTTTAAAATTCCATCTACAGACACCACTGCCCCTCTATCTCTTCACACCATCACTGATACTAGGTAGGGCTCTAGGCCACAGAACAGGCCTGGATCAACATTTTCCTTCAGACAGGTTAGTATCCCACTGGTCCATACCTGCAGACAGAGCTGTGTCCTGCCTCAATGCCTTTGGCCACACTCTTTTCAAAAGTGTCTGAATTCTCTCACCTTGCCTTCTCCCTTTCTAAATCATCCACCTCTTCAGGGGCTCTGTTCACATTCCACCCCGTCCAAATACTTTCCAGAATCCTGTAATCCATGTACCATCCCACACAGTATCCACATACTATCGAACTTTCTATTTGTTTGGAACATGTGTATCTGATCTTATGGTTGAATTATTTTTTAGAAAAACAAACTTCATAGTCAAGAAGTAATCATTTCTGCTGAAGGACAAAGAGACTATCACAATGTGATGCAATTAGAACATCAAATAAAATGAAAACATGATCATGTTCTTTCTGATTAAAATCCTTCAATGGTTTCTACTGACATTAGGACAAAGTCGAAACTCTTTAGTATTTTTTATAAGAACCCTCAAATCTTCCAAACCTCCTCCCCTCACCAGTCCTCTGCAGTTCTATACACTTGACATGCTCTTCCTCACCACTGAGCTTTCCTTGTGGGCCAGTCTTCTCCAGTTCCCAGGCCCTTTCCTCTGGGGCTCAGATATCACCTTAAAGGTCATCTTTGGCTGCCTCCAGAAAGCAGACTGGCATGACTGGGAGATAAAGGTGGGAAGGAGACCTTTTATTAAATACCATTTGGTATATTCTGAGATTCAAACCATGGGAAACAAATTACCTTTCAAAACATAAGTGAAATAAGCACATGCCACTTCTTCTAGGAAATTTCTGACTCTCCCTGCTCCATTCCAGCTCAGGTAAGGGATATTCCTGCTGTGTCCATGTTTCCCTGTACTTCTTCTATAATAGCCTTTATCACACATCACTATACTCGCTTGTTGATTTACAGATAAGACGATAAGCTCTTTGAGGGCGAGAGACATCATCTCTCTAGCCTACATGACAGCCTGAGAAACAAACAGGTAAATAACAGTTGGATGCACAGTGAAAGGTCATCTGGCTCAGCGGTTCTCAATAATAAGCACAACACACATTATGATTATGTTACATGTACCATGTGATATGTGGGGATACTCACATGACTATGAACCAAAAATAATAAGCACAGGTTTGTTTTTTGTTTTTGCTGCTATTTTGTAGTAATTTAGAAACAGTATAAAATCAATGATGTAAGTATTTTAAAAACACCTTATTAAGAAAAGTAAACAAGTGCTGGCCAGTTAGTTCAGTTGGTTAGAGTGTGGTGCTGATAACACCAAGGCCCAAGGTTCGATTCCTATACCAGCCAGACACCAAAAAAAAAAAAAAAAAAAAATCGTATATTACTTAAACTTTACTCTTGAATTTTTCTTGATTTTATGTCAGACCATGTTTCGCAAGTAATTTTAATAAGATGACAAATTTAAAACTATTGAAGAATCCAAGTAAGATTTTGCACCATACCTGGAAACTCTAACATAATCTGATTACTCTGGTGCTAAAAATAGTTAATAGTAAGGAAGGATCAGATTAGTCCTAAAGACCTTATTAGTGTTTCTAAAATTTGGCCAACATCAATTTTTGGCTGCAAAAGTGGGCTGCACACAATGACAGCACACATGGACCCAAGGAATTCCAAGAGTGAACAATCTCAGATATATCTGGATTTGGAGTCTTCCCTACAGAGATTTGTCTTGGTTCTGAAACAATGCATAAACTAGGTAATTCCAGTCTCTGGCTCTGTCAATGAGAGAGCACCTGCTACCTCAAAACCTACTCAATTTCAAAGTTACACATCAACTACCATAATTGAGGAGCAGGGCAGCCAAACAAAATGACAGAAAGACCAAACATAAAGGCAACACCACCAGTAACCTACAATGGACAGCTTATCCACTTTACAGCTTTTTATACTTTCTAAGAGTCCTTTATTCCCTTCTCTATAAACAAGAGTGAATTAAGAAAAAGAAATGTCATAAAAAAGAATGAACACATGAAAACAGCAAAGGATCTTGAGAAAAAGCAGTAACTAACAAAAAAACTATAAAGCCATAATAAACTGTAAGGCACTGGCACAAGTTTGGCAAACTCGCAAGTTGAGAAATAGACAAAAATGGCTAAAAAATTATTCCCATCACTATTTCTTAAGAAGTTCATCTTTTTCCTCACTGCTCTGAAAGGCCAGCTCTGTATAAGTCAGGTATACATACATATATACACATGCACATGCACACTCCTTATTCTTAAGTATATTAGCTATTCTTAGTTGTTTTCTTTCCACACAAATTTTAGAATCAGCTTATCAAGATCCCCTAAACTCCCCAAACAAAATTGCCTTAATCTATATGTCAATTTGGGAAGAACTGACATTTTTATAATAATTTTCATTCCTTAAACGCAGTATATATCTGTATTTAATTAAGTCTTGTTTAACATCTTTTGATATAAAACCCATATAATTCAAACAGCATACATACATCGCACTAAAATTAACATAACTGAAAAGAAAAATTACTTTGGATAATAAATCATGTTCTCTTTTTTGCAAGGATTAAGGAAATGGTTTCAAATATTGTTGATGCTATAGCCATGTCCAGTTTGATCTTTCCCACCAATCACAGCCACCTTTAATTTCTGAAGGATCTCAGAAGCAATATGATACACAACTAATCTATGCCATCAGATAAATTGCAAACTAATTTAAACTTCTAAGGCCCAATCCAACTGTATCTGAAAGTTAGAAATCAAAATTTATTGCCAAAAGATATAAACAGACAGTTCACAGAAAAGGAACTATCAAACATCCTTAAACATATGAAAATAAACACAACTTTAATCATTAAAGAAATACAAATTAAAACCATAAAGGCCACTGTCCAAAGCTCATTCAACTGGATATCAAAAAGCAAAATAGGGGGCCAGCCCGTGGTGCTGATAACACCAAGGCCACGGGTTCGGATCCCATATAGGGATGGCCGGTTGGCTCACTGGGTGAGCATGGTGCTGACAACACCAAGCCAAGGGTTAAGATCCCCTTACCAGTTTTTTTTTTTTAAAAAAAAAGCAAAATAGAGCTGGTCAGTTAGCTCAGCTGATTAGAGTGTGGTATTATAACACCAAAGTTCAGATCCCCCTACTGGCCAGCCACCAAAAAAAAAAAAAAAAAAGTAAAATGACTGCAATTGGTCATAATGAAAAGAGAGAGAGAGAGAGAGAGAGAGAGAGAGTGTGTGTGTGTGTGTGTGTGTGTGTGTGTGTGTGTGTGTGTGTGTGTGTGTGTTTAGTTTACCCTCAAAAACAGAGAAATAGCCTGGGTTAAGATCCCCTTACCAATCATCTTTAAAAAAAAAAATTAAAAATGTCCATAGGGCTGCATTCCTTTTTGGGGACTCTAGAGGAAATCTGTTTCCTAGCCTCTTCCAGCTTCTAGAGCTGCTCCCATTTCTTGGTTCATGACCCCCCTCTTCCATCTTCAAAGCCAGCAAGGGTAGGTTGAGTTCTCCTCACATCACCTCACATAACTCTTTCTCTTCTACCTCCCTCTTCCAGTTTCAAGAATTCTTGTGATTACATTTGGGCACACCTGGATAATCTCTCTATTTTAAGGTCAGCTAACTAGAAACTTTTTTTTTTCTGGCAGCTGGCCAGTGTGGGGATCTGAACCCTTGTCCTTGGTGTTATAACACTGTGCTCCAGCCAACTGAGCTAACCAGCCAGCCCAGTTAGCAACCTTAATTCCATCTGCTAACTTAATTCCCCTTTGCCATGTAATGTAACATATTCACAAATTCTGGGGACTAGGACATGGACATTTTGGGGGGAGCACTATTTCGCCTATCACAATAAAGCTGTTAAAAAATAAATTTTTTAAAAATCCAGTTATTGAATATATGTGAATTTAATATTCTAGTCACACTATATTATTATACATATGTGAATTTTTATAGTAAAGGTTTAAAAATGAAGGGCTGGCCAGTTAGCTCAGCTGGTTAGACAGCTGCCTTATATCATCAGCAAGGTCGTGGGTTTGGATCCCGTACCAGCCAGAAACCAAAAAAAAAAAAAAAAAAAAAGGATTTAAAACTAAGATATTGTTTTTCACCTATCAAATCAGCAAAGGTCAAAAGTCTTAAAAGGTCAAAAGGTGTAGGGAAACAGATCCTGGTAGCAGTGTACATTGGTGCAACTTCCATGGAGCACAGTTTGGCATACTTACCAAAGTTACAAACACATGTATACTTCGACCCTGCAATTCTACTTCAAGGAATTTATACTACAGTTGGATTTGTATCCATGAGAAATGATGTATGCAGTATTAGCAGTTATAACAAAAGACTGAAAACAATCTAAATGTCCATCAAAAGAAAACTGATTAAATATATTCTATGGATACTCTGCAGCCATTAAAAATAAGGCAGGTGCATATGTGCTACATATACAAGACATATTTTACTTAACTGTGGAGAAAAGCAAGGGAAAAATAGTATGTGTAATGTGCTACCATTTATATTTAAGCAATTTTGTAAAACTACATGGGATATATGCTTAAATAACTTTGTACTATCTCTAGAAAGAGTCAAAAGAAACTGCTACCAGTAATCTAGAGAAGGGAGGTGGCTAAGTGGGGGAAAGAGAAGGAAAAGCTTATTTCCTACTTTTCCTACCTTTTGGATTCTCTACTAGTATATATACGACAGATAGACAGAGAGAACATTTTAAAATATTTTTTAAAAAACAGCATACCACACAAGTTCATGTGGCATACAAATTTTCAATCTCCAGGTAATCTCTTACCTGCTAGTTGGTGCAGGGAAAGAAAATGAGAGAAGCTGATTCCAGAACGGGTCATTTTCAGAGACAGATTCTGTGCCCGATAACTTTTTTAAGTATTCATTTTTAGGAAGATCACTGATTCTGCTGCTGTTTGATCCCATCTTCTAATTTGTTAAATAACTTCTCCTTAAGCCTGCATTTTCACAAGACAACCTATAAAAAAAAATGAAAAAAATGTTCAAACATTCAAAATAGTCATCATACTTTTCCTTCTCTAGACCTACATGTGAAAAACTGTAACCGCACTAAAGGAAATCCCACCTCTCTTTATTTATGAATATATTAGACATCAGACAACATGTGAGGCTAAAATCTTGTCTTAGCCAATACAAACACAAAAATCCGAATCTACACTTGTACCACAAATCTTAGAATGGGCAAACCTCTGACCAGGAAAATGTCTCAAAGCAAATTCATAACAAAGATAACCTATTAACAAACAGTCTGAAAAGGAAGCTCTTTTACTACTAAAACAATGGTGATAAAGAAATACAGAGACTGGATGGCTTGAATGTCCAAAGATGAGAAAGAATTCAAGTAATGACCAGGCGCTACCTGCACTTCTTGGGAGAATGGGAATGACCTGAATTACCTTCTTCAAGTGAAAGAGGCTCCAATTCCAAAGGAGTCACATTTACTGTTTCTCTCATTCTGCTGTAGTGCACATACAGTATTTGACATGCCTTTTCTCCTGAACCATGAATTCTTTTGATGACAGGAACTATCTTACTCATCTTTCTACCCCCAATGTCTAGACAAGTACGTAACAGGCATTTTCTCAACACTATGCTGAAGGAACAAGTGAGTGAATAAATAATTAGTACCCACAAGGCTCTTCAGTATTTGCTATTCTTGGTCCTCCTCACATCACACTTAACATAGCTCTAGATCATGTTTTATCTCAATTTGTTCAGGAAAAGTCTCTCATTGACTAATACAATGGTGGTGAGATGAACAATAAATTTCACTATTTCAAAAACACCATCACAATGAAAGGAAACCATGGGGGCTAACTGGCCAAAACAAGCTCAGATCGGATGAAATTTACATTAGTTAGTGACTTGCTTTGTTACTTGTGTCCCTCATAGTCCCACAAAGGCATCGAATCCAAGGTCAGAATTTGGAAGCATGCCTTCCATGTCCTCTTTGGAAGTGGACTAAGCTGCTTATCTATGGACATTAGGCTTCCCCTGTGCACAGGGGCAGCTAGGTCTTCTGAATACGAGGAAGAAATACTGATTTGGCTCCTTATCACCTGCCCCTGAACCCAAGGCCATCCACTACTCTCATCTTCTCTAGTCATGAGGACAGCGACCCCAATAATAGCTGACTCCAATTTAGCCTCCATGTCAAGGTAGCTAATTGTAGGTTTCAGTTCTTAAAATAGGAATTGTTAAGCCCAATTAGAAAATACTATAAAAAATTTCTAAAACACATAAATTCCTTACTTATCCTACCCCATTCCAAGGCTACTTTATATATTTTAAGCTATTTAAATTTTTCATTATAGGGCCGACCCCGTGGCGCACTCGGGAGAGTGCGGCGCTAGCAGCGCAGCAGCGCTCCCACCGCGGGTTCGGATCCTATATAGGGATGGCCGATGCGCTCACTGGCTGAGCGCGGTGCGGCCGGTCACACAAAAAAATAAATAAATAAAAAATAAATTTTTCATTACAGTCTTACAATGGATTACAATACATTAGTGAAAATGAATAAACCAGAGATATAATTGCCAACATGAACACATCTCAAAAATATAAAATTTAAAAAAAGAAAGCTACAGAGTAATATACATAACATGACTTCATTTATAAGATTTTTAAACACGCAAACAATATTATGGATATATCCAAGTATTAACACATACGTGGGAAAAGTAAACTGCAAATTCTAATGTTATCAGAAAGCACAGAGAGGGGCTTCAGAAATATCAACAAATACTTTCCTAAACAGACAAGGGAAAGGAAGAAAAGGGAAAGGAATAGAAGGAAAGAGAGATGAAGCACAAATGGCAAATGGTTAGATTTGCTGAGAAGGATAGTATGCACTTGGGTTTCTGTTATATTACCCCCTATTCCTGTCTGCTTTATACATTAATTTTAAAAATGGAAAAAAAATGGTTTCTCAACCTCTCAGCAGCTATGCTGGAAGCTAGATGACAGGAAAGCAATGGCTTTAAATTAGGAGGAAATAATTTAACTAGAATTCTATAGCTAGCCAAGCTACTAATTAAGTATGAAGGGAAAATAAAGATATTTTGGACCCCACATGTATGTATAATAAAAAATAAAATAAAGAAATTAAAAAAAAAAAAAAAAAGACATTTTTGACTTACCAAGATTCAAAAAACTCCCAGGCACCCATTTTCAGGGAGCTACTAGAAGATATAAGGAAACAAGCCAAGAAAAAGGAAGAGCAGAATTCAGGAAACAGGGGTTCTACATAGGGCAGTGGTGAAGTGAAGTCACAGGACAAGAGCAGTATAACAAGCTGGGACAAGAGTCAAAGTGGCTTCAGGATCTCCAAGGGAAGAAAAAATAGAACTGATACTTGATGTGTTTGACCTTATTCGGTAGATTGTTACAATACTGTAGGAGATTTTGTTCATAATGAGTAATAGTTATGTAGAAAACAAAGCAGTCCTGGCCAGTCAGATCAGTTGATTAGAGCATGGTGCTGCCAACACCAAGGTCCAGGGTTCAATTCCTGTACTAGCAAGCCACCAAAAAAGAATAAAATAAAAAGAAAACAAAGCAAATGATTTTTTGAAGACTATGTACACTGGGAAAAACAAAAATTGTTCAAGGGAAGTCTTGTAATCATAGTATATGACTCAATTCAACTGTAATCAATATTTATATAATCACTGTAAAGTAAATGCTGAATAAATACTTAACCAAAAATTGTGAGAAAATTAACTATACTGAGAAGATTCTAGAAGAAGTGGGAATGGTGGTGTAAGAGTACTAAATCATCTTCAATAATAGGTAAGGAGTCAACAGAAAATATCTAAAATTACTAAATAAAAAAACAACAGTAAAAGCATGTTAGTTATAACTAAAGAGGTAAATAACAAGAAGCAACAGCTAATAGATTTGAAAAGGAAAAGGACTCTGGAGTGGAGAGAGTGGTAGTGCAGTTTTTTATTTTAAGTCCATCATATTATTTGATTTTTCATAACCATGTCCGTATATTACTTGATTCAAAATAAAATATCTTAATCTCCTTCATCATTCCATTTTCTATTCAAATTTAAACTTCTTAACATACACAACATACATGGAAAACAGAATGTTACCATCATAACTAAAGTAATGGCAACAAAAATGTGAATTTTTTAGGGCCGGCCTGTGGCTCACTTGGGAGAGTGTGATGCTGATAACACCAAGGCCATGAGTTCAGATCCCTATATAGGGATGGCTGGTTAGCTCACTTGGGAGAGAGTGGTGCTGACAACACCAAGTCAAGGGTTAAGATCCCCTTACCGGTCATCTTTTAAAAGAGAAAAAAAAAATGTGAATTTTTATTACTGAGTCACATAACTCTCAAGCTTAAGAAAATCTGTGTCAATCAGGCATCACCTTCATGCAAAAAAAAAAAGAAAAAGAAAAAGAAAACCTATGTCTGATACAGTTAATGTCATAAAACATATTAAAATTGATTATCTCCCAAAATCTAAATTTCAAATTTCCACCACTGAATGAGATTGCTAACAAGCAATAGTCAACGCTGAATCACAAAAGAGGAGTTAAATTCAAACCCACAGTAGTGACAGACACACAGATCAATAAAACAAAATAGAAAATCCAGAATAGACCCAGAAAAGTACAGCCAACTGATTTTTGTCAATAGTGCAAAAGCAATTCAATAGAGGTAATACAGTCTTTTCAACAAATGGTGCTAGAACAATTGGACATCAATAGGAAAAAAAAAATCAGAAAGAAAAAGAAAAAGAAAACCTTGGCCTAAACCTCACGCCTTACAAAAAATTAACTCAAAATAGGCCACAGATCTAAATGTAAAACATAAAATTGTGCAACTTTTAGAAGAGAACATAGGAGAAAATCTTTGTGGTCTACAGTTAGGAGGAGAGTTCTTAGACATGATGCAAAAGCACAACGCATAAAAGAAAAAAAGTTAATAAATTCGGCTTCACCAAAATTAGAAATTTTTGATCTATAAAAAACCTTTTTAAGAGAATGAAAAGACAAGCCACAGACTGGAAGAAAATATTTGAAAATCACATATCCAACAAAGAACTTGTATCTAGAATATATAAAGAACTCTCTAAACTCAATAGTAAGAAAACAAACAATACAATTAGAAAATATGCAAAAGATTTTAACAGACCACCAAAGAAGATATGCAAATGGAAAATAAAAACATAAAATAGATATTCCAATATCATAAGCCATTAGGGAACTACCCATTAAAACCCTATGACATACCACTACACATCTATTAGAATGATTAAAATAAAAAATACTGACAGTACCAAATGCTGCTGAGGATGTGAAGAAATTGGATCTCTCATATGTTGCTGATGGGAATTTTAAACGGTACAGACACTCTGGAAAATGGTTCAGCAGTTTTTTATAAAGTAAACATACATGTACAATTCAACCCAGCAATTAGCCTCCTGGCCTATAATCCTAGAAAAATGAAAACTTAACAAAAACCAAAAAAAAACCACATACACATATTCAAATGTTCATGGCAGCTTTATTTGTAATAGCCAAATGGAAACAACCCAAACGTCCTTCAACAAGAGAAAGAATATGCAAGCTGGCATATCCATACAACGGAATAAAAGGAACAAACTATTGATGTATCCAATAATTTGGATAGATTTCAAGGGCATTATTGTAAGTGAAAAAAGCCCATCTCAAAAGCTACGTACTCAAATTCAATGATTGCAACTTATGTGTAAGTGAATGACAGCAATGATATAAGGGATAAGCAGGGGGAATTAGAAATATTTTGCTATTATAAGGTATTTGTACTACCTGTAAAGCAGCACAGTGTTATTTGAAAGTGAACTTGGATTAATTGTAAATATACATTGCAAACTCTAGGGCAATCACTTAAAAAGGTTAAAAAAAAGAGAGAGAGAGAGAGGTGTAATTGATATACTAAGGAGAGAAAATGGAATCATATAAAATGCTCAGTTAAAATTACAAAAGGCAGAAAAATACAAGAAAACACGGTACAGAAAATACAGGGAAATACAAGACAATAAACAATAACAAAGAACAAGGACAACAAATAAGAAAAGAGTAATAAATATGGTAGATATTAATCCAACTATATCAATAATCTAAACATCTATCATAGAAGACATAGTTAAAAACAACAGCACCATAGATCAATAGGATATAATTGACATCTATAGATTATTTCATTCAACAACAGCAGAATACAAACTCTTCTCAAGCTCACATGGAATGTTCATCAGAAGAGATCACATTCTGGGCCATAACAACACACCTTAACAAACTTAAAAGAATAGAAATAACAAAATGTTTTGAGTGCTCAAAACCAACAAGCTAGAGAGAGAAGCAAGTTAGATGAAACCCATGAGGAAATATTTAGACAAATGCAGAATACAGGACATTGTAAAGAACAACCATCCTAGACTCTTCAAGAAGTCAGTATTGTAGAAAATAAAAGTATGTGCATGAGGGAGCTGTTCTAAACTAAAGGAGACTAAAGGAATACAACAATTGAATGTCCTCTGTGAATCTACTGAACCCAGATTTCAAAAAAGAAAGAAAAGGGGAAAAACCCACTATAAAAGATAATTTTCAGACCACTAAGGAAACTTGATATGGACTGAGTAGTAGGAGATATTACAGACTTAGATGGGATACTGGTAGTGTGATTTAGTAGAAAAATGACTTGATTCTTAGAAGACATGTGCTTAAGCATTTAGGGATGAAGTCATATTATGCCTGCAACTTACTCTCAAATGGTTCAGAAAAAAAGAGACAAAACTAACATGACAAATTATTAACAATTATAAAATCTGGATGGAGGAAGTAAGTGGTGTTTACTATACTGTTCTCTCTACTTTTCTGTATGAAAAACTTTTCATTAAAAAAGGGTTTTCACAAACAAAAACAGGTTATCTACCCTGACTCCATTTATATAACACTCAGGAAACAACAAACTACAGGGATGAAGAACAGATCGATGATTGCCAGAGTGTGGAGATTCAGAGGGCTTAAGATGAGTATAGGACTAGCCAGTTAGCTCACTTGGTTGGAGCATGGTGCTGATAACACCAAGGTCAGGGGTTTGTACCCCCTTGCTGGCTAGCTGCCAAAAAAAATAAATTAAATTAAAAAGGGTAGCATGAGGAAATTCATTTGCAGGAATGGAAAATGTATCTTCTGGTGGTGGTTACATGAACATATACATGCGATAAAATTTCACAAAACTATACACACACACACACACACACACACACACACACGGGAGAAAAAAATGAGTACGTGTAAAAACTGAAGAAATCAAGGCTGGCTAATTAGCTCCGTTGGTTAGAGCACAGTCTTATAAAACAAGGTCATGGGTTTGGATCATTGAATTTGCCAGCCCCCCCAAAATTAATTAGTTAATTAATAAATTAAATGAAAACTTGAGAAATCTAAGTTCAGTCTGCAGTCTATTATATTGTGCCAATATTAATTTCCTGGTTTTGCTAATGTATTGTAGTTATATTAATATTGGGGGAAGCTGTGTGTACCAAGACTTCTCTGTACTATTTTTGCAACTTCTTATGAGTCTATAATTGTTTCAAAATAAAAAAGTTCTTAAAAATCAACTAAAGATATCCAACCCAAAAAATCCACTCTACATGTACCAGAAAGGTGCCAACAAATAAGATTAACAGGTATGGACTTTCACAACCACTAAGTTTATTTTCACATATTAAATTACTTTGGGAGAAAGGAGTTGGAAAAAAAAACATAAACAAATTACTTCATCACCTATATTATCACATGATGAGATAAGATACTAGTATCTCACATTTAATTACTTGGTATTTTGGAATGCTCTTTCACTTAGACTAGTTTCCCCAAATAAATTCTTTCAAATCTTTTTCAAAACTGAACTGTCCTGGGCTGTCCAGTTTAGCTCTGTTGGTTAGAGCACAGCCTTGTAACACCAAGGTCACGCGTTCAGATCCCCATACCAGCCAGCTGCCAAAAAAAAAAAACCAACAACACTGAAATGTCTTCTTCAATAAAAGCAAAATAAGTAACATATTTGGGTCTTGGGATTTTGCTTTAACTTCATTAAGTCTGAGAAATATACAACAGATTTTGTCCTCTATCACTTACTTTAGGGCACAATTACTTCCTTTTTACTAAACCTTTCCATTTCTTTTGTCCAATAATCCCTGTGATTCCTGAATATGCCTCACTGAAAGATATATATATATATATATATATATATATTTTTTTTTTTTTTTTTTTTTTTAAAAACAAATAAAATAGACCTCCTTTATAGTCTGCTATCTTTCAGTGGACTCATCTAATTAGCAGTTATCATTGAAGGCCTAACAGTAGTATACTGGATAAACACCTCTAAATGTGTGGACCAAAATGGGTTAGTTGAGAGAAAGTTGGTTCACTGGCATAAGTAATTTAAGTATGGGTTCTCCTGGCTCTACCATGAACTCTATTTTCCTTCTCTATACTAAATTAAAATTAAATTGATAAAAATGACACCAGAGCAAAAGAAATAAGAATCAGAGCAATTTGTTCTCAATTAAATAGACCAGTATTTTACTTCTCTTGTGGTACCTTAAAAGCAATCAATTAAAATGATTTGCTTTGGGAGTTTAATTAGGTACATGAATGCTGAATTTTCAAAAGAACAAAATTTCACTTTGGAATCAACCGCCTCCCTCCCTCCTAGACAAGGTAACCATGAGAAACAATATTATCACAAAGCCTACTAATAAAATTTAAGTCAGACTTTTTTTTATTTTTGTTTATGAATTAGTAACATACGCAGTACAAAATACAAAGAGTTCCAAGGATATGCAAGAGATCTTCACAATGTTAGTGGAAAATGGAATTAAAGGATAACACAAAAATAGAAATAAATAAAACAAGAAAGAAAAGTCTCCCTCCCATTCCCTTTTCTAACTACCTGGTTTCTTAGCTCAGATAATATTACCACTTTCTTGGGTATCATTCCACAGATACTCCATTTATATACAAACATATATTCCTCCCCTTTTTACACAGACCATAGAACATGATATATGCCACTTTACTATTTCCATTTATCAATATATATTGGAAATCATTACGTATCAATATATGAAGCACTTCATTCATTATTACAACTGTATAACATCCCACTTTATAATTTAACAAATCCCATATTGATGAAGATTTAGGTAGTTTACAGTCTTTTGCTACTACAAATCATTCTCCAATAAGAAATATAAATATATATACTACTTATAATAGTCTTTCCATAGGTATATAAGATATTTCACACATGTATGAGCATATAGGTATGATAAATCCATAGAAATAGAATTGCTAGGTCAAAGGGTATGTGCCTTTCTAATTCTGATAGATACTTCTGAGCTGCCTTCTACAGAGGTTGCACTCTACCAGCAAAGTCTACTTCTCCACTGCACAGCCACCACTATTACACCTAACTTTTTGATTCTTGCCAACTGAGAGGTGAAAAAAGTAGTTTTTCAATAGGGTTTTAATTTGCATTTCTCTTTCAAAGCTGCCAAGATAGACTAAAAAGTTAAATAACTGCTCAGCCAGTACCACTATGAAATCTTTCTAAAACAACAGGAATAAAGCCTACAAGCTTATGAGGAGAGACTGAACAGCATGAGAAAATTGAGACAGCCAACCGCACACAAAGTGCAGTGTCTCCTACCTTTTTTTTCTCACAAAACGCTAGAAATAATGTAAAAGACATTTTTTAAATAGTCAGTGATCATACAGCTGTGCTGGAAAATTCACAAGAGACTAGAAGTTGTAAGGAACCCCTATTAAAATAAAAACAGCTGGGGTTGGGCTAAAGTGGGAAATGGCATCCCAGAGCTGGCACAAGAGCCTTCAAAGGCACCATCAAAAAGAGTGAACTGCAACTCCAGCCCAGAGGCAGAAAAGCCAGAAAAAGGCCAGAGCCCAGGGGCAACTAACAGAGGCTTGCCTAGGGCACTCTGAGCAGTCATCTCTGCCTAAACCCCCACTCCCCCAGACAACAACAACAAGGTATTATCTGCGGAGAACAAGGAGCAAAGGCAATGCCTAGGCAGCTGGAATGCCCAGGAGGAACAAACTCAGCCACCAAAGACCAATGGCCACTGAGATACTCTTGAAACAAAGTAGAAAACTGAGAGAGACCCAATGGCATCTCTTCTGCAGTGATTCATGCCAAGAATTACACACACACACACACGCACGCACACGCACACGCACACACACACAATATCACCTGCTCTAGATTTACTGGGAACTCCCAAGACCCTTATCAATGAAAACCAGAATAAAATGGAACTTGAAAGGCCCATTATTGAATCACCTCCAAAGAGTCCTGTTGTCTTTATCCTCTTGCTGTGCATCATTAAACTCATTTGGCTTTCATCTCTTCTTTCTCTAAATGTGTCAGTAACTGATCCTATCTCCTGGATTCACTAGGGGCTTCCATGATACTATTTTCAAATCTCTCCTTCTAGCCCTAACCTTTGACCACAAGGCCAGTCTTATCAATACCCCTATAATACTTAAGACTTTTTAAACTCAAGAATAATATATACATTATATATATATAATTCAATCAATAATTTTGTTGGAAACAATTCCCCTTATACAAGTCTATGCTAGAAATGAGAAGTGTGCTACTGCTGATGCTTTTAGTAGTAAACCTTTCAAAGGACCTATTCTTAATGCAGTATAGTCAAGAACTCAATCTTAACAGGTGCAAAACAGATTCTATCACCCCTCCCAAAACCGGTTACCTCTTGCAACTCCCCTCTACTCCCCTAAATCTCCCACTATGTAAAACTGCCTTGAACTGTTATTTTTCTGTAGCAATATATAACACATTTCCCCAGGTAGATTATTCCTGAGAAGCATGAATCAGGCTTCACATTTCTTCCTTATCCCTAATTAACCTCCAGCACACTGCTAAAGAGAAATTACTAAAAAAAATTTGATGAAATAGCCAAAGTCCCACAGCTACTAAGTTTATGAAAAAGATCTTCAGCCTAAATTAGGAGTAAAATATGCTAATTAAAACAGTAAGGTATCATTTCTACCCATCAGACCAGTAAAGGTTAAAAAAATCCTTGATAACAGTGTGAGGATAACAAGGAAACAGGTACCCTCACAATTAGTGTATAGATATTTGTTAATAACTATCAAATTTTTAAGTGCACATAACCATTGTACCAATAATTTTGTTTTTAAAAACTTATCCCCCAGGCAAACTCACACAAGTTAACAAGTTCTATGCATGTGGATGTTAATCATCATTGCTTGTAATAACAAATATACAAAATAACCTAGCTGATCACTAGGGATTAACTACATTGTGGAATAAGCATATGTTTTAGTCCGTTTTGTGTTGCTATAACAGAAATACCTGAGACTGGGTAATTTATAAAGAAGAGAGATTTATTAGGCTTACAATTCTGGGACAGCTGCATCTGGCATGGGCCTCAGACTGCTTCTACTCATGGCAGAAAATGGCAGGCAGCTGGCAGGTACAAGCAGATCACATGGTGAGAGGAAGCAAGAGAAAGGAAGCAAGAGAAAGAGAGAAGGTGCCAGGGTCTTTTTAAGCAATGAGCTCTCGTGGGAACTAATAGAGTGAGAACTCACTCATTGATCCCCCCTCCCCAGGGAGAGTATTAATCCATTCATGAAGGATCCACCCCCATGACTCAATCAGTTTCTAACAATGCCATATTGGAGATCAAATTTCCACATGAGTTTTGGAGGGGACAACACATCCAAACTCCATCAGCATACAATGGTGTTGTGGAACTCGGCAAGAAAGCTCCAGATACTTAGGGAGTCAGAGTCAGAAAGTTTATTAAGCATGGGACCCAGGTGGACTTACTTCCTGAAAGCCTGAGACCCTGAACATAAGTTTGACAGGGTATTTATAGGCCATAATCTTAGTTTTAACTTATATCTTTGATAAACAGCTGTTGGTTTTAGTTTTTCCTTACTCATGTCACAGGCAAAATTAGAAAAGCAAGTGGCAAAATTAGAAATGCAAACGGGGCAGGCTAGCAAGATTACAAAGAGGCAAAAATGCTTGCAAGCAGTTGAATATTAACTAAGCAGAGTTCTGAGGGTCCTAGGAGATAAGCACATTTAGTTACAGAGGCATTTTACAAGTCAGCTAAAATTTGAATTTTTGAATTCTCTCATCAATGGAACACTATGTAACCACTGAAAAGAATAAGGCAGATCTTAAATGTGTTAATATGCAAAGATATCCTGAATACCTCAAGTAAAAACAAAGACACAGAATAGCTCAAATAGTAGGAACCCACCATTAGTTTGAATAAACATGTCAATTCTTATAGATGCCTGGACAATTTCTCAAAGGAAACATAATAAGACTGGTTACCTCTGAAGAATTGGACTGGAAATCTGTGGGGAAGGAACTTTTCACTTTATGTGCTGTACTGCTTGATTTTTTTTTCTTTACCCATAAACATGTTATATTTTAAAGTTAAAAAAAAACAAAAAACGGATTGTTCTCTCTGTATCTGCTCTCCTTCAGGAAGGTTCTGAATGTGCTCCTTGCTTGTGACCCCAGAACTATTTAGTATTGACTTCTCAGTCAAACCCAATCACAGGGCTGGCTAGTTAGCTCAATCGGTTAGAGCTCAGTGTCGTAATAACAAGATCAAGGTTTCAGATCCTCTTACTGGCCAGCCACACACACACACACACACAAAAAACCCAATCATAAACCTTTATTTAATGGACATTTCAATTTGATGTCTTGCTATCAACTTAAATCTTAAAATAGAATTTAATGTTTGCACACCCCCCCCACTCCCAAAATAAGCAACTGCTCTAAAAGTCACTGTTTCTATCAATGTTATCAGCATCCTTGGCTCATGTCATCTCTCTCATATAATCAAGCATTCATTCCACAAATACCTATTGTATACTTATTACAAATGCCAGGTGATATGATGGGTACTGAAAGTGAATGAATAAAAAGTGAATGAATGAAAACGAATGAAACGAGGTCTCTGCCATCAAAGCCTACCTAGTAGGAAAGACAATATGTCAATAAATTACTGTAACATAATATGGTAAGTACTACAATAGTTATCTATATACAAGAAGCAGGAAATAAGAGTATAGGAATATTTCAGGCAGAGGGAACATTATGTGCAATGGCACTTTGATTTAGCCAATTTATTTACTCGGTCTATATGTCAGAAACTACTCTAAGCACTTTAAATTATTGACTCATCAGTCCCTGTAACAACCCTAACAAGTGGGTCCTATTATCTCAATTTACAGATGAGGAAATTAAGGCACAGAGGGCTTGAGTAATTTGACCAAAATCCCAGAGATAATAAGTAGCAAAACCAGGATTTGAACCCAGGCAATCTAATTCCAGACTCCCTGGTCTTTACCACTTTACTATGCTAACTCTCCTATCAATAAGTCCTATAGGTTCTTCTATAACATTTACAAATCTACATATTATGTTTTAAATCCATCTCTTCCTTCATATTCCCACTGCTTCCTACTAGACCAGGATTCTATAACCTCACATGATTTAATGCAACAGTATCCTGATTTCTTTGCTTCTAATCTCTCAACTTTGATTCACTTTTCACACTTTACTGCTAAATTAATCCTTATAAAACAAGAAATTCAGTCCAGCATAGCAATTAAGACCAAAGGCTCTAGCATGAGACAGACCCTGCTAAGTCTATATAGAGTCAGTATGAATCTCCATGTTACCAATCTCCATTTTACCACTTTATAAAATTCCACTGCATAACAAACAAAAACAATAGTACTTACAACTCATAAGATTTTCTGAGGAAGAAGTAAGATGACGCATGCAATGCACTTAGTTGTGGAGTATATATAAAACAAATGTACTTCACAGGGCCTGGTTTTCCAAAGCCTTGCAGTTTCAAATGTTAACCTTGCAAAGGACAGGAAATTTTCCCCAGGCTATAGTCTCTGTTGTAAGATAAAGAATTGTAACACAGCAAGGTTGCTGGCTCAAAGACAGGTTACTGATTGATATGTAAAGACACTGGGAAATTGCTGTAAGAAGAGAAGGTCTGCTAAGATCAAGCTTTTGTTGGTGGATCAACTTAACTTCTTGAAAATTGCATTATGGAAGGTCACCTTGCTTGTTTTACTGAATGTTACCAGCTTCTATTGTTAAACTTGTTAAACTATACTTAGCAAAAACCCCATCTATATTCTCTTCCTATAACTTCCTGGTCTGGAGAATAAATGCGGGAAGAGAACACCAATTTGTGGTTAATTTCCCAAATGGAAGGAATGCCTCTATCTCGAGGTTTCTGGGAGATTAACCCTTTTTGGGGCTTCTCACTGCTCAGAAGAGATGGGCTTTGAGTAATCTTTGGCAGCTCCGTCACCCAGGGGAAAAAGGATGACAAATCCATGGGAGGCAAAGCAACACTTAGTGGAGAACCTAGCACAGAGTAAGCTTAGCCAAATAAAAGGTCAAATATAATTTATTTTTAATTTTTAATAAAATTACCACTTCCATCATTTCATTCATCAGCTCAAAAACATTCAATGATTCTTCATTACACAAAAAAACAGAACATTGACTTTCAAGGCTCTCCACAGTCTGAAAGCTCACTTTCCAACTTTATTTCCAACTACTCTCCAAACTTGTGGTTCTCAAACTTAAATGAGTATTTAAAAACACCTCAGGAGCATACAGTTAAAAATAGAAATTCTCGGAGCCAAAGATTCAGAATGTCAGGGTAGACCACAGGCATCCGAATCTTTTTGAAAAGGAGTCACAGTTATTTTGATACAAGTGGTCTGTGAACCTCAATTTGCAAATAAGCACAACAAAGTTGGACAAGTTTTCTCCTAAAGTCCAGTGTGCTCTTCCACACCTCTGCTCCTGCCAGTCACGTCTGCCTTTCCATACCACATCTGTCCCCCACACCTCAAACCCTACTCACTTCCTCATAGTGTGATCTCTTTTTTCCTCTGTAATCCTACAGCACTCATTATCTCTACCACTCATTTGGAATTTAACTACTCTTCTAATATGCCTTGTTTTGCTGTCTCACTCTTAACTTTTTGGATCATTTATTTCCCCAAGTCAATTTTACCATCATGGGCAGAAACAACACTTTGAACAAGAAATGATATGTTCAATATTTTGTAATTAATTTGTGAAATATTTGATATATGCATAAAATTAAATCCCTTCTTTTATGTGTACTCACTATCTTTTGATTTAACGTACCTTAAATGCAAAGTAAACATTAGTGAATCTGAAAATCCATGACAACCAAATTCTCAAAATATGTAAAAGACATCATACTGTACTTTGTCTCAGGTTGAGAATTCACAAATCATAAGCTATATTCCAGAATCTCTTGCTTCCTAAAAAAGAAATACTCTGTGTGTGTGTGTGTGTGTGTGTGTGTGTGTGTGTGTGCGCGCGCGCACATGTGTGCACACCCTATTTGTACTTCGGAGACTTTAAGGAGAAACGTTATGGTTGAAACAGGAGACCAGAGAAATAATGGGCAACAGTCACTGGCCAAAGGACATGCCACAGGTGCCATGAGTCCATCAAGTAATGGAACATTATCTGAAAGGCTCCAAGTGCTATATTAAGTACAGTTGGGTATTCCACTCCAATGAAATGAGAGCAATGAAAATAAAAAGATATAAAAACTCACAAACATAAGATCAGAGGAAATGTGGCAGATGGCAAGATGACAGAGGAGTGTAACTCAACAGGCAGAGCTGAAAACACCCCAGTGTAAGTGCCTATCAAAGGGGACACTAATAGGAAGAAAGGCAATTCACCCCAAGCAACCCTGGGAAATCTAACAAGTGGGAGACAGGCACCAGCGAAGACAGGGGCAAGGTGCAGAGCTAAAAACTGTGGGTCTCTCTCCTCAGGAGACCGTTACATGTGCTCTTCAGAGAAACCTGACTGGAGAGACCTGGACTCCAGTGCCAACGTTGTGGAGGGTAATGAGGTGAAGGATGAAAAAAGGAGAATAAAGACAAAGTTGACTTGCTACACAGTTACACAGTGAGTTTCCCAGCCTTCAAGGCAGGAGATTGAAGGGTTCCTCTCAAGAGAAACTGAATGAGGACATAGGAAAAAGATACAGACATTTAGGATTCCCCCCACTCCACTTAAAAACCTGATTGCCACCACTCAAAAAAATCCATTTACACAAAGAGCTTCCAATCAATATGGGGGGGGGAGGATGTGGAGGTGAATAAGAATGGTGTATGAGTCCATTTTCTGTCACTTTTAATAGAATATCTGAAACTGGGTAATTTATAAAAAAAACTAAATTTATTTCTTACACTTCTGGAGGATGAGAAGGCCAAGGTCAAGGGGGGCACATCTGGTAAGGGCCTTCTTCCTCTCCTTATAAAGCCACCAGTGCCACTCCCATGATAACCCATTAATCCATTAACCCATTAATCTATGAATGGATTAATCCATTCATGAGGACAGAGCCCTCACATCCAATCACTTCCCAAAGGCCCCAACTCACAATATCCCATCACATTGAGGATTAAGTTTCAATATAAGTTTTGTGGGGGACATTCAAACTACAGCAAATGGACAGCCAAAAATGATTACACTTGTGAGGAAAGCCTCCAACATAAAATACAAAAACCAAAATAAACTGAAGAAAAGAATCACAGAAAACAGATGATTCTAAGAAAAAAACTTAAAACTAAACCACTATACCATATTGTTTCATGAACTGAGAAAAGGATGTCATATAAAAGTGAAAGAAAGTGAGCGGCGATGCCAGGTACTGTTCAAGCTTTATTAAAGAAAGAAATCTGCCAGGCTGTACTCAAAATGGAGGACAGACCAGGGCTGCCCTGAAAATGGGGGACAGCCCCAACAATGGGTTTGCGAGAGTTTATATTAGCTTTTGGGCATGAAATGTACGGGCAGAGGGACCATTAGGTTGATGTAACTGAGTGGAGAACGGCACCGATGCAGAAGCCGGAAAGTTGTTTCTCAGTCAGGAGGCTTCTCGTAAAGGGAAGTGGGGAGGGGCTTGGTGCTGGAGTGGAAGATGAGACAGCAGCTAGTTTGTGCTGGTGCTTATTGTGTGCACAATGGCACCGGCCACGTCCAAAATCTATCAAAAAGGACATAAAGAACAAGAAAGGACACTTGAAATTAAAAATAAGATAAAAAATTTAATAGAAAGGAGAAAAGACAAGGTTAAGGAAACTCCCGTAATAAAGAACATGACAACAAATAAATGGAAAACAAGTGGCAAAAAATTAGAAAATTAAAAATCCAATTTATAGGAGTTCCAAAAAGAAAGCACAAACAAAACAGAGGGGTGTTACACTGTCAAGTCAGGACCTATGAAGGGTCTGAGATTTGACCTTACTTACAAAGCTAACAGACAGGAAGCCTCTGGGACTAGGAAGAAAAACAATTTATTATTCACTGCTGCAGCAGCAGACAGAGTAACATCCTGCATCAGTTTCCTGGGCCCCAATTCCCATAGGTCTTTCAAAGTATTTGGTAAAAATAAACATGTTCATGGAAAACTAAGCAAATTGGGGGAGGGGAAGAGGAACAAGGTAAACTACCCACCAGCAGTGAGCAATATTTATGTAGTTGTATTATTCCGTTTTGTGTTGCTATAACAAAATAACTGGAACTGGGTGATTTATTAAAAAAATGAAATTTGTTTACAGCTTCTGAGGCTGGGAAGTCCAAAGTACATCTGGTGGTGGCAACAGTGACCCAGGCGTCTCACACTGCAAGATGGTGGAAGCAGAGGGAGCAGTGAGAGAGCAAGAGAGACAGACTCTCCTCTTCTTTTAAAGTCCTCAGAACCACACCCCTGACCACCATTTTTAATCCATTCACTACTGCACAGTCCTACAGTCCAATCACCTCTTCAAGGCCTCACTTTTCAGTTACCATAATAGGATTTCCCACCCTCTTAACAATCACAGTGGGGGCTAAGTTTCTAATACATAAAACATGGGGGACACAATTCAAGCTTCAGTGAGTTTTGGGGGGACATAATTCAGTCCACTACAGTAGTCATAATAATAGAAACACTGAACACTAAATCAACCAAGAATTCTTATGTACCTGTACTAGCAAGGCTGGAAGAGGGGAAAGAGGAAGACAACCACCTCGTCTACCATAACAAGGAGTCAACATATCAAACATTGATAAATCACAAAATAGCAATTTACACATATTATTTACAATCAGAGGTAAGTATCAGAAGAAAAAGCTTAGAAGAGTTTAACTGCCTCTGGAGTTCACACTAAAAAGTGGGGATGAGTAAGGCAGGGTACTACTGATTTTTTATAATCTGCCTTCTAGTATTATCTTTTCTAACAACATGCAAGTATTATTTTAAGTAGGAAAAAAATCTTGTAAATAAATTGGAGAAAATGTGCCTTACTTTTTCACAATCATTGGTTTGTGTACAAATACCAAGGAACAGTACAGGGTTGAGAAACCAAACAAGCAATACCCACGTTACACCACATTATGTTTATATAAGCACAAGAAGTCTGTCAATATTCAGCAAATATCTCTTGCGTGCCGACTATGTGGCCAGCACTATACAAAGTGCCAAGGTTAAAACTGTGTTAAACTTACAGTCTAGTAAGAGACACAGGCAGCCAGCTCAGTTGGTTAGAGCACAGCCTTGTACCCCCAAGGTTATGGGTTCGAAACCCTATACTGGCCAGCCACAAAAAAAAAGTAGAAAAGTAAATAAAATAGTAAGAGACACAAGTAAGTCAACAAAAAATTATAATGTGGCAACAACTGCAGACTCAAGGAATGCCTCCCAGAGGTCATGCCATAAAAGCTACAGACCTAAAGGGTAAGAGGATTGGCCTAGTTGGATGTGGAAGTTCAGAAACTTGCAAAGCAAAGAGAACAGCATGTGTGAAGGCCTACGCTTAAGAAAACACACACACGTACACACACACACACGCACATGCACACACACACACAGAAAAGGAGGCATCAAACTAGCTGACTTCAAAATGCATCAGGGCGCCTGCTGCCCGCGCAGGCTCCAGGGTTGTGGTAATAATTTCCATTGGCCAGAATGTCATTATATTGACTGGAGTGAGAAAAAAAGCCATGGCTTCTGTGGTAGCAGGTATATTGTTTTTTACAGGTTGGCGGGTATGACTGACTGGGCAATGGCATACGCTAAGCCACAACAGTCAAGCCATGTTTTTCACACATGGGGCGTGTCTTCCACATTGGCTTTCTTCATGATAAATGCTGTGTCCGATGCTTAAGTAAGAGGTGACAGCTATGAAAGCAGCTGTTTAGGAAGAACAGGTGCTCGAGTTTGGCTCTTCATTGGTTTCATGTTAATTTATGAGTCACTTATTGCTTCCATGTGCATTCTTTTTGGTGTATATGTTACCTAAAACACTGATGGTTTACCCAGGACTAGCTGTGTTTTTTCAAAATGCACTTGTATTTTTTAGCACTCTGATCTACGAATTTGGAAGAACTGAAGAGCTATGAACCTGTGATTGCTTCTTAAATCATTTCCCTTTTGTTATATTCTATTTGTAGATAAGTTTTTATCTCTCAGCATAATTTACACATTCCCTATGGAAAAGATTATATATTGAATATTTTGTTTCTTTACATTTTTATGCTGAGTTTTGAAAGTTTTATGAAACTGCTATCTTTTTTTACATTGAATAGATTATTAATATGTACATAATATAAGAATATATATATAGATTGGATGATGAGTATCAGTTTTTTATTCCTGAAATTGAAAGCTTGATCTGTTCCCTGAGCCAGGGTTGTACCATCATGTCATTTTAGAGGTAATTACTCTGTTTCAGTATCTCTAATTTCTGAAGATGTGCAAAAAATATCGCTCTATATTTCTGGAATAAGTACTGAGCCATTAAAAAAGGTATTTCATCAAGTTGTAACTTATTTGGACTTGAATATGAGATTTTTTTTTTAAAGGAAAATGTTAGCTCTTACGTATTAAAGAACTGGAATTTTATATGAAGATTTTTTAAATGCTTGAAGGACTAGTTTGAAAGCCTCTTTAAAGAAGAATTCTTCTAATATGACTTTGCTTGAGAAGGGATAATACATGATCAGATAAACTCACCTTTTTATGGCTAATGTAAAAAGCCTGTAAGGCAGCTCAACAACATGCTTCTCATAAAAGAAGCTTAGACCTCAAGATGGCGGCAGCTGCGGCGGCTGGCGCAGAGTAGCTGAGGTGGAAAAGGTGGCCACTGGGCCTCAGGCAGCCGGGAAACTTGTGGACCTTCCTCTGGCCATCTCTTAAGGGAGGACGGCTGCTGCTGGCCGGTCGTGGGGGCTCAACGCCACTTTGCCCCCGGCAGGAGAGGCTGCCTCATTTACAGGCAACAGCTTTGAAGTGTGGAGCAGGAAAAGAACTGATTCTTAGCTGCAAAAGCGAGTCTTGAAACAGGGAACACGGCGCCAGGGCTGCTGTGGATGCAGCCAGGATCCCGGAGGCTGGGGCCGCACTGAAGGCGGCCAGCTGCCCTATTCAGGATTCGAGGTTTCAGGCCGGGGTTAAAGAAGACTCCTGGGAGCGCCCGAGTGGCGCCGCAACTGAACAGCCCGAGGCGGCAGCGCCGAGAACACGGAAGGCAACAAACCAGAGACAGAGCGAGCGCCCGACCTGGCACAGCACTGTGAGTGATCCCTGGCACAGCTCTGTTCGGGGGGTGGATGCCCACGCAGCTCCCGCCTGCACCACCAGGCCACTCACTGCCCCGGTGCTGCCTCCATTTTCCCAGGTGCGGGCAGCTCCGCCCTGCTCGGCCATCACTGAGCCCATTTGCTTGGCCTGGCGCGGGGCTTTCCGGACCCTGCGGGCCGGCCTCCTCTCCCACTCCCTCCGTGGTTCTCTGGCGGGGCTGGGGGTGTGGGGCGTCCCGACCAGTCTTGGGAGGGCTAGGAAGTACGGGCGGGCAGACTGTCACTCCACCACACCCTGGACTCCGGCCCCGGTAAACTTCCTGTTACTGGGAGGCAGATACCATCTCTGCGACCACCAGTTTGGAAAAAAGCCTAACGAATTTCTGGTTGGGAATAGTGTGGTAGGAGAGTTCCCAGGTCCGCTTGAACCTGCAGGAGAGCAGGCTGCAGGCGGGCACTAGACTCGGTTTATACCGGGGGGATACAAAGGTGAACAAGACCCGAGAAAGATCTACACAGTGCTACAAAGGCACCCAGAGAGACCGGTCGTCTGTGCCTAGCAGAAACCTGGTAGACTTCCTGGGCGAGGCGGTGCTGAGCAGGGTCTTGAAGGCCCAGCTGATAGACGAGGGGTGCAGAAGACACGCCCCAGCCCAGCACAGTGTGCACAGAGGGGGGAGACGTGCGGCCAGGGAGGCGGAGACTCGACAGAAACCACACACCCGGTGGGGTCGCCACTGCACGATCTAACAGCCTGGGCCAGAGCACACGGAACGGGGAGAAGTCCTGCACGGGAAGTGAAAGCTCAACAGAGATCACACACCCTGTGGTACGTGATCCACCAGCCCAGGAGAGTACAAGCTGACCAGAAAGGTGGATCCCCGGAGAAGCCCAAGACCCGAGGCAACCACACACACAAGACACTAGAGGCCAACTGAGCAGTCACGGCGGGAGCCATACCAAATTGGCAACCACAGCAACATCCTAGTTAGTCATTAGTCTCAAACCGGTGGACTGTGAAACCCCCTGCCACAATGAATAAACACCAAAAAAAAGACACCAGAAATACAAAAAATCAAGAAAGTACACCACCAAAAGTTAATAAATCTCATACTCTAGATCCTATAGAACAAGAAGCCCTTGAAATAACTGACAAGGAATTTCGAGTGATAATTCTAAGGAAACTGAATGACATACAAGAAAACTCAGCTAGACATCATGATGAAATGAGGAAAAGTATACAGGATCTGAAAGAGGAAATATACAAGGAAATCAATGTCCTGAAAAAAAATGTAGCAGAACTTGCTGAACTGAAGAAGTTATTCAGCGAAATAAAAAACACAACGGAGAGTTTAACCAGCAGGCTTGTCGAAGTTGAAGAGAGAACCTCTGAACTTGAAGATGGGCTGTTTGAAATAACACAAGCAGACAAAAAGAAAGAAAAAAGAATCAAGGACTTGGAAGAAAGTCTGAGAGAGATATCAGACAACCTCAAGCGCTCAAATATCCGAGTCATGGGTATTCCAGAAGGGGAGGAAAATGGAGATTCCATTGAAAACATATTCAACAAAATAGTGGCAGAAAACTTCCCAGGTATAGGAAAAATCACAGATCTTCAGATCCAGGAAGCTCAACGATCTCCAAACGTATTCAACCCAAAAAGGCCTTCTCCAAGACATGTCATAGTCAAATTGGCAAAACTCAGAGACAAAGAGAGAATCTTAAAAGCTGCAAGAGAGAAGCGTCAAATCACCTATAAGGGAGCCCCAATCAGGTTAACATCAGACTTTTCATCACAAACCCTAAAAGCTAGAAAGGAATGGGATGATATTTTCAAAATACTAAAAGACAAAGATTGCCAGCCAAGAATACTCTACCCTGCAAGGCTATCCTTCCGAAATGAGGGGCAAATAGTATATTTCTCAGACAAACAAAAACTGCGGGAGTTCACTACCACAAGACCACCCTTACAAGAAATCCTCAAGGGAGTACTGGGTTTGGTTCCTGAAAAATAACTACCACTGCCATAAAAACCTAAGAAAAATCTAAACCCGATAGTACAATAAAAATGGCATTCATGAAGAGAAAACAAGCTAACAAAAACACTATCTACAACCTAAGGAACCAACAAACAAAGAAACCAAACAGTAAATCAGAAAGCAAGGAACAAAAGACACCTAAGACAACCAAACAACCAATAAAATGCTAGGAATAAATCAACACCTTTCAATAACAACTCTTAATGTTAAAGGCTTAAATTCCCCAATTAAAAGACACAGACTGGCTGACTGGATCAAAAAGCAAGACCCAACTATATGCTGCCTACAAGAGACCCACCTCACCCATAAAGATTCACACAGACTAAGAGTGAAAGGATGGAAAAAGATTTACCATGCAAACAGAAAAGAAAAACGAGCTGGAGTGGCTATTCTTATATCTGACAAAATAGACTTTAAACTAAAAACCATAAAAAGAGACAATGAGGGACACTACTTAATGATAAAAGGACTGATCCATCAAGAAGACATAACAATCATAAATATGTACGCACCCAATGTTGGAGCAGCCAGATTTATAAAACAAACTCTATTAGACCTAAAGAAGGAAATAGACACTAATACCATAATAGCAGGGGACCTGAACACTCCACTGTCAATATTAGACAGATCATCTAGGCAAAGAATCAGTAGAGAAACACAAGATCTAAACAAGACTCTAGACCAATTGGAATTGGCAGATATCTACAGAACATTCCACCCAACAACCTCAGAATATTCATTCTTCTCATCAGCACATGGATCATTCTCCAGGATAGATCACATATTAGGTCACAAATCAAGTCTCAATAAATTCAAAAAAATTGGAATTATCCCATGTATCTTCTCAGACCACAATGGATTAAAACTAGAAATTAATAACAAACAAAACTCTGGAAACTATACAAACACATGGAAATTAAACAGCATTCTACTTAATGACATATGGGTCCAAGAAGAAATCAAGCAGGAAATCAAAAAGTTTATTGAAACTAATGAAAACAATGATACATCATACCAAAACCTGTGGGATACTGCAAAAGCAGTATTGAGGGGAAAATTTATTGCATTAAATGCTCACTTCAGAAGAATGGAAAGATGGCAAGTGAACAACCTAACACTTCACCTTAAAGAACTAGAAAAACAAGAACAATCCAATCCTAAAGTTAGCAGACGGAAAGAAATCATTAAGATCAGAGCAGAACTGAATGAAATTGAAAACCAAAAAACAATTCAAAAGATCAACGAATCAAAAAGTTGGTTTTTTGAAAAGATAAATAAAATTGACAAACCATTAGCATGGCTAACAAAAAAAAGAAGAGAGAAGACTCAAATAACAAAAATTAGAAATGAAAAAGGCGATATTACAACTGATTCATCTGAAATACAAGGAATCATTCGAGACTACTATAAACAACTATACGCCAACAAATTTGAAAATCTGGAGGAAATGGATACATTTCTGGACACACACAAGCTCCCAAAACTGAACCGTGAAGACGTAGAAAATTTGAACAGACCAATAACAATAAAGGAGATTGAAGCTGTTATCAGAAGGCTCCCAACAAAGAAAAGCCCAGGACCAGATGGATTCACAGCAGAATTTTACCAAACATTCAAGGAGGAATTGACACCGATTCTTTACAAACTATTCCAAAAGATTGAAACGGACGCAAATCTCCCAAACTCATTCTATGAAGCAAACATCATCCTGATACCAAAACCAGGTAAAGATATAACCAAAAAAGAAAACTACAGGCCGATATCCTTGATGAATATAGATGCAAAAATCCTCACTAAAATACTAGCAAACAGAATACAGCAACACATACGAAAAATTATTCATCACGATCAAGTGGGATTCATCCCAGGGATGCAAGGTTGGTTCAACATACGCAAATCAATAAATGTGATACACCATATTAATAAACTCAAACACAAGGACCATATGATCATCTCTATGGATGCTGAAAAAGCATTTGATAAAGTTCAGCACTCATTCATGACAAAGACCCTCTATAAGTTAGGTATAGAGGGAAAGTATCTCAACATAATTAAAGCCATATATGACAAACCCACTGCCAATATCATCCTGAATGGGGAAAAGCTGAAAGCTTTTCCTTTAAGAACAGGCACTAGACAAGGATGCCCACTCTCACCACTCCTATTCAACATAGTGTTGGAAGTACTAGCCAGAGCAATCAGAGAAGAGAAGGAAATAAAGGGCATCCAGATTGGAAAAGATGAAGTCAAACTGTCCCTGTTTGCAGATGACATGATCCTATATATCGAACAGCCTAAAACCTCTACAAAAAAACTGTTGGAATTGATAAATGATTTCAGCACAGTAGCAGGATACAAAATCAACACACAAAAATCAGTAGCATTTCTTTTCTCCAATAGTGAACATGCAGAAGGAGAAATCAAGAAAGCCTGCCCATTTACAATAGCCACCAAAAAAATAAAATACTTAGGAATTGAGTTAACCAAGGAGGTGAAAAATCTCTATAATGAGAACTACAAACCACTGCTGAGAAAAATTAGAGAGGATACAAGAAGATGGAAAGATATTCCATGCTCTTGGATTGGAAGAATCAACATAGTGAAAATGTCCATACTACCCAAAGTGATATACAAATTCAATGCAATCCCCATCAAAATTCCAAAGACATTTTTCTCAGAAATGGAAAAAACTATTCAGACATTTATATGGAACAATAAAAGACCACGAATAGCCAAAGCAATGCTCAGCAAAAAAAACAAAGCTGGAGGCATAACACTACCTGACTTTAAGCTATACTACAAAGCTACAATAACCAAAACAGTATGGTACTGGCATAAAAACAGACACACTGACCAATGGAATAGAACAGAGAATCCAGAAATCAACCCACACACTTACTGCCATCTGATCTTTGACAAAGGCACCAAGCCTATTCACTGGGGAAGGGACTGCCTCTTCAGCAAGTGGTGCTGGGATAACTGGATATCGATATGCAGGAGAATGAAACTAGATCCATACCTCTCACCGTATACTAAAATCAACTCAAAATGGATTAAGGATTTAAATATACACCCTGAGACAATAAAACTTCTTAAAGAAAACATAGGGGAAACACTTCAGGAAATAGGACTGGGCACGGACTTCATGAATACGACCCCAAAAGCACGGGCAACCAAAGGAAAAATAAACAAATGGGATTATATCAAACTAAAAAGCTTCTGCACAGCAAAAGAAACAATTAAAAGAGTTAAAAGACAACCAACAGAGTGGGAGAAAATATTTGCAAAATATACATCTGACAAAGGATTAATATCCAGAATATATAAGGAACTCAAACAACTTTACAAGAAGAAAACAAGCAACCCAATTAAAAAATGGGCAAAAGAGCTAAGTAGGCATTTCTCTAAGGAAGATATCCAAATGGCCAACAGACATATGAAAAAATGCTCAACATCACTCAGCATCCGGGAAATGCAAATCAAAACCACATTGAGATACCATCTAACCCCAGTTAGGATGGCTAAAATCCAAAAGACTATGAACGATAAATGCTGGCGAGGCTGCGGAGAAAAAGGAACTCTCATACATTGTTGGTGGGACTGCAAAATGGTGCAGCCTCTATGGAAAATGGTATGGAGGTTCCTTAAACAATTGCAAATAGATCTACCATACAACCCAGCCATCCCACTGTTGGGAATATACCCAGAGGAATGGAAATCATCAAGTCGAAGGTATACCTGTTCCCCAATGTTCATCGCAGCACTCTTTACAATAGCCAAGAGTTGGAACCAGCCCAAATGCCCATCATCAGATGAGTGGATACGGAAAATGTGGTACATCTACACAATGGAATACTACTCAGCTATAAAAACGAATGAAATACTGCCATTTGCAACAACATGGATGGACCTTGAGAGAATTATATTAAGTGAAACAAGTCAGGCACAGAAAGAGAAATACCACATGTTCTCACTTATTGGAGGGAGCTAAAAATTAATATATAAATTCACACACACACATACACACACACACACACACAAACCGGGGGGGGGGGAAGAAGATATAACAACCACAATTATTTGAAGTTGATACAACAAACAAACAGAAAGGACATTGTTGGGGGGAGGGGGGAGGGAGAAGGGAGGGAGGTTTTGGTGATGGGGAGCATTAATCAGCTACAATGTATATCGACAAAATAAAATTTAAAAAAAAAAAAAAATAAAATAAAATAAAATTGTAAAGTAAAAAAATAAAAATAAAAATAAAAATAAAATAAAATAAAAGAAGCTTAAATTATCTACTGGGGTTATCTTTTGACAGACTGCCATTATAAGACATTACACAATTCCATAGCAAGCAAGTTTGAGACAACTGCAGTTTAAAAGCATGAACCGTACAACAAAAAGTGGAATAATGAATTTAAAGATAAAACACTTCTTCCTGAAGGGAATCATTGTGACCTAGTGAAAAACCAGGTGTTTCATCCACTTAGTTACCAACTTCAAGTCTCTTTCCTCTAGTTCTCAAGCTTTGAGTGAACATTCCTGTGAAATATATCTTCAACTTGAAAGTTCACACTCCAATCAAAAACTTCTCTTCTTGAGTTTGAAATACTGTTTACTGTGTATATTCCTATGGGCCTTGTAGTGGATTGAATTATGTCCCCCTCAAAACCCACTGAAGCTTGAATTGTATCCCCCAAGTTTTATGTATTAGAAACTTGGCCCCACTGTGACTGTTAAGAGGGTGGGAAATCCTATTATGGTAATCAAAAGGTGGAGCCTTGAAGAGGTGATTAGATTGTAGGACCATGCTATAGTGAATGGATTAAAAATGGTGGTCAGACCAAGCCACTGCTAGAAGCACCCTGGGCTCTTGAGCTGGGGTGGTGGGGGGCCAAGCGCCTCAGCCACGACCCTGAAGATATGCAACTAGCCCAGCGATGACCGCCAAACGGCCACCAGAAGTGCCCTGGGCTCCCAAGCCGGGGTGGTGGTGGGGCCAAGGGCTTCAACCACACCCCTCTGACATCTGCATCCAGCCCAGCAATGACTGAGCCTCCACTGGAAGCCCCCTGGTCTCCCCTGCTAGAACGATGGAGGTACCACAGGCCTCAACCCTGCCCCTCCTCCTTCCTCCTGCCCCCACCCTATTTCCTTCCCCCTTTCCCTCTCCCCTTTCTCCCCCAGCTGTTCCACAACATCTTAGAATGTAAAAACATTAACAGTATTAATAAATATTTTTTTAAAATGATGGTCAGGGGCATGGTTCTGAGGACCTTAAAAGACGAGAGAGAAGAGTCTCTGTTCTTTCTCTTGCTCTCCCTGCTCTACCATTTTCTGCAATGTGATACCCTTCCATCACTAAAGTCACACCAAAGAAAGCCTTCACCAGATGTGTTCCCTGGACTTTGGACTTCTTAGCCTCAGAAACTGTAAGCAAATAAATTTTGTTTTCTTTATAAAATACCCAGTTCTATGTATTTTGTTATAAGCAACAGAAATGGACTAAGACAGGCCTTTATTGCTACTTTTGCTTTCCTTTGTTATACAGATTTTGTGTTACATTTCTTTCCCCAGAGGGATTTTACAGAGCCTTTTGTTGTAGGACAATAAAATCAAAGGTAGTATATGCAGCTTCTAATGCAATTCTTATTTGGTGTAACTTCTCTCCTCTCTCTAAGAGGATTCGCTGTGCACAGGGTATGAAGCAGTTGTGGAATACTGTGCCTTTGGCTAGATACTATTTTGTTTGATTATTTCTTTGCTTTTTTCCTCAAAATGTCAGTAAGCTTTTTCTGCTTCCAACAAATTGTAAGACTAAATACTTGTTTTCACTCTCGTAACCTGTAGCAATAAGTATTACTTTTTACAAAAATATGTATATATACTGCAAAGCTACAGTAACCAAAACAGCATGGTACTGGCATAAAAACAGACATACAGACCAATGCAATAGAATAGGGAACATGGAATTTAAATCCAAAAACTTACAGCCAACTGATTTTCAATAAGGCACCAAGAATACACATTGGGGAAAGGACACTCTCTTTAATAAATGGTGCTGGAAAAACTATATATCCACATGCAGAAGAATGAACCTAGACACTTCTCTCTTACCATATAAAAAAGTCAACTCACAATGGATTGAAGACTTAAATGTAAGACCCAAAACTATAAAATTACTAAAAGAGGAAGCTGGCTGGTTGGCTCAGTTGGTTAGAGTGCAGTGTGGATAACACCAAGGTCAAGGACCACCATAAAGAAAAAAAAAAAAAACTAGAAGAAAACAGAGGGGAAATACTCCAGGAAATTGGTTTGCGCAAGGATTTTTTGGATAAGAACTCAAAAGCACAGGTAACAAAAGCAAAAGTAGACAAATGGGATTATATCAAACAAAAAACTTCTGCACAACAAAGAAAACAAGAGAGTGACGAGACAACCTACAGAATGGGAGAAAATATCCACAAACTATGCACCTGACAAGGGGTTAATATCCATATATAAGAAACTCAAACTCAATAGCAAAAAAAAAAAAAGAAATTTACTATCAGTCACATGAACACACAAAAGATTTTTTTTTAATTCTTCCAGTGTCCAGATTGGAGAGTTACAGCCATTTTTGGTGCCCCCATTTTTAAAGAATGTGATAAAAATTGGAGAAGACATCAAAAAGTACTACCCAAACCTTTTAGTAAATAAGACCTATATGTAAAGTTGTTCCCTACTAATTTAGGTTATTATTGTCTAGAAATAAGTAAAATTTTCTCCCACTTCATTAAGAGTCTTCTCTCTGCTGAATTGAGGGTGCCTTTACCTCCCACCTGCCTTGTCACCCTGGGAATGAGAACGATCGTTGTGCCAGAGTGCCCTGCATTGTCAAGTATCAGTTTACATTATATACACATACACTGATTTCAAGTTTACAATACTCAAAAACAGAAACATGAAAAAGAGACCAAAATGAAATACAGAAAAACTTTATATGATGACATACTGCTTTTATACTTTATCACTTTTAAAGGTCTAATTTTACCAAAGCCTACACTACAAGTGTCACAGGTATTTCCCATATATTTGTTTATAGTCACTAGAAAGAAAAATGGAACAGTCCTCTCTCTAGCTCTAACCATTCCCATCATCTACAATTCTCAGTGAAAGATGGCACTCTCATTGTATTTGTAGCAACAACAGAAATCACCACTTTCTTAAGCCTCATCACAATATTCCAAAACATGTCATGGTGGACAGAATAATAGCCTCCAAAGATGTCCACAATAACCATGGAACCTGTGATTATGTTAACCACAAAAGGGACATTGCAGGTGTGATTAAATTAAGGATCTCGATAAGGGAAATTATCCAAAAGGGCTTAAAATAATCATATGGATCCTTAAAAGCAGAAAACTTTTCCCAGCTGTGGTCAGAGACGTGACTACACAAGAATGTTCAGAGAGATGCAACATCGGTGGCTTTAAAGACAGAGGAAGGGAGGGCTGGCCCATGGCTCACTCAGGAGAGTGTGGTGCTGATAACACAAAGGCCATGGGTACAGATCCTACATAGGGATGGCCGGTTAGCTCACTTGAGAGAGCGTGGTGCTGACAACACCAAGCCAAGGGTTAAGATCCCCTTACAGGTCATCTTTAAAAAAAAAAAAAAAAAAAAAAAAGACAGGGGAAGGGGGCCACAAGCCATGGAAAGTAGCAACCTCTGGAAGCTGGGAGAGGCAAGGAAATAGATTCTCCCCTAGAAACCTTCAGAAAGGAACACAGATCCTCTGACACACTGATTTCAGCCCAGTGATACCTACTTTGGACTTCCAATCTACAAAACTGTAAAATAATAAATTTGTGTTATTTTTAGCCATTAAATTTGTGGTAATTTGTTACAGCAGTCATAAAAAACTAATACATACACATTAAACACCTAATAATATGTGAAATTATCTACAGGAGAAAAGCATAATTAAATTGCCCAAATACTTAGAACACTGTAAGAAAGAGTAATGTGTGCATGTTACAGTATATTTTTCTTCTGTTAATCTCCTGTCCTCACAAAACTTCATTCATTAAAAAGCCAGCCAAAGTGACAATTCTTCACTCTCTGCAGAAGAATGAGTCATATTAATAAAAAAAAAAAAAAAAAAAAAGTCAGGATAGCAGGTTCTACTGGGTCAGGAAACAATTATGTTTGTTTTTCTGAGAGTCAAACATAAAAATGTTTGCACTGCTTATTCTGCTTATCCCCCTTGTATCAAATGGATACCATATTTAAAAAGTCCTTCTAGATATTGATAATATTAAGAGCTTACTATTAATTTTTATAAGTGTGACAATGGTATGGGCATATTAAAAAGACAGAGTGACTCAGAGGGTCTACAGATACATACTGAAATATTTATAGATGAAATGGTATGCCTATGATTTGCTTTAAAATAATTGGAAGGGGCCAGCCCGTGGCTCACTCGGGAGAGTGCGGTGCTGAGAACACCAAGGCCACGGGTTCGGATCCTATATAGGGATGGCCAGTTGGCTCACTAGCTGAGCGTGGTGTTGACAACACCAAGCCAAGGGTTGAGATCCTCTTACCGGTCATCTTTTTTAAAAAAATAAATAAATAAAAATAAATAAAATAAAATAAAATAATTGGAAGGGCCAGCCGTGGCTCACTCGGGAGAGTGTGGTGCTGATAACATCAAGACCACGGGTTCGGATCCCTATATAGGGATGGCCGGTTAGCTCACTTGGGAGAGTATGGTGCTGACACCATCAAGTCAAGGGTTAAGATCCCCTTACCAGTCATCTTTTAATAAATAAATTAATTAATTAACTAATTAGTTAATTTAAATGACTGGGAGTAGGGATAGAAATGGGTAGGGATATAAATAAAAATTGGCATAAGTTAATTGTTGGAACTGGGTAGTGGGTACATAGGAGTACATTATATTATTTCACTGTTTTAAATTTATATATATACATATACACACACACACACACATATATATATATATATATATTTTTTTTTTTTTGGCTGATATGGGGATCTGAACCCTTGACTTTCCTGTTAGAAGGCGACACTCTGAGCTAACCAGCCAGCCCTAAACTTTTCTATACTTACAAGGTACAAAAACAAAAAAAAAGGCCTTAACCTATGTGTCATAACAATGTAAACTTCTTAATACATAACGTACCTGTCATAATACAGACTTCTTACTAGCTGAATCTACAACCTATTAACACTGCCCCACCTCAGTTCTCTACCATTTAATCCACTTGCAAATGATAGTTTCATCAATTATTCTTCTTTCATCCCAACTCACTTTGCCCTACTTACCAACTTTTTTTTTGGCAGCTGGTCTGTGTGGGGATCAGAACCCTTGACCTTGGTGTTACAATACTGCGCTCTAACGAAGTGAGCCGCTATTTACTAATTTTATAAGCTTAAGCAAGTCACCTACTCTCTACTCTAAAAAGACTGATTTTTCTTCATCTGCAGAATGGGATATTCATACTTGCTCAGTCTATCGATGAGTTGCTGAGAGGATTATCTAAGATAATCATTCTAAAAATCCATATAGTCAATAAATTTCGTCCTCTGCAGCAACCATTCACCTATTTCCATAGATTCTCTTCCCTTCCACCTCCAGCTCCTCTCTTGAGCCCAAGCAACTGCTGAGATTACACTCCTCCACCACCTCCACCCCTCATGTTTTCATACCTACCAGCAAAGCACCTTCTCTCTACACACCCAACCTCCCCTCTCCTCTTTCCAGCTTCCCACTCCATCTACCCCCCCAATCAGTCCATCCTGGGTACCCGTTCGCTGGCCCTACTACAATCATCCCATCACTTCTCCACTCCTTTTCCGTACTTTGATCCAATCAGCTTTATCACGCCACTACCCTCAAACCCCACTACTGCCCCCAGTTCACAAACACACACCGTTCAGTTAAAACACAAATTGCTTAGACAAATTCATGGAGTCAAAGTAGACTTGTACTTGCAAGGGATGAGGGAGGGGGCTGAGGAGTGACTGCTAATGGATTCGGGCTTCTTTTAGGGGTGATAAAAATGTTCTAGAACTAGAGAGTGGTGATGGCTGCACAACCATGTAAATATTCTAAGAACCACCGAGTTGTACTTTAACTGTACTTTTAAAGAGTAAATTTTATGGTGTGTGAATATCTCAATAAAAATGTGTGCGTCAAAAAAGAAAAAAACAACACTACTGCTCACCCTGCCCATCACACGCCCATTTGTCAGCCCAACATCGCCCCATCTCCGGAAGCATCGACTTGCCCTTCGGTCTGCCCCCAACTCCCAACACCAGACACGGACAGAGGTCCCTGTCACTCTCTTAACACACCCCCTCACCGCTCCGTGGGAAGGCGCAAAATGGGCCCGCTCCAGCACCCCGGGCACAGCCCTTTGGGGGTGGCCCGCTCCCCCACTGGCAGGGAAGCCGCCCCTCACCTCCCTGCGCTGACCGGGGAGGAGAGGCGACCCCTAACCCACTCTGACAAGGGGCGGCGCCACAGCCCACCTGTCTCGCCGGCGGGTTGACTCGCTCCAGGGACGGGCGGGTGGGGGCGGGGGTCAGAAGCCGCGGTCGCTGCCGCAGCCCGGGGTGACGCACGCCGGCTCAGGCCTCCATGTTTCCACGTCTGCCTGCGGCTGCGGCTGCGACTCGGGCTCAGCTCCAGCCCCGGCGACGGCGTTGGTGCGGAGGCCGGGAGGCGGGGAGAGAGGAGGGAAGCGACCGAAAACGCGACTAGAGACCCAACGGCCCTGCGCGTGCCAGCCGGACAGTCACGTGGTGCGCAGCGCGCCGGCTTCTGGGAAATGCAGTCCCTCGGGTGTTACTGGCTGCCCCAACCCCCTAGCGCCTCCCGGCAACCGCAAAGCCACGTGGCAAAATAGAGACGCGCAAAACCCTCACCTCCGTTGTAGAGTACCTGCTTACCTACACCACCTGTTCTGGTGGCTTAGCTTTATTAAAGTCCCCGTTAATTCCAGCTGAATTACCATCCCAAAGTCAAGCAATTCTTTGTGGGGTCCTGAAGAACTGAAAAATAGGAAAGTTTTTTTTTGTTTGTTTGTTTGTTTTTGTTTTTTTTATAAAGATGACTAGTAAGGGGATCTTAACCCTTGACTTGGTGTTGTCAGCAGCACGCTCTCCCAAGTGAGCTAACCAACCATCCCTGTATAGGGATCTGAACCCATGGCTTTGGTGTTAGCACCACACTCTCCCAAGTGAGCCACGGGCCGGCCCTGGAAATTCATTTTTGATGGAGGCAGTGGGCAGGTCTACACTTGCTAGCAGTATTGTGAGAAAGGACAGGTCCCCCAGGAAACAGTATCAATATTGTGTAATGCCAAAAGTATGGAACTTGAAGTCAAATGAGCTGAAGTTATCAGATGGACGTCCTTGAACAATCACTTCACTCTCCCAGCCAGTTTCCTCATGTGAAATATATACATCGTGATGGTGGTACTGCCCTTACAGGACTGTTGACATTACAGTAATAATAATGAACAATTCGCATTATGGGTGTTTTCTATTTCCTGTGCTATTGTTATCCGGTTTATTTCTCAAATAAACCTGTGTAACAGATGTTACTGTTATTTCCATTATATAGTAATATGTGTGAATGCAGTCTGGAAAGTACTATACAGATATTAGATTTTCTTTTCCAGCATCAACAGCCAGTACACTTACTGAGCTTGCAGGATTATAGCAGGAAAACATACTAAAACACAAGGTACCTGGGAGCCTAGCTAGAAAGAGATGGACAGTACTATGCAGCCATTGTAAAGAACATTATGGATGCATGTTTATTTGAAAGCTTGTTCATGAAACATTGAGTAAACAGTATGAACAGTATTATCCAATGTTTGTAAATGTATTATATTTATAATATCTATGTATATGTGCCCAGGAAAAAAGACTGAAATAATATTAACAATTATTTTTTCTAATAAATTTTTAGGGCTGGTTGGTCAGCTCAGTTGGTTAGAGCACAGCCTTGTAACACCAAGGTCAAGTTTGGTTCCTGGTACCAGCCAGCCACAACAAAATTAATTAATTAATTAATTAATTATTTTTTTACATTCTAAGATGTTGCAGAGCAGTTGGGAGGAGGGGGAGAGGGGAAGGAGGAGGGAGGTACACTGGGTGGAAGAGGGGGGCGTGGTCAGGCCTGTGGCACCTCCCAGTTCTGGCAGGGGGGCAGGGGAGCCTAGGGGGCTTCTAGCAGTAGCCTGGTCATGGCTTGGCTAGATGTGGACTTGTGGGAGCATGGCTAAGGCCCTTGGCCCTCCACCACCCTGGCTCAGCAGCCAGGTGTGCTTCCAGTGGCCTGGTGGTCATCACTGGGCTGGATGTGGACATCAGAGAGGCGTGGCTGAGGCTCTTGGCCCTCTCCCAACCCTGTCTTGGGAACCCAAGGGGCTTCCGGTCCTTCTAGGTTTTATAGGTGTTCCCATGGTGGTGTAGACCTTTACTAGCTAATATCAGACCTTTGTTTCTGATCTGTTTTTAGTTTTTTCTTTTAGTTCAGTGTCGGATTATGCACTATTCCCACTACTTAAACTCTGCACTGGAACTAACTTGTTGTCCTTTGCTTACTTCTAATATGGGGGAACTTCCTGTGGGGACCAGCACTTGAGCCGTGTGGTTGGGCTAAATTACTGCTTTGCTGTTGATTCCCTGGGGAAGGCTTTTTGTGCAGCTCAGGTTTTAATGGTTGACCTTGTAATCACTTCCAGGTCTTGTGAGGGCCTGTACACCTGGGTTGTGTGGAAACTCTGATCTGGACCTGAGTTTTTTCAGCAAACTGTACCCCATGCAGTTCGGTATTCTTGACTAGTGCACACAGAGTGGTCCTGTGCTGATTGGAGAGCAGATCAACTGTCTATGCTGTGCCCCAATGTTTCCCTGGTGGGCCTGTCTTCCCACCCCCCCATACTCCAAACTCTTCCCATGGGATGGGCCATGCACCAGTCCCTTGTGGTGACTCACCAGCCACTGAGGGCTCCTTTTTTCAGTTGTCTGTGGCCCCTCACTCCTATGTGGGTCCATGGGAACCCTGTCAGTGGTCTAGCTGGCCTGGGGCCACTAAGACCCTCCTCTCCCCTGCCACCTCCAAGCAACTTCATACAAAGGGCACAGCTGTGGCTTTTGCTAGCTCTTGCTCTGTGCACTTACCAGGGCCAGACTTGAAGCAGCAGGGGCTCAAAACGGTCAAGGAAGTCCTTTCTATCTCTCACCGTGGCTTCTCCTGCCTTCGTAGTTCTCTCCCCCTCTTTCCTTGAGCTCTAGCAGCCCCAGCTTGGCTGTTGTTGCTTTTTAATAGTTGTAAATTGGTTATGGGAGAGGACACTGCCATTTTGATTGGAAGTCCCCATTTTAACAATTATTAACTTTGGGTAATGAGATCATATGTGATTAAAATTGGTTTTTTTCGGGCTGACCCCATGGTGCACTCGGGAGAGTGCGGCGCTGGGAGCGCAGCAGTGCTCCCGCCGCGGGTTCGGATCTGGTGCACTCACTGGCTGAGCCTGGTGCAGCCGGTCACAAAAAAGACAAAATAAAATAAAATAAAATAAAATTGTTTTTTTTTTTCTATGTGTTTTCTAATTTTCTGCAAGAATATGAATTACTTGTATAATTATATATATATATATATATATATACACATATATATATATATATCTTTTTTTTTTTTAAAGATGACTGGTAAGGGGATCTCAGCCCTTGGCTTGGTGTTGTCAGCACCATGCTCAGCCAGTGAGCCAACCAGCCATCCCTATATAGGGATCCGAACCTGTGGCCTTGGTGTTATCAGCACCTCACTCTCCCGAGTGAGCCATGGGTCGGCCCTATAATTATATTTTTAAATTACGGCAATAAAGAGAGTTGGGCACTAAAACTAAATTCACAGTATTTTAAAAATTATTTTGTACACACTCTACCTACCCCAAAATGATGTAGCAAGTTGTGAGATTATCTTCCAAACTGGCTATTACTGAGGGCCGGCCCGTGGCTCACTCGGGAGAGTGTGGTGCTGAGAACACCAAGGCCCCGGGTTCGGATCCCATATACGGATGGCCGGTTCGCTCACTGGCTGAGCGTGGTGCTGACAACACCAAGTCAAGGGTTAAGATCCCCTTACCGGTCATCTTTAAAAAAAAAAAAAAAAAAAAAAAAACTGGCTATTACTGAAATTTTACATCATCACCTCCCTTTTGTGTGTTTTGGATGGCTTGAAGTAAAAAAGTTCTTGCCAGTATTCTTAGGCAAATATCATAACATTGCTAGGCAAATGTAATAAATCAGAGAGTAAGATTAGGAATGGTTTTCACAATATTGGAAGCATGAGTTGGAACGGCAGTCCTTCAATAAATGTATTGTCCATGTGATGTGCAAAGTATTATCTTTGGTCACCAACTTTCAATATTGACTTGATAAGTGACTTGGCCATACCATCCAGCTGCCAAAAAAAAACAAAAAAAAAACAAAACAGGACTGACCTAAACCAACACAAAGTTATTCCAGAGGTATTAAATACCACCATGGTCCTTCAGGAATAAATGGTTTGAAAGCCATCAAATGGCCTTGGCTATAGACTCATGGAACTTTTCCTAGGTTTACCCAGAGAATGAAATACAGCGAAAGGCTGCTCTCTCTGCTTCTACCATCTTGCAATGTGAGACCCCTGAGTCACTGTTGCCACCACCAGATGGACTTTGGACTTCCCAGCCTCAGAAACTATTAAGAATTTCTGGAGAGCAGGAATCATGCCTTAATCATCTTGTGTCTCCAATACCAAACTTTTATCCAGCATCCCATGCATTGGCAATGTTCAACACATAATGGTTGAATCATTCAATAACTCTGAAGTACAATGATTCAACTTTGTTTAAGGGTGAACAGCATTACTAGAAGAGAGTGTACTGGGTTGAATAGTGGCCACCCTAAAAAGATATGTCTACAGCCTAACTTCCAGAACCTGGGAATGCCACAAGCCAAAAGATGCCTGGAGCTACCAGAAGCTGGAAGAGGCAAGGAACGATTCTTCACTAGAGACTTTTGAGAGCATGGTTTGATAAGTAGAGAAGGCTCAAGAGGGTCAGAAACATGGTGTTTGCTCATTCAAGCTCATTTCTCAGCCTACTTGCCAAGAATTTCCCAAAAGGAAGGGAGAAAACATCAGAGGATCAGTCTGAGGCTTCTCACCAGCATGAGGTAGTCAGATTTTTCCAGGACTTGAATCAGGTAACTTGGGAGATAAGATATTGAAACAGAATGAACCCAGGCTAGGAATCAGAAACCCTCCTTTCTAGTTTGAGCTAAAGTTCATTGACCAGTAAATGACCTTCAGCAAGTGATTTAACTTCTCTGGGATACAATTTCATTCTCTATTTCCAAAATCTAGCACTCAAATTCATTATACATTTTAATTTATGAGACATTCAACATGTATACTCAATATATGTTTGTAGCAAATACAATTTTCCAAGTAAGAATAAAGAATATTTTTTCAAAAAAAAACAGAACAAAACAAACAAACAAACAAAAAAATCAAAAAAAGAAATACACCAAAGTCTCAGTGTAAATTTATTATTTATCCTGATTTTCTATGAGATTGTAAACATAATTGCCTCCCTTCACCTACATAAATCAGATTATGTCCCTCATCTGCTAAAAGACTTCCTGTGGTTTCCCACCTCATTCAGAATTAAAGGAATTTAAATGCCCTACCAGGCCCTACACAACATGCTTCAATTCCCCCAATCCCATTCATCCCATTCCAACTCTCACCTTCACTCCTGTCTCCTTCACTGTCAGACCTAACTGGAATGGCCTCCTAGCAGTTCCTTGAATACATCAAGTGCATTCCCAGCTCAGAACTACTTTTTTTCTTTGCAGGGGATCTGAACCCTCGACCTTGGTGTCCTGCTCAGAGCTTTTTAAGCATCTGCTGCTCTCACTGCTTGAATCACCCTTTTTTTTTTTTTTTTTTTGTGGCTGGCTAATATGGGTATCGGAACCCTTGACTTTGGTGCTATATCACTGTGTCCTTTTTCCCCCCTTATATAGGGATCCAAACCCGTGGCCTTGGTGTTATCAGCACCACGCTCTCCCAAGTGAGCCACGGGCCGGCCCTTGTGTGCCTTTTTAAAAAAATAGTGAATATTTTATTGCATGCCAGTTAAGTGCCAAACATTGCTCTTGGCACTGGAATGTTATACGTAAACTACATTATTTATTGCCTTAAAGAAGCTTACATTCTGAAGGGAGAAGACAATAAAATAAATAAACAAGTTATAATCAAAGAACTTGGGGGCCAGCCTGTGGCTCACTTGGGAGAGTGTGGTGCTGACAACACCAAGTCAAGGGTTAAGATCCCGTTACTGGTCATCTTTAAAAATAAATAAATAAATAAGAACTTGGACCACTGTTAATGTTGAAGTAAGCAGGACTGAAGCCATGTTGATATTTAAAACCACATGGGCTGTAGGCAAATTTTAAAAAGCACAGTTTTGGAGGTGTTTTTTTTCCCGTCTCACTCTTTCTTCTGACCCCCCTGACTTTCTTACCTTGCTTGCTGAATAGAAAAACAAGGTTGAGAAGCCAATCAGTACTTTGCAAAGCTAACAGTTCTTTCTTTGAGACTTATAGAGTTTTACCAAGTGATCGAGACCAAATGACTAGAAGCTGACCTTGGGCACCAGCCAAATCAACCCCAAGTCTGTGAAGTGAAACTACACAAAAGACTTTGCAGAAGAATTGATTCTCCTCTGGAGCAAATCAAAAATCTTGCAGGGTCCTGAGACAACAGCAAAGATGAGAACAGAAACCAGACGAGATCTTGGCAAGACTTTGTACCTGACTCATAGACATGGACCCCATGTAGCTCACATACCCTTCCTTCCTACTTTTCATTTCCCATGTTCCATTCCCTCATTCCCCTCTTTAAAAACCCCTCAGTAAACCTGAGTCTTTGAGGTGACTTTATTAGCCTGTTCATTCTCCTTCAGGTTTAGTGGAGAGATGGGTAAACATCTAGCCTAACATCTCTCCTCAGGTCACTGGTATTCCTGAATAAAAGCTGACTTCCATTTTCACCAACATTTGACTTTTCATTATTTTGCTTTTGTCTGGGGGCAGGCAGCCAGACCTGTGAGTTTGGTATCAATTTCAGGGAGCCTCAACCAGGACAATTTTGTCAAGCCTCATCCAGGAGCTGAGTGGCCCCTATAACGTTAAGACTTTCTTTCTAGGGCCAGCCTGTGGCTCACTCGGGAGAGTGTGGTGCTGATAACACCAAGGCCATGGGCTCTGATCCTATATAGGGATGGCCGGTTAGCTCACTGGTTGAGCGTGGTGCTGACCACACCAAGTCAAGGATTAAGATCCCCTTACCAGTCATCTTTTAAAAAATAATAAAATAAAATAAAAAAATAAAAATAAAAATAAAAAGGACAGGGTATCGGAGATGATCTGTAACCAAGTATATATAGGGGAGCCCGGGGCATGAAGGGAAGGGGCATTTTCTAAAGAGGATATGATGCTCTGTTCATGATGTTTTATGTCTGTAGAAACAAGAGATATAGGGTCATGAAGAGGAACATACTCATGGGATATTTCAAAAGTTCCACAGGGGTGTGAAGCATAGCCATTACAGTAAACAGAAGCAAGGACCCTGGTAGCCCATCGGCTCTCCCATGGGTCCTGGATGGTTAAAGAACATTGTCGTTTGCCGTCACACTGAAAAAGTCTCCTACCAGTAGGCTGTCCCATATACCCTAACCCCCAGTGGATCTTACATGACCAATACGGACAGCTGCCATAGGTGTCAGGCCACCAGCGGCAGTATTCGTGGGTCTGATCAAAGAGGAAGCAAAGATAAGGGCAGTTGGCTTGTTTAACTAACTTGGAATTGGAAAGAGTGATAATGACAGCCTCGGAGCAACCTTTGATGGAGCTAGTCCGCAGTAGCGGCCAAATGAGTGACTTTGGTGTTTTTTGTGTGTGTGTGTGTGTGTGTGTGTGTGTGACTCTCTCACCTTAAATCTCCATATGTAAGACAGAGAAGAAGAGGAACTTTGAGGAAGTATAAAGAGAAAGAAGAGGAGGATATTAAAAGTGTTAAGAATACTAAAAGGGAGCATCCTTATGGTTGAGGAGAGGAAGGGCAGGAATGCAGGAAAATCGCAATTTCAGGGGATTAGATGGGTCTGGAGTACAAGAATAAGAGGGAGAAGGAGTAGATGGAGGGGAGCCTCGGGACTCTTCTGAGATATCCTGGACGCTGGTGGGGACGAGGTTCCGGGTGTCTGGTTTTAATCTAGAAATGTGAATCCAGGGAGTAAAATGGTTACCAGGTAAAGAGAGTTTGGCAGGTGTAGGGGTGCAAGGAATAACTGGGTAGGGGCCCTCCCACTTGGGCATGACAGGTCCTTTTTCTTCCAGGGAGTTGTAATATACTAGTTGTCCAGGGTGGAGAGGCAAGAAGTTTTGAGAGGAAGCAGGGTCAGGAAGAAGCCAATCTTGAAATTTCCAAAGTTCAGAGTGGAGAGGGAAAAGGAGAGGTAAATTGAGGTCTGGCGGTATTGGACCCTGTGAGGGAGTGAGCCCTGGAGGTAAGAGGGAACGCCCGTACATTATTTCAAAAGGAGACAACAGAGAGGGTTTTTTTGGAAGAGCCCTTATCCTGAGTAAGGCCAACGGGAGTAGCTGAACCCAGTCCAGGTGTAGTTCTAAGGATAATTTTGTTAAAATATTTTTAAGAGTTCTGTTGGATCTCTCTACCTTTCCGGAAGCCTGGGGATGATAGGGACAGTGTAAGTGCCACTGAAAAGAGAGAGCTTGGGAAACTTTCTGGGTAAACTGAGAGATAAACTCAGGACCATTGTCTGACTGTAATGAAGTGGGCATTCCAAACCTAGGTATCATCTGAGAGAGAAGGATGGACGCCACTGTAATAGCCCTTTTATTAGATGTGGGGAAGGCCTCTACCCATCCAGAGAAGGTATCTACGAACACTAGGAGATATCTAGTGCATCGTACAGGCGGCATGTTAGTGCCATCCACCTGCCAATCAGCTGCAGGTGTGTGACCTCTGGCCTGGTGGGAGGGGAAAGGTTTAGGTTTTAAAGGAGTGTTGGGGTTAGTGCGCTGGCAGACTTTACAAGTAAGGGAAATTTCCTGTAGGAGGGCTTTATCTAAAGGGGTGAGTGTAAAGAAAGTTTGTAAAAAGATGGTTAAAGTTTGGGGGCTAGTGTGGAAGAGAGCATGGAGAAGCTGGAACAGGGCCGTATTGTCCGCGGCGGGGATGTCAGTGAGGGCGACTAAAAGATGAGCAGGTTTATGTTCGGGATTCATGGCCGCTGTTCGTGCAGCCGCGTCAGCCCTGGAATTGCCCTGTGTGATACGGGAGTTGTCTTTCTGATGAGACTTGCAGTGAATGACCCCTAGCCAGATGGGCAGATGAGAGGCCTCTATAAGTTTGGTGATAAGGGATGAATTAGTGATTGAGTTTCCTTTTGTGGTGAGTAGGCCCCGTTCCCTCCACATAGCAGCATGGGACAACAGGATGTGGAAAACACATTTGGAGTCAGTGTAAATTGTGAGGGATTTACCTTGGGCTAAAATACAGGCTCTTGTAACTGCTATAAGCTCAGCCTGTTGGTTGGTAGTGCCTGGGGGTAGGGGTTTGGCTTCTATGATTATGGTGAGAGAGGTTACGGCATATCCTGCATAATGGGCAGAGTCCTGTCTGAAAGAACTACCGTCCATAAACCAAATGTAATCAGGATGAGAGAGAGGTCCTTCTGAAAGAGAGGAGTGACAGGGCAGGAAGTTTTCTAGGGCCTCCAGGCAATCATGGGAAGGGGTGCCTATACCTGAAGGACAAGGTATGGGAAGTAAAGTGGCAGGATTTAACGGGGGGCACAGAAGAAAGGTGATGTCAGGGTTTTCGAGGAAGGAGGTGAGAAGGGACAAAACCCTGGACAGAGGGAGGGATTGAAGTCCCTTGTATGTCAGGAGATCCTTTAAGTGGTGGGGGGAAAGGATAGTTAATGGTGCCCCGAAAGTTAATTTGTATGCCTCCTTTTGTAAGAGCTGTCCGGCGGCTAGGGCCCTTATGCAGGGTGCCCATCCATGGACGGTGGGATCTAACTGCTTAGAAAGGTATGCTACGGGAGCAAAGGTGGGTCCATAATTTTGTCCCAACACCCCGAGTGCCTGTCCGCCCTTCTCATGGACGTACAAGAAGAAAGGTTTAGAGAGATAAGTGAGATGAAGTGCTGGCGCCTGTACAAGGGTCTGTCGCAAGCGGGGGGAGGAGAGTAGGGGTTCATCAGGGGGACCCTTAGTTAGGTTGTACAGAGGTCTGGCCAGGAGGGAATAATTTGGGACCCAGGCTCTGAAGTATCCAGCTAATCCCCAAAATGACAATATTTCAGCCTTTGTTTGGGGAATGGGAAGGTCCATGAGAAGTTGTTTTCTGTTAAGCGTAATTGACTTTTTCCCTGGGGAAAGGAGAAAGCCGAGGTAGGTTACCGTTGACTGGGAAATTTGGGCTTTATGTGGGGAGACCCAACATCCTTTATTAGCTAAGTGATTTAATAGGTGAGCGGCATCTGTTTGAGATTGCTCCCACGAGGGGCTGCACAAGAGAAGGCCATCTACATACTGAAGAAGCATGGAATCGGGGTGGTTGGCATAAAAATCAGTGAGATCCTGGGCTAAAACCTGACCAAAGACGTGAGGACTGTCCCGAAATCCCTGTGGGAGAACAGTCCAGGTAAATTGCCGGGAGTATCGGGTGTGAGGATCAGTCCAAGTGAAAGCAAAAATATCTTGAGAGCTTGGTGCTAGAGGTATAGAGAAGACAGCATCCTTTAAATCCAAAACCAAAAAATGGGTTGTGGTGGCTGGGATAAGGGATGGATAGGGATGACTGAGGAGTTAATGAGGTGCAAATCCTGCACCAAGCGATAGGTCCCGTTAGGTTTTTTACAGCTAGTATAGGGGTGTTGAAAGGCGAGTGAGTGGGGCGGAGATGGTCCTTTTTTTGTAAATCCTGAATGATGGGGCAAAGGCCAAGAAGGGCTGTGGTGGTCAGGGGATACTGGGCCTGGCATATAAACTTAGTGGGGTCCTTAAGCCTAATGTGTATTGGAGAACACTTTGCAGTGGAGGGGCTTGACGTGTCCCAGACAACTGTGTTGACAGGCTCAGTTAATGTTGGAAAAGGAGGCAGTGAGTCCGAGTCATCGGCCAGGAGTGCTATAAAAAACTGTGTGGTAGGCGAGGCATGGGAGCTAATGCTGATCATAACCCTGAGAAGGGAGATAATATCTCTTCCCAGTAGAGGGATGGGACATTGGGGCATGACAAGGAAGGAGTGTGAGAAGGGTGTGGAAACATTTTGCATTGTGCATGTTAATAGAGGGGGTTTATGAGGAAAAATCTGTTTACCTCCTACCCCAACAATAGGAGAGGTGGAAGGTGTAGTTGGGCCCCAGAACTTCCTCAGGACCGAAAAAGTGGCTCCAGTGTCTAAGAGGAAGGAAATGGGGTGCCCATTCACCACAAGTCGCACCCTGGGTTCCTGTGTCGTGATGGCCATGGTCGGGAACAGAGACCCAAGGCCCCATCAATCTTCTCCTGCTAGTCCCAACAGGTTGGGCTTAGATTGTGGGGTAATTGGCCCCTCTCCCCTTCGGGTGGCAGGACAATCAGATCCCCAATGGCCCCTTTTGTGGCATTTGGGACAGGGAGTGGTTGGAGGCCAAGGAGAGGGGCAGGCTTTTGCCCAATGTCCCTCTTTTCTGCATTTAAAGCAGGTTCCAGGGGGCAGCTTATGGGTTTGTGGGTGCCTGGGTTGCGGCTGTCCTTGGATTATTTGTGCAAGCATCTGAAAATTTGCCTGATCAGTTCTCTGCTTGCGGTGTTCCTTTTCCTCCTCTCTATTATGAAAAACCTTAAAAGCCACCGTAAGAATTTCAGTCTGAGGAGTAGCGGGCCCCTGCTTTAGCTTTTTTAATTTAGCCCTAATGTCAGGGTAGCTCTGGGCTAGGAAATAGGTCATTAAAACATGACAACCATCTGGGGTTTCTGGGTCTAGATTGGTATATTGTTGAAGGGCCTTGGTTAACCTGTCTAAAAATTCGGAAGGGGTTTCTTCCTTTTTTTGTATTACTTCCTGCACCTTTTGGAAATTTACAACTTTTCAAGCAACCTGCTTGAGGCCGGCTACAAGGCAGGAGGCAAAAACATCATGGGAATTTATGCCAATAGGGGTGTTATAATCCCATTGGGGATCCTGTTCTGGAACTGCATTGGGACCTGTAGGGTGGTTAGGATTAGTCCTGTGTGTTTCGTCTGCATGGGCTTGGGCCAATTCCCCTACACGCCTTTGCTCCTCAGGAGGGAGAGTGTTAGCTATCAACATGTATATGTCATGGTGTGTGAGACTGTAAGCCTGCAGGATCCACTGAAACTCCCTAACATAGGTGGTGGGGTCAGTGGTAAAGGAGCCCAGTTTCTTCTCTAATTGTGTGAGATCAGAGATGGAAAAAGGTACATGAACTCTGATTACCCCTTCTGGGCCAGCTACCTCTCGAAGTGGTGCAATAGTGGGAGGGACCGGAGGGAGCCCCTGTGATCTAGTCCGTGGAGGACTAAAAGGTTTTGCGGGAAGAGGGGAAACAGGGGGCAGCTGTGGAATTGGAGTGGAAGGGGAAGCTGAAATGGAAGATGGCAGAGAGGAAACTGAGGTGGAAGGGGAAGTGGGAGTGGAGGGAGGCAGGCGGTCTGCAGGATCGAAAGTAGGAGGGTCAAGAAGGGGTGGAGACTTACAGGCCAGGAGTACTTGGGAGGGAGAGCATGAAGAACAAAGATGGGGATTTTGTCTGAGGAGGTGAAAGGCCTGACATAGGGGATCTCCTTCCACTTTTTGAGGCGCTGGCAATAGTTAAAAAGGTCACGAAGGAGGTCTGGGTCTAGGGATCCCTCAAAAGGCCAATGGTTTTGGTTGTCCAGGGGGTACTGGGGCCAATCTTGAGTGCAAAATCTGATCAAGAGCTTTGGCTTAATATCTGGTGTAAGGGAGAGTACAGTAAAGTTTCTGAGTAAGCATTTGAGGGGCAAGGTTTCTGGAAGGGATGAGGAGGCTCCCATTGTGAAATGGACAGAGATAGGGAAATCAAGATGAAGAGAAAAAAAGAAAACGAGGAAATGAATCCCCGGGCTGGAAGTGGGTCAGCAAAATCCAGGAAGCATCCCCCGAGGAGTTTGTGAGCCACGGAGGTTCTATAGGAACCAGATTAGGAGGAGAGTGAGGGTCGTCACCCACACTTCAAGCTCCCAGGAGGCACAGTGCCGGAGGCCACGAGGAACCTAGTACTAGGATTTTGGGAACCCGTTTTAGCGTCCAGAGAGAGAGAGAGAAGCAGAAAGGAGCCTCCACCCTGAACCCTCACATTCAAAGGCTCCTGGAGAGAAGGGAGTGGATAGCTGGAGGGTCTGTCACGACCGTAAAGGTCTTAATGGCATGTAACTTTACACCTCTTAAGGGTGTCGGAGTCTAGTTGGTTGATAACTGCTACGCTGTAGCCCAGAGGAGGGTGGCAGCCCTATAAGGGAGACTTACCTAAGGGTGGAAGCGGTGGTGAGTGCAAAGAGCCAGCGCCCGAAAATGTGGACGAGGGCGAGCCGCCTTGGTTGAGATGGAGCTGGGGTCCACAGTGGACAATCCCGTCCCAGGTTTCGGCACCAATGAAAGGAATAAAATTCAGCACCAGTTAAAGGATGAGACACAGGGCTGACCCCGTGGTGCACTCGGGATAGTGCGGTGCTGGGAGCGCAGCAGTGCTCCCGCCGCGGGTTCAGATCCTATATAGGGATGGCCGGTGTGCTCACTGGCTGAGTGCGGTGCGGCCGGTCACAAAAAAGACAAAAAAAAAAAAAAAAAAAGGATGAGACAGAAACGCAAGGCAGCTCGCTGGAGAAGGTTTTTTTATTCAGCGGGCACATCTGCTTTTATAGGGTTAGAAGAGAGCTGATAGGTTTGCTGAGGACACGGAGTGTTCAGGGATTGAATGGATTGCATTGCTAAGGGGCCAGAAGCAGGGAGCCTGTGCTGATTGGCGTGCGATTCGCGCCGGTGGGAAGGTATTGTGGCGCCAGTGGGAAGGAGAAGGCTAAAGAGAAGGGTAGCCAGCGCCATGATGGGGTGTGGCCGAAAGGGTTCTCATACGACCTAATAAATACAAATGTCATTTTGTGCCATAACCAGGATTCAAAATATCAACTAACCATGGGAAAAGAGGGAACTCAGAGAAATGCATGCCAAGAAAAAAACCTGTGTCCTTTTAACATTTGCCTACAGCCCATGCAGTTTTACATCCCAACATGGCTTTCGTTCTGCTTACTCCAATTTTATAATCCTTTTTATTTCCATAGCATTGGTAGTAATGTCCCCACTTTTGTTCCTGATTTTAGCGGTTTTAAGTCTTTTTTTTAGTCCACTAAGATAATGTTTTGTCAATTTGTTGGTCTTTTTGAAGAGCCATCTTTTGGGTTTGTTGAGTTTTTCTATTTTCTTTTCTCTATTTCACTTATTTCTGTGCTCATCTTTATTATTTCTTTCCTTTTGCTAGCTTTGGGTTTAATTTGTTCTTTTTCTAGTTCCTTAAGATGTAAAGTTACGTTAAAAAAAAGGTACAAAGTTATGTCAAAATCAAAATTACCACAAATTTAGTTGAAGATGTCAATTGGCTTTATTGTGATTCTAGAACCAGGCAACACGTTATTCCATAAAATAGAATAAGCATTCCAATGAGCCAAGCAAAGGAGGTTGGTTTTATAGACAGAAAAAAACTGGAGAAAGCAGAAACAAAGAACAAAAAGCAGACTGGTCATATCAAAGTTACTTTCTTTGTAAGGTGGGGACAGGAAGACAGAATAATTGAAAATAACTTCAGGTTACTTCAGGCTATCTCTTTTGTGTAAACATTGAAGTCCAGGGAACTTCATTATCATACCTATCAAAGATTTAATCTGGCCTCATCAGGAAATTGGCTATTATCTTTCTCCTGATCTCTCAGAAGGTCAGAACACAGCCTAAGTGACATAAAACTTAGCAGGGGTGAGTCCATTTGATTTTTAGTCTGGTCTGTTGGGACCCAGTACAGGAACTTAGACCAAAACAATGGCCCCCTATAAGTTTTATTAAACAGGTCGTTGATTTGTGATTGTTTGGTAAATAGAATAGTTTAATCAGGGCCTCTCACCTTGGGTCCAGTTGGGGTTGGTGCGGCACATTCTTTGTAAATAAGTTGTGTGTGAGTGGAGTTAGTGCACATGCACAGTGGCACCGCCACCATTTGGCTAGTGTCACAGCCATTTGGCTGGCGTCTGCCTCGGGTGGCCGCCGCACACAGCCATGCTTTCGAACCTATGGCTCCAAGGACCTTTGGGCCAGTTACCTAGCTCATAGACCTGCATGTGAGGGGTCTGTGACCCAGTCTGTGAATGGGCTTGAGGAGTCTGTGAGCTCCAGACCCAGCCCTAGCTTAACAATTGGCCCAGTAGGTGCAGGATTACGGGCAGGTAAAAGAGCTTTACAACTGGTGACGTTGGCAGGATTCCAACATTAGCCTAGCATGACAATTGGCATAGTCTGTGACAGGATTCTGAGCAGGTGCAGGAGCCAAAAGCCCTTGGAAGGAAGAGGAAATGTGGCTACTTTTGAATATGCTCTGCCCTATGGACACCTTCCTGTTGACCGGGATGTAGTTGCTGCACACTGTACTGCAAGGCAGCATAGACCAGGCACTACAATGGAAAACCCCTTGGGAAAGGGAAAAAATGTGGCTATCCTTGAGCATATGGTGCCCAGTGGCCACTTTTCTGCTGACCGGAACCTGGCTGCAGCTCATAATGCTGCAAACAGAGACTTGCGGCAGAAAGCAGAGTTGTTGGAAGCAAGGATGATTATCCTAGAGGATGATGTGCAGCAACTGGCCACTCCTGCCTCTCACACCAGGGAAGACGACCAACCCAGTGGTGAGTTGGGGGAAACATTGCATTTCCAGGCACGCCCTGTTGTGCATGAGAAATTGAAATACGAGCAGCCTATGGGACTGGATGGACAACCGGTGGGCGATCCACAGGTGACCCAGTTCATCACTTATGTCCCGTATACCCAGGTTGAACTGGGTTGACTTGTGAAGACAGTTCAGGCAGAAACATGGGAGACCCTGACTGCTTGGTGTTGTGGTTATGGGACCTAGAGGTAGATAGCGTGATGTGCTCTGGTGAGGAGATGGAGAAGTTGGCCTCCATTACCATACACCTGTTCCTGAGGCAGTGGCTACAGAATAGCTGCAGATATGCACAAGGGTGAGGTAATCACTCCCTGATGGACTGGGTGAATCCAGCTGCCCAAACCGTGTGGGCAAATGCTGGAGAACTGCCCAAGATTGCTAGTAAATGGCAAACGTATGCTGAGCTGGTCCAAATAATTCGCGAGCTGGGGATGCGGCAGTCCATGTTTAATGTGAACACTCATGGCCCGGACAATGAAAATTTTACAGGCAGCATGAGAAACATAGTGCTGCAAAACACCCCGTCTACATCCTTTGGGTCACTGATGGCCATACTGGACCCATACATTTGTCGTCCTATACATGAGGTAACGACCATGATAGTGAGCTTGGGTGAAGTAGGGGATAGCAGACAAGCAAAAGGGGTCCGAAAGGTGGCTAAGACCAAACCCCAAGAAATGCTTGGGATTTTATCCCAAGGGGACTAAGCAAGACTAGCTGTAAGCAGATGTGGCTTGACTTGCTTGCAGCACAGGTTGATAAAAAGAAAACTGACCGCCCCCCAAATGCAGTCCTGTTTGCCTTGTGGCAGCAACTGCCCCCTGAACAGCATTTCACTAAATGTCTGCAAACAGGTAGCAAGGTATGCTCAGTGGATTTAAGACTTTTTGGTTGCTCCCAAGGAGGCGGATGAACTGTTCCATTTCGATTAGGCAGCAGGCCAAGGTACTTGTCTTTTAGGGGCAGGCAAGGACCAGAGGTCTCATGCTGAATTGGCAATATATTGGTTGAGAACAAATGTGCAGCGTGTTTTGGCATTGGTGGGTACAGGTGCAGAATGTAGCCTCATATATGGCAATCCAGGTAAGTTTCCAGGGGCCCCCATTCGTATAGATGGCTATGGAGGAAATACGATTGGGGTCAAAGCTGTGTCATTGTTATTGGGCATAGGAAGATTACCCCCTTGTGTATATACTGTATATATATATATATCCCCTGTAGCTGAATACATCTTGGGTATGGATGTACTTTATGGTTTGCATCTGCAAACAACGGTTAGAGTTTCAGCTGTGAATATGGACAGTAAAGACTGTGTTACGAGGATATGCTAAACATGACCCACAGGTGTTACCCAAGCCATGTAGTTAATGTAAAGCAATATCGCCTACTGGGAAGACATGCAGAGATAAGTGTCACTATATTGGAATTAGAGAAAGTTGACATTATTCATCCATCTCATAGCCCATTTAATGCTCTGGTATGGCCAGTGAAAAAGCCTGATGGTACCCAGAGAATAACTGTAGATTATCGAGAACTGAACAAAGTAGTGCCTCCTTTGCATGCAGTTGTGCCTTCAGTTCAGTACTTGATGGATCAGCTGATGACCCAGCTGGGGACTTATAATTATGTATTGGACCTTGCAAATGCTTTTTTCTCTATTCCAATCTTGACTGATAGCCAAGATCAGTTCGCCTTCAAGTGGGAAGGAAGACAGTCGACCTTTCAAGTATTGCCCCAAGGTTATCTGCATAGCCAACAAGTATTGCCCCAAGGTTATCTGCATAGCCCAAGCATCTGTCATGGTTTGGTGGCTGGGGACCTAGCTAGGTCGACTAGGCCCAGCATGGTCACAATGTTTCACTACATTGATGATGTGTTACTAACCTCTGATTCTCTTGCAGATTTAACCCATGCAGCTTCAACACTGTTAAGTCACCTGGAACAATGTGGGGTGGGCTGTGAACACAGCCAAAGTGCAAGGACCTGGGCTGTCAGTGAAATTCCTAGGAATGGTCTGTTCAGGTAAGATGAGGGTCATCCCAGAAGCTATTGAGATAACCTATTGGTACCAATAACTCTTCTGTCTTTTTGCCCGTAGTGTTCTGGCTTCAGGCACTGCACCAGAGTTGCGTGATTGGCGTGATCATCTACTGAATATGCATTGAACTTGCCATCAGTATGACTGCAGGATTCCCGTGGAGGATCACGCCAATGGTGACTACTAACCAGACACATGTGGCTAATAGTTAAAAGGACAGAACTACAAGCCTTAAGGCATACTGAATGGACAATAGGTTATGTAAATGTAAGGGTCATTTATCCTCGCTAAGGGAACATCGTGGAAGATTCTGAACACGTAGATTGTATGGCAAGGGACCCTGAAGGGGTGGATTGTTAGGAAAATAGAATAGTTTAATCAGGGCCCCTCACCCTGATTCTGGTTGGGGGTGGTGCAGTACATTCTTTGTAAATAAGTTGTGTGTGGGTGGCATAAGTGCACATGCACAGCGCCACCATTTGGCTGGCGTCTGCCTCAGGTGGACACTGCGCACAACCATGTTTTCAAACCTATGGCTCCAAGGACCTTTTGGCCACTTACCTAGCTCATAGATTTGCGTGTGAGGGGTCTGGTAACCCAGCCTGGTGTGTGAAGGGTCTGTGACCCAGTCTGTGAATGGGCTTGAGGGGTTTGTGAGCTCCAGACCCAGCCCTAGCTCAACAATTGGTCCAGTCAGTGCAAGATTACAGGCAGGTAAAAGAGCTTTACAATTGGCAATGTCAGCAGGATTCCGACATTAGCCTAGCGTGACAGTGATCTTCTGCTTTTTTACGACACCATGCTCTAACCACTGAGCTAACTGGCGAGCACCTTTCTGCTTTTTTAGTGTGTTTATAGCTATACATTTCCCCCTTGACATGGTTTTCATTGCATCCTGTAACTTTTGTTATGTCATGTTTTCATTTTCATTTGTGTCAGCATGTTTTGTAATTTCCCTTATGGTTTCTTCTTTGATCTAATGATTGTTTAAGAGTATGTTGTTAAAAGAGGGGTGCTGATAACACCAAAGTCCAGGGTTTGATCCCTGTTGGCTGCCAAAGTAAATAAATAAACAAACAAATAAATAAGTAAATAAATAAATAAGCATGTTGTTCAATTTCCATAATATGTGAATGTTCCAATTTTCCTTCTGTTATGAATTTCTAACTCTATCCCATTTTGGCCAGAGAAGATACTTTGAATGATATTTATCTTTTTTAATCTACTGGGACTTAATTTGTGGTCTAATATATGGACTATCCTGGAGAATGTCGTATGTGTACTTGAGAAGAATGTGTATGTTCTTGTTGCTGGGGAGAGTGTTCTGCACATGTCTGTTAGATCTAGTTGGCATACTGGCCAGTCACCAAAAGAAGACCAAAAAAAAAAAAAAAGAAAAATCTAGTTGGCTTGTTGTATTATTCAAGTCCTCTGTTTCTTTACTTTTCCTGTCTGGTTGTTCTATCCATTATTGAGGGTAAAGTATTAAAGTCTGCAACTCCTATTGCAGGAACATCTATTTTTCTTTTAAATTCTGTCAGTTTTTTGTTTTGTTCTGACAGCTAGCTTGTAGGAGGATCAGAACCCTTAACCTTGGTGTTATCACATCACACTCTAACCAAGTGTACTAAACCAGCCAGCCCCTCAATTCCGTCAGTTTTTGTTTCACATATTTTGATTTTATTTTAGGTTACAACTACATTGTAATGTCAAAAGACAGAAAGCAGTGTAATAGCCACCGATCTTCAAGATGTACATTTTCCTTTTAAAATATATATTTGTCAAAGGACAAGATTACAACAAATTTAGTCAAACATATTAATTGGCTTTATTGTGATTCTAGAATTGGGGCACACATCATTCCCTATAATAAAATAAGTGTTCCAGTGAGCCAAGCAGAGATTAGCTCATATACAGAAAAGGCTGAAGAAAGCCGAAACAAAGAACAAAAAGCAGATTGGTCATTTCAGTGTTACTTTCCTTGTAAGATAGGGACAGGGAGACAGAACACTAGAAAAATAACTGATTATTTAACATCAGGTTACCTCAGGCTATCCTTTTTGTGTAAGGATTAAAGCAAAGGGAACTTTATTATTATTCTGATTGTAGATTTAAACCGGCCTGTTTGGGAAATTGGCTATTTCTTTCTCCTAATTTCTTTGAAGGTCAGACCACAATTTAGTTTAGGTTTGGTGACGTGGGACTTAGCAGAAGAGACCCCGTTTTGATTTTTATTCTGGGGAGTAGTGCAGGTACTTAGTCCAGAACAATTGCCTCCTATAAATTTTTATTTAACACATTTAATTGAAAAAAGAAAACCGACAGTGCATATTGCATTGTCTAAAAAAACCAGAAAGTAAAATACATACGTATGTATTTGCTTCTGCATGCAGAGAATATCTCTGGAAGATAAAGAAGAAAGGGTAACATCGATTGCCTTTTAGGAGAGGAACTGGGTGCATGAGAACCAGGATGGGAGGGAGAAATCTTTGTGTGCATTCTTGTGCCTTGTAAATTTTGTACGTAGTGAGTATATCACCTATTCAAAAAATAAGTACAATTAAAACATTTTTAATGTTGCAGACCAAACAAACAAAATAGATAGGGTGTGGTTTAAATTTAAAAGATCATAGAAGGTATTAGATTACTGTGAACAGTAAAGTAAAAGATCATAGAAGGTATTAGATTACTGTAGGGCAGGCAGCTAAGAGTTTACTTGCACTCTGGAAAGTTCAGTTTAGATGTGGTGTAGTAAAAGGGAAAGAGCAGGGGCTATTTATTCATTTGTTAGTTTTTTTATATCTTTCTTCCTAAAAGTACTTTAAGTGACTTGCAAATAAATAAACATGAAATACACAAAACTGCAACATTAAAAACAGGAGTAAAAAGAGAATGAGGACAAAAGGTGGAACCAAATGGGTAGACCAGGCGTCCTTCAAAGCCTTGTAGGCTGAGCTTTTTTATAATTACTGGTTTGCTGCAAGGTCTATGGTGAAGCTTTTCTGTGTTGCAACAAGTTAAATACAGACTTCGTGTGTCTATGGAGCTGAAGGGGGGCTGACTCTCTTTTTAGAAGTTAAAAGGCCAAAAAAGACCCGTACCTAACAGGACATTCCAGAAGCAGCACCAAGACTGTCCCCAGATTATTATGTTGAGTTTGTTCCAAGAACAGTGCTCAGGTTTCCACCTCCCTGAGAAAGAAGAGCAGACTTTGGAGTCAGACAGATCTAGGGTTGAATTCTCGTTCCATAATTTATAAGCCGAATGATTTGGGAGAAGCTGCTTACCCTCCATGAGCCTCAGTATTCTCATAAAAGTGCCATGAGAATAAAATTAAGTAAGGCACAGAGCATGCCTTTTTCAATGTTAGTCCACCTGCATAATCCAGATGGTAGTCAATTTACGTGTCTTAGATGTCAGCTCCTGGGCACTCCTCCTCAGAGGGATGTAGATCAACCACAACCTGTCCTGGCACAGGCAATCAGGATGGAAGAGGTCTGGAAGTCATGCCTGATGTGGCAGGGCTGAGGGAACAGAGTGTGAACAACTAGACTATGTGGAGACTTATGAGAAATATAACTGTTCTCAGGCGGCTCAATCAGGCTTATTTTGTTTTGCCAATGAACAAAATTAGGATCATAAGTTTCGAAGTTAACAGAATGCAGGTTTCAGCTCCATATAAGAACTTTCTCGGCTGGCCGGTTAGCTCACTTGGTTAGAATGCAGCCTTGTAACATCAAGGTCAAGGGTTTGTATCCCTGTACTGGCCAGCCACCAAAAGAAAACAAAAACAAAAAAACAACATTCTGACACAGTATCAGTAACAATAGTTAACAATTCACATTATGCGTTATTTTCTACGAGCTGTGCACTATCTTGTTTAAATCTCCAAACAACCCTATGAGAAAGGGTTGCTGTAAAAAGTTAATGATTTGGAAAACACTTCACCATAGCTGATTAAGTGAAATTAAGCTTACCAGTAGGGAAAGGTCTATCTGAAAGAGAAGTGAGATACCAATCACTACACATGCTCAAGCAGAGGCTGGCTGAACAGGTAGGCAAATAAAGTTACAGCAGTGTGGGGAAAGTTAGCGATTTATTAAGTCACTTCATTTTACTTTATTGGTGGCTGGCCAGTATGGGGATCTAAACTCTTGACCTTGGTGTTATCAACACTGAAGTCCCTTCATTTTATTTATTTATTTTTTCACAGATGGCCAGTATGGGGATTTGAACCCGTGACCTTAGTGTTAGAAGGCTGAGCTCTATAACCAACTGGGCTAACTGGCCACCCCCTCCTTTCATTTTAAAGATGAGGAACTGAGTCCTAGGGACATGAGAGGGTTTGGACAAGGACACACAGTCTATTAACTTGTCTAAATGACTGAAAAGGCTCCTGAACTAGTCCTCTAAGTTATCATGTGATGCTATGATAATGAATTCCCTGCAAGCCAGCTGTTAGCCAGTCAGATACTGCTGCAGATAGTGAGTTCCTGGGTGTTGCCTGCCGGACAGGATGAGAGGCTACACAATTAGTTCTCAGGAGCCCTGCTGTACTTTAGAGTCCCCACTCATCCTTCCTCTTTCTGAGCCCTGAGGCTATGCCTGGGGAGAAATTCTCGGACAGCCAGACCACTGGGCTTCCTGACTGCTTTCCTCCTGAAGGAAGCTGCCCACTGCAGGCCTGCCAGAGGAACCTATCGAGGAAATACAGTACAGCCATCACTCTTTCCTTCTTGTTGGGACAAGTTAGGAAGAGTCACAAACTAATAAGTTAACAATGTGTCAAAAACACCCATTCCAGGCACTGTTTTAAAAGTTTCAGACACATTAACTCACTTAGTGGTTAATGGGCATTAGGATCCTTTAGAATGGGTATGCTATGGTTTGAATGTATGTGTCCCTCTAAAACTCCTATGTTGGAACTTAACCCCCAGGGTGACACATTAACGGGTGCGGCCTTTTGGGAGGTGATTGAGTCGTGAGGGCTCCACTCTTATAAATAGGATTAGTACCCTTATAAAAGGACTCTAGGGAACTAGAGAAGCCCTTTTCGCCCTTCCATCCTTCTACTATGTGAGGATGCAGCAAGAAGGCCCTGATTGGATATTAAATCTGCCGGTGCCTTGATCTTGGACTTCCCTGCCTCCAGAACTGTAAGAAATAAATTTCTGTTCTTTATAAATTACCCAGTCCGTGGTATTTTGTTATAGCAACACAAAAGGACTAAGACAAGATACTTATATATATCACCTCCATTTTATAGCCCCAAGAAATTAAATACGCTTCTCAGCTTTGCAAAGCTAGCAGGCAGTGATTCAAACCCAGGTAGTCTGACTGCAGAACCCACACTCTTACACACCGGAAAAGGACGTCTCAGATCTTTTTGCCAACAATGCCAGTGTATGAAGACTCCCTCTTGACCCTCAGAGTTAGTCTTTCCAGCTAAAATGGGCTGTTACACCTGACTGTATTATCTGGGTATATTGGCTTGCTAGGCTATCATAGCAAAGTACCACACACTGGGTGGCTTAAATAACAGACATTGTATCATTGGTCTGGAAGCCAGAAGTCCAAAATCCAGGCATTGGCAGTGTTGGTGCCTTCCGAGGCTGTGAGGGAGAATCTGTTCCATGCCTCTCCCCTAGCTTCTGGAGGTTTGCTGGCAATCTTTGGCATTCCTTGGCTTGTAGAAGGATCACCCTGATTTGTCTTCATCTTCACATGACCTTCTTCTTGTGTATGTCTGTATCCAAACAGACAAAGTCCATTTTGGAAACTGGCTGTTTAGCTCAGTTGGTTATGGCAGTCTTGTAAACCCAAGGTCGAAGGTTTGGTTCCCTGTGCCAGCCAACCACAAAACAAACAAAAAAACCACACACACAAATTTCCCCTTTTTGATAAAGGACACCAGTTATATTGGATTAGGGCCCACACTAGTAAACTTATTTTAACCTAATTCCTTCTGCAATTACCCTATTTTCAAATAAGGTCACATTCTGATTTACTGGGGGGTTAGGACTCGAACATATGAATTTTGAAGGGTCCCATTCAACCTGTAACATTGGGTACAAACAACATTGGATATGAATATTTACAGCGAGTCTAGGGAAGACCTGAAGAAATGTAATTGACTTCAGAGGCCAAGATCAGGTTTATTTATTGGCACCCTTGAACCAAAGTAGGCAAATACTATTTTCATTCGTACTAGGTAAAGTCTTATAGAAGATGGTAATAATACAGTAATGACACTGCTGGTCTCATTACCCAAGGTGAACCTCCCAGAAGCCAGAAGCATGAGTCTAGGGGACTTATGACCTAATCTGTCCTATCCTGTCATTTTGTGGAGAATGGGGCTGGAAATATCTACAGAAAGAAGCACAGAACAGCAGTGACCCAAACCTCCAAGCCCTCCACTAGGTCACCTGGTGACGTAGCTCTTTAGTTCACTGAAACTGCCCTTTCAAGAGCTATCAAAGTATCAGAAGAGATTCAAGTAATTTGTTGATTTAGCATTTGGTAATTTGTAATTGTACTGCATTTTTTTTTAGTTCCAAATCATTTAGCAAACGTACCCTCCAAGGCACTGTGGAAGGTGGGACATAAAGACAGTTCCTGTCTGCAAGGAGCTAACCATCCTGTGAAAGACACAGCAGGTAGCCAGCTACCTGAAGTGAAAGGTCACCTGGATGAGAAGTGTTGTAAGCAGCTTGCAGAGCACAGGGGCAGGAGAGGCTGAAGGAAAAAGGGAAGGCTTTGCAGAAGTGTGGTACTTAAATGGGGCCAGCCCATCACAGGTTATGCTGCCTCCTACAGGTGGAAATGAACCCCAAATAATAGCACACAGCCCTTCTCTATCAAAGACCATCAGAACATACAACTTCTTTAAAAAGTGCTTAATGAGAGATTCACAAAGGATAGCTTTCCCTTTGCACATATGGCACAGTCATGATGGAAATGCTGACTGATGAACTTAAGCAAAATTTACAAAAGTACAAAGGGAGGATGTGTGGGAGAAGGAGGAGTGTAAGCTACATCTCAACCATGACTGGAAGTCAATAATGTGTAAAGTTGATATGTCAAAAAACAGCAGTACATATGTATTATTTAGAAATACAGAGATAAATACCAAAAGCAACAGCTTAATGAGTAAAGCCTTTGGGGACTAAGGCAGTGGGGACATTGTAAATCTTGCGTTATTATTTGATTTAAAAAAAATGATTTAAGAAAAACAAATTAACTTTCAGAAAGTTGCAAGAAGGCTACACAAAAAACTAACAGGGGTTACATCTGTGGAGCTGGAATAAGGGAATGAGAGTGGAGAAAGAACGTTAACTTTTTATTTAACATGCTCTTATATTGTTTCGCTATAAACATCTGCTATTTTTATAATACAGTTTTTAATACCTTAAAAACCAAACTAATCAACTGATTTTAGATACTAATGGGAATTTATCTTATCCCTCAGGTGGGCTGGGGCAGAGAAGTTGAGACCTACTAATTTATATCATTATATCAAATGAAGTTCAGGGTGGATCAACGACTTGACCAGAAACTTAGCTTAACAGAGCCTTAGTTAGGACCCAGGGCTTCATTGTGGACCCAAGGGCAAGAGTCCCTTCTGATCTTTTCCTGCTTCATACGGAATAAATAAATATGATGCAAAGATATTTCTCATCATCTTTGAATATTTACAGATCCATACACGGAAGTAGAGAAGCCTAAGATGAAAGACCAAATAGAGGCCCAGGTCCTCAGCCTTACAAGTGACTCAGGACCAGCAAACAACAGTTAAGTCATTGTTGTTGAAAACCACTAAATTTGGAAGTGTCTTATTATACAACAATAGGTAATTGTTATCCCACCACTACCCAGATGCTGTCACACTATTGAAAGTCTGCTTTCTGTGTGGTTAAAAATTTCCCTTTTAAATATTTAAATAAACTTTAAAAGAAAAAAGAACAAGTTAAACTGAATGTTTAATACATTTGTAGGAATAGAAGGAACGCAGCAAGGATTAGAATTTTATAGTACACATCAGACATTTATGTAAAAGATGTTTCATTTTCAAAGAAATTTCCCCTATTTCCCTGTCTTTTCAGTCTTCCTCAAAGCAATAAATAAATAAATAATAACTACTCCTCTCACGAGTAAGTTGCTCCACTGCGTTGGACAGTCATTACATCTTTATGTTTCACATCATTATCATCTCCCAAAACTCTACCCTTCAGAGCACCTTTATACAACAGTCTCACAGTAAAACTGTACTCCACTCAGAATAGAAGTGCCTTAAGAAATTAGAGCAAAGAGCACTCAAATTCATGTGAATGAATGCTAGAGGCACAAGGATTTTTAAGTATAGATTTAGTAACAGAGTGTCCACTGGCACAAACCTATTTATTCATATTATTAAAACTGCAACAATAGAAATAAAAGCTACATTAGTGAAAAAGGAATTCAGGAATGAGGTCACTGAATATAACTAAACACATTTTAAATATAAATACCATGTATTTCCTAATTAATAACAAGTAAATATCTGAACTATCTATCCTGAATTGTGGTCTCGAGAAAAAGGTCAGAGACAACCACAAAGGTGCTTCATATTACCAGGTCCATTTTAAAAACAATGAGATCCTTTGTGAGAATCGCTTCAGTCTTTCTTTTTAGCAGAGATTTCTGCTGGCCCTTTTGTTGGTAATCCATTTATGTCCGTATCCTAAAATGAAAAAACATTTTGGGAATTATTACAAGAAGATACTCATTATAAGAGGAATTCACTTTAGTAACAGTCAAGAAACTTTAGAATGCAAAAACTTTGCTTCCAGAAATGTGCAGGATGACTAAATTAGTGCAATTGAACATAGTCAGAGTTGAGTCTAACAGATACCAATGCTACAGACAACAGAGTTGTCTAAATATTCATTAAAAAAAAAAAATCTAGGGGACTGACGGGTTAGCTCAGTTGGTTAGAACGCAGCTTTGTAACACCATGGTCGGGTTCGGATCCCCATACCAGCTGCCACCAAAGAAAAAAGGAAACCAAAAACAAAACAAGAAAGATAAAACAAACAAACAAAAAAACCAAAAAACCTACATCTTGTTTTAAATCTCTTACCAAAGTTATCAATCAGTGAAAGTGGCTTAAATTACTATCACCTCTTCTCTATTAGTTATATACCATTACTCTTACTAGTCAGGAAATACTGGTTATCTTGGCCATGAGACAAGGAGCAATTTATTAATCAGAGGCCTAGTTTAAAAATTTAGTTTAAGCCAAATGTTAATTACTTAAAACAAACTATTGAAGCTACTGTTTCCAAAAACTTGACTTTCCAAAAGCCAAGTGTTTTACCCAAGTACCACCCTTATCCAAGGCATTTGAATGTTCTTACCTTATAGTGTATTTTGCCTTGATTTTTATCATTGGATTCCTGCACAGCTTTTCTAGGCCATATGCGACTAACAAAAGGGGAAATCAGAGGGTATATGTATGGCTCCAGGAATTTTTTGTAGATCCAGAGCAGAACTGGAATGACGATACAAGGAATGCACACCATTGTCCCAGGCTTGAGTTCTTAAACTGTTGATATATGTGAAGTAAAAAAATTAGTTCATTACAGGATTAATGACTGAAGAAACTTACCTAGATTAAGATATCTGAAAGGACTATTTCTACAGTGAAGGAAAAGCTTAAAATGCTGCTATCTGCAAAATAAAGGATTAATAGGTAGTAGACATAAAAATAGTGAGGTGCCTACTTCCACACCTTTCCAATTACTGCTCCCCAATAATACATTTGACGATAAAGGAAAGACACCAACATTTGGTAGGCACTAGGCAGTTTACATATAACAAATCGTTTAATGCTCAAAAAACCCAGCGGGGGCTAGCCAGTTAGTCCACTTGGGAGAGTGTGGTGCTGGGAACACCAAGGTCAAGGGTTTGGATCCCCTTTCTGACCAGCTGCCAAAAAAAAAAAAAAAAAAGGCAAAAAACGCAGTGGAATTGGGTGTCTTTGCTATTTCCATTTACAGATAAAGAAATGGAGACACAATAACTTTAAACTTACTATTATGACTTACATCCCTTTTAAGTGTGGAGTAGATAGTGTGATTTAACTCCCAAGTCCCAATCTTCAGGGGATGACAATATAAATTAGCCAAATCTACAACACTGGAGACAAATCCTGTAATATGAAACGCACCAGGATATCACTTTGGAAGACATCTAAGCTGCAAATCAGCTGGTCTTTCCCAGGCAACACCCTCTCCCTTGATATAGATTTCGCTTTTCTTTTTATGGGCATAATTTAAGAGGTGCCAAGTAATAAAAAAATGTATTTTGTATTATCGTACGTTACAAGTAAATTGTGTATTTCCAAAAATTAACACGTCTAATTTCCTTGATGTTTTGAAAGCATACTGGAATTTCTGAAAATCAGCATTTTCTTAAAGAACCAACTCTAGTTTGGTAACATACTATTAAACCAAAAGACCTCTTAAATTTACAAAACTTTTTAATCCTTCAATACAGAATTAATAGTGGGGCCAGGGGTTTGGATCCCCATACCCACCAGCCACCAAAAAACCAAAAACCGAAAAACAAGAGAATGGTAACAGTAGAATGGAAGGCCTTAACAAGAAGCTTCAGAACAGTGCATAAGGCTAATAATTCAGGATGTTAAAATTTCTTATTTTCAAAATATAGTAAATTAGGTAGTATTTGCTGGCAAATGAGTCAGCATCATGACACCAAAGCAACTTTAAATTATTCAAAATAGAAGTGAGCAAAGGAATAGACAATCCAATCTGAATGCAACCTTGAAATGAACTGCAAGCAACAGCTACATATAAAAATGTAAACTTAAGAAATGATCAGTTATTTTACCAAGGACTCATAATTGGATTCTCTGAAAGTTTCCTAATCAAGTTAAAAAAAACAATTTAAGAATTTAAAGAACATTGTCTGATTAAAATAAAATAAAGCAGACAAGCAGTGACTGTCTTTCAAGGAATAATTATTTTTGCCCATATATGTTTCGAATCTGCTCTGAAGAAACTGAAGAGGTGATTTGGTTTCGGTCTTGCAGCCTCTTACAAGTACCATAGCATAGCAATTAGGCACACTTCAGCTAGTAGCTGCCTGGATTTGAGACATGCTTTCAGCACTTTGTAGATGATGTTTTCAGGCAAATTATTTAACCAGAGTGTGCCTTAATTCCTTTACGTGTGAAATGAAGATGAAAAAGTACCTATCTCACAGAGATGTAGTGTGAGTTAGCTAATACGAACACAAAGCTCTCAGTGTCTGCAGACAGTAAGTGCCATATAAGTATTATTATAAAAAGGCGGGGGAAAAGATCCAAAAGTTGTGACCTGTCCAAAGTTCACACAGAGGTAACTAACTAGTAACTAGAGCTGGCTAACACCAGAATTCCCAATCCTCTAGCTTAATGCTCTTGCCTTTTCCTCTTCCAAAAATACAATGATCATGTTATTCCTTCTACCAAACTTTCAAAACAAACTAAAAATGCTATGAGCACGAAGCTAAGTCGGTGACTGGCAATCCCTCCATCATAAAGATGCATTTTTTCCTTTGTATAGTGGTTTTTTCAAATGAGTTCGTACACATTATGTAAACTCAAAAACAAATACTACTGATCACTTATACCACAACTATAGTTTTTATAAAACTTTTCCTCTCTTCAAAATGAAGCTACTTTGGGCCGGCCCGTGGCTCACTCGGGAGAGTGTGGTGTTGTTAACACCAAGGCCCCGGGTTCGGATCCCATATAGGGATGGCTGGTACGCTCACTGGCTGAGCATGGTGCTGACAACACCAAGTCAAGGGTTAAGATCCCCTTACTGGTCATCTTTAAAAAAAAAAAAAAAAAAAAAAGAAGAAGAAGCTACTTGTATTTGACCTCTTAATCCTTATTATGCTTATTGGGTAGGACATTTTACGTCATACATGTGGAAACTGTAGGGTATAAAAGTCTAGAAGGTGGCCTGGAAAGATTCATTATCATTTTAATTACTCTCTCCAAGGCAACCCAGCAGGCTAAATGGATTAAAACTGTTGCAGAGGAATCTCCTTTCACTCCATTTAGTCCAAGACTAAAATGGAATAGAGCAGAAAGGCTGAGGCTCCATCAGAAACAGCGCCGGTGTAGGAGGGAAAGCCACCTCCCGCACAGTAACCCAGCTCAGCATAGCGTTTAGGTGGACAGAGGGAGCGGGGTCGGACTGAGTTCAGGACAACGACTGAAAAGACAGGAAAGAACAGATCAGAAGGTAAGTGAAGCCGACGATACGAGGCCGAAGAGAAAACAGATGGAAAAGAATGGAAAGGAAAGGAGAGGCGGGCGGAGCATGGAGGCCGGGTGGCGGCGCGCGTCCGGCAGAGGGGCGTACCGTGGGAGCGCAGGAAGACCACCTCCGCGAGCGCGGCTGTGCTGCAGGCTGCCAAGCAGCTCCAAGACGCCGCAGGAGCGCCAAGGCCAGAGCCCACGCCCGGCCTGAACCCCCGGCCGCCGGCCCGAGCCCACCCCAGCTCGGCTCACCTGCGACCGCGACACCCAAATGGCAATGGCCGCACTTCCGGAGGGAGGGACGCTCGGCAGCCCAGCCAATGGGCGCCTCCAGAAGGGGGCCGACAAAGGCGCGCCTGCGTCAGCTTGAGGACGCAGAGGGCGTCACGGCGACGCCGAGCAGGGACTCGGCGGGACTTCCGGCGCGGAAGCCTAAGCATAAAGCTTCCTGGGCTGCGCACCGAAGCTCGCTTGTGCTACTCCGTGCCGGGAAACATTCAACAGATTCAGGAACTAACGTCTGTGCCAGTGCCTTAGCACCCACAGGGAAGGTCACACCACTTGCATGCGGGAGCTGTTTTCCCTCGCAGTGTGGTTAAGCTAATGTTCACTCTGCCAGTGTTATATTTAAGGGCACGGGTAACATTACAGTTGACTTTAGACGAGTTGCTTAGAAGAAATGGTTATAGTACTCCACACCCACTAGGATGGCTGTAACTGTACAGGAAGTGTTGGCGAGGATGTGGAGAAACTGGAACCCCCATACACACTGCTGGTTGAAATGTAAACTGTGTAGCCTCTTCGGAAATGTCTGGCAGTTCCTCAAATGTTTATTGAAGTTACCATATGAAATAGCAATTCCAATTTTGAATATATATGTATATACACACCCAAGAGAAATGAAAACGTGGCTACACAAATACCTACTGGGACCATTTGTAAGTAGCAAAAAAACAAAAACAAAAACCCAAGTAAAACCCCAGCATGTTTATGAATCAAAATCAATGCCAAGGGCTGGCCAGTTACTCAACTGGGAGAGCATGGTGCTGATAACACCAAAGAAGGGTTCAGATCCCTGCACTGGCCAGCCGCCAAAACAAACAAACAAACAAAAGTAAAGGGGTAAACAAAAAACTTTTCTAATTCTAACCATAAGAAAACTCTTGATCCATCTTGTGAAGACACTTGCTTGAAATATGCTTAGTAATAAAACCAACACTCTTTTATTTATATTTAATTCTGAATTTATTCTCGAGCCATAAGTTTTTGTTTCTTCAGTTTCTTCTGGGATATCTGGGGAAAGAATAAAAGAATTGTTAAGTTTCTTAGAGAAACCCACATTACACCTTGGAAGATTTGAATTTACACTGAAGAATAGAAACATGAAGTCCAGTTGGTAAGGACTGGAGGGAGCAAAGACCGTGGATAATAACTGTGATAAAATCAACAGAAGTTAAAATTCAGTAGGTGTGAAAAGAAGAGTACAGAATCACTCTCAGGTTCCTAGCTTGATCATTTACTAATCACAAGCTTATTAGAATTATTTTTGGGAGAGGGAAGCGTCCATTTTGAGACATGTGTTTGAAGTGGGGCCACCAGCAGATAGGTCGTATGGGTCTGATGTAGTGAATACAAAGTTACAATCTATTATTAGTCCAGAAACAAATTAAATTAAGACTCACAAAGGCCAAAATGAGTGAAAAGGTTGCTCAGAATAGTTTTCTTTCATGGTTATTCCAAAGGTGTCCTAAGATAGTCATCACAGCAACCACAAATCTTTCTAGTATTACACACTAACAAAAGTAAGCAACTACTAAGTAATTTACCTTTTTCTTCTGTGCAACCTCTTCTTCTGGTTTGGGAACGATTTGTTCCTTTTCAGTAAGGATCATTTCGATGTGGCAGGGGGAGCTCATGTATGGGTTAATCCGACCATGAGCTCTGTAAGTACGGCGGCGCATCTTGGGTGCTTTGTTCACCTGGATATGCTCAATCACCAGAGAATCTACATCTAAACCCTGGGAAGAGGGGAGAACAAAATCAGGCAACACCAACAACTGCATCATTGGGAAATTCTAATCCCAACCTTGCCCCAAAGTCCCTGCCTTAATCAATAATTTTGAAAGGCAATCCTTTAAGACTTCTAACAGTGTATTTGTTCAGTGTACCAAATGCATGTTGTTTGGTGGCCTCCCTAAAGGTCATTCAAGAGGAGTGGAGTGTTGAGGGACAAAATAAAGCCAGTTTCTAAGCCATGACGGTAAAACAGACTTTGGAAGCATGGCTTAGAAGCTTAGTTTGGAGCTAGACAGACCTAAATTAATTCCACTTTTGGCCCCCACTTTCAAATGCGAGAGGGTAATGGACACTACTGAAAATGGAGAAACTCATGTGTTTCATCAATTATATCAATGTTTTAAAAGTCTACTGATAAATGGAGGAGTACCGAAAGTAGAAAAAAGAAAAAGTACAAATTCTGCTATCTGAAATTTAACTTTTCTTCATTATGAACGTAGGCAACAAACCACATTAACCACTACTAAGGAAATCATTTTGACAATTAACCATACTACCAAAAAGATCCATGGCACAAGAAGTTACAAACCTTTGATAAAATATCTCCAGTAAAAAAAAACAGGAGAGGGGCCGGCCCGTGGCTCACTCGGGAGAGTGTGGTGCTGATAACACCAAGGCCACGGGTTCAGATCCCTATATAGGGATGGCTGGTTAGCTCACGTTGGAGAGCGTGGTGCTGACAACACCAAGCCAAGGGTTAAGATCCCCTTACTGGTCATCTTTAAAAAAAAAAAAAAAAGTAAATAAATAAAAAACCAGGAGAAAACATTTACAACTGCTGGGGATAAGGAAAATAGTCTTAGGCTTGGAAAGACTGAAGACCATGCTTCTGAAAATCTTTACAAAATTTTGGTCTGCTGGAGACTGGAGGTAGAAACTTATTACTGAGAGCAAAACAATCAAGGATATAAACTTGGACAACAGCAACATTAATTGAATAACCATCCAAGTTGCTTATATGTAGGAATGTTAAGGATTTAGATACCTTAAGTTCAGCATTACTCTCTGCATTTTTAAGCATGTGCAGCAAAAATTCAGCACTCTTTTTGGGCCACCGACCCTGTGTCCAACCCCACTGTTTGGCCTGAAAGAAAATGAAGGGAGGTGATTAGTCATTTTCCCTGATTTTAAATTAACATTACAAGTAAGATGAATTGACTTTATCTGGCATCAGTGTTGCTCAGAACATAGTTTATATCATGGTTAATCCAAAGGTGTCCTAAGATTGTCATCACAGCAACCACAAGAGTTGATAAAGGCAGATCTTAGCCACTCTTAACTCATCCAATCACTTTTCTTCACAATTTTTGTCTTTTCAAATGGTAACTAAGAATTCTTACCTGGGCACACCTACCAACTCCACCATTGTAACGCCTGAATGGTACACATTGCTTCTGTAAGGTGACATCCTTCAGATACTTGGTGGCTTTACGGATATGCATACCCTTAATGGCCTGAGCAGTTTCACGGGTGTTCTAAGAATGAATAAGTTGTTGGTTAACCATGTCAAAATATTATAATTTTTAAAGTAAACATTAAATTTTCAGACTTTAAAAATGTCAACATATATCAAAATTAAAACCTCCTTTCTATTCTTAGGAGATAATAGTAAATAAGAGCCAGGGAGACTTCACTTGGAAATAGGGAAAATGTTTAAATTCCATCACTCTGTAATTACAATTGTGTGTCCCATCTTGATCTACATACAAGGTTCTCAAGTAGTTCTCTGGCAGTTTTACAAAATTCCACAAACCTCAAAGTGCTCCTTATACTCTGATGATCAACGTGTAAATAAAAGGTTGCTGCTCAGAATTTATTAATTTTCACGGTAAATCTAAAGGTGTCCTAGGAAAACAATCACTGCAGGCACCTTTTCAGAACAGTTAGAAATACTCACAGGAACGCATGGCACAACTCTTAGGTCATAACTACGATTCACATACCTTAAAGTGAACACGAAGATTTGAACCTCTCGACTTACACGCTAGAAAATAAAAACGTTTTGGTTAATTATGGATATCTTATTATGCTTACCCCAAACTGGGAAATATATAATTCCTGTTCACTTACATTTTGTGGGGTTTTCTGGGTCAAGCGAATAGCGAACCATTTTTAAAGATCACCTGGAAGGGAGCACAACATAATTCTATCAACACATATCTACATTAACTAATGCAGTTTAAATAAGCACTAAATGCTGCCAACAGCTGCTCAGAGAGTAGTTGTTTTCATTATTAATCCAAAGGTGTCCTAAGTAGTGCATCATTGCAGCCATCCTTTTTTCCTTCCAGTGCTTTCTTCCCCTTCGCACCTACCAGTTACCACAGCACTGCTTCGTCAAAACTAGTAACACGGACCTTACCGGCCCTCTCTCTTCCCTTTGGAAATACAGCCTGGTTCAATCCAACCCTGGATCTTTCAAGCGTAAAACGAGGACGCATTAGCATGGCAGAACTCAGCTACTTTTACTCACACAGCTGCATAAATAATGCAGTGCTCACGCAACACAGGCTTTGGAGCTATTACCCACATTGAGAACCACCGAATATGCCACACGGTTGAAACTAGTAAAGCCTCGACCCAACTTTATTCCCCCCCAAACTTTCTCTCTTTGCGACCACAAACGCGCCGCGAACTCGGCCACCACTCGCCGCGAGACACTAGACCTGCGGAGTCGGAGTAAGCACGAACCACAGGCCGCCCGTGCCCCCGCCAGCGGAGGAGACCTGCCACCCCCACTGCCGCCCATCGCTTCCCTCCGCGGGCAGCAGAGGCCAGTCGGCCCGGCGCACCAACTCGGGCGCTCCGCCAAGTTCCCCCGCAAACAGGGACACCGCTACCAGCGAGAAATCAGTAGCCCTGGGAGTCCTCCTCCCGGCGGACTTAAGACCGGCGCCCCCGAAGCCAGGATGGTGCCGATGACGGCAGGATTGACCACTCGGAGTAACGAAGATAGACGCTCACCTTAGGCCGCTTACTGGAAGAGGAAGAGCAGTGGTTTCTGGGAGAGCGCATGAGAACTTGAATTCTCGCGAGATTACAGCCCAAGAAACGAGATCTGTATTGGAGAGGAGGTGGAGAAGAAAGGGACCGTGGAATACGTTTTAAGAATGTCCAAAAACGATTTGCCGCCTTAGAGACTGTCTTCAAATTCTCCTTTTTTTGTGTGTCCAGGAATAAAGTTATTGGTTTAAACATCAGTGAATTAAAAACAGATTGTAGTTCTAGAACACGGTAACATACTGTCAGATATAAGCGAGATATTTATTTATTCATCAAAATTAGTTAGGTTTTGGTTTTGTTTTTGTTTTTTGGCGGCTGGCCAGTATGGGGATCCGAACCGTTAGGTTTACGTGATCATGTACCCCTGAAAGTGGATTCTATATGGTTAATTAAGAACATGAGACGACGGGGGCCAGCGCCCGGCTCACTCGGGAGAGGGTGGTGCTAACACCAAGACCACGGGTTCGGATCCTATATGGTGATGGCCGGTTACCGGTCATCTTTAAAAAAAAAAAAAAAAAAAAAAAGTACATGAAACGATGGGGGTCGGCAGGTTAGCTTAGTTGGTTAGAGCGCTCAGTGTTATAACACTAAGGTCAAGGATTCGGATCCCTGAACCGACCAAAAACAAAAAAAGAAGATGAAAGCATGGGATGTAATTATAGTAATCAGGAATTTCACAGGAATGGGATGTTGCCCAATCAGTTATATTGTAACCTGTGTGAAGAAAGTGCTAATTGAAGGGTCAAGTTCAGCATCCTCCTTGTTTCTCACTGCCACTTCTAGATCTTCCTCGTCTGGTGGAGAAAACCCTTTGGCATTTTATTCTTTGTCTTTCTCAACTAGGTCATCCATCTGGTTATTCCCTCACAGTCAGAGGTGGCGTCAGCACTTGGATTGCGGTCTTCTATTTCATGGCGCCATCACTCCCTAGAGCTGGGACTACAAGTGAGCGGACTCTAGACAATGCACTGGGCTCAGTTGTTTTCTTTCTCTTTAATTTTTTAAATTAAAAAAAATTTTTTTTATTGCTTCCTTCCTTTCTCTTTCCTTCTTCCTTTTTTCCTCTTTTTTCTTCCTTCCTTTCCTTCCTTCTTTTCTCTTCTCCTCTTTCTCTCTTCCCTCTCTTTTCTTTCAGCAAACAAACAAAAAAAAAAAAAAAAAAAAAAGAAAGAAAGAAAGGAAAAAACCCCAGCCTTTAACATATCCAATTTGTGCAGATCACTTGGTTTCTTGACCTCAGTTCCAAGTCCCTCACCTCTTCTCCACTCCCAGCACCAAATGCCAGATTCCATGGCCTTTCCTCAGTAATTCCCATCCCTCACATTGTTTTCAACCACGGGTTGAGAACTCCCAAATTAATGTCCCTACCCTACATCTCTCTCCTGAGCTAGACCCAGATATAAACAATTCCATGGACATCTTTCCTGGGAGGTCCCCTATGCAAATATTTGAAACCTAACACAACGTTAAACAGAACGTTTTCTCTTTTTCTCTAGGTTCTTTATTTTATGTTGCATGGTAATAATCGCAGACAATGCTTATAAAAGCTTACTAAGTCCCAGGCGCTATTTTCACGTGTTTTTACATGCATTTCCTTATCCTTAGGACAACTGTTGAAAGAGATATTATTTCCATTTTGTAAAATGATGAAGTTGAGGCACAGAAAAATTAAGGCACTTCCCATGAAGTTCCACAACTAGGAAGTGGCAGACCTGGAAACCACTGCACTGCAGGTGTCTGTGAACAAGCCTGTGGTCATTAGGCAATACTGCCTCTCTCCCTTCCTTGGTTGGTGGCTTCCCTATACACCTAGGTTCTTAAACCAGAAAACAAAGCTGGGAGACACTTTCCTTTCTTCTTGTCTTTGCACACACAATTATTTAACAGACTTACCTTATTGCTAGAGTCTTGCAAATCTCCTTGCTTTTATTTTTTCTACATATCCTTCATATTTTAATATATTCTTCATATTCCAGACAGAACCATTTTTCTAAAATGGCTGCCAAAACGATCATGTCATTTTTGGAGCTCCATTATTTTTTTCTGTGCATGATTTAGGAGCCCTCCGTAATCTGGCCTTGTCTTCCTCACTTCTTTTTTTTTTTTTTTTTTTGACAGCTGGCTGGTGTGGGGATCTAAACCCCTGACCTCAGAGTTACAACACCAACTTTAACCAACTGAGCCTTTTAAAGGGATAATCTGATATTCCTTATAAAAGTTCCAGCAAAGCCAACTTAGAAAGAGCCTGTATGGGGCCGAGCCCGTGGCGCACTCAGGAGAGTGTGGCACTGGGAGCGCAGCGACGCTCCGCTCCCACCGTGGGTTTGGATCCTATATGGGAATGGCCGGTGCACTCACTGGCTGAGTACCAGTCACGAAAAAGACAAAAAAAAAAAAAAAAAAAAAAAGAGCCTGTATGATAAATCATTATGCTGCTGCACTTTATGCAAACACTCTGGCCAGAAACTAAACTTATTTTGCAAATGAATTAGTCTTGTTGTAAATATCTTTAGTAAAAATGTCAGTAGATTCAAGCCCTGTCTTTTTCATCTGTTAGTAAAGTCTGTGTCTTCCAGGCTACAACAGATCCATGTCAAGATGATGATGGCACAAGGATTCCAATCCATCCCCTCTCAAGAGGCACCAAGTCCCTATAAATCATTAGATCAGTCAGTGAGAGGATTTTACACTTCAAGGGTATAGGGTCATCACCCCTTTTCAGCAGGAAGCACCTCCAGAAAATGAGACCTTCAGTCCCTTTCTCCTTAAGAATCAGTAGAGTAAAGTCCCTCTGGGGGAATAAGACAGGTTAGAGACAAAACTTAGCCCCTCATCTCCAGCCACAAAGAATCCAGCACTCCTAGCTAAGCTATTTTCACAAATTAAGATAAGGAATTTTTTTTTTTTTTTAAAGATGACCCGTACGGGGATCTCAACCTTTGGCTTGGTGTTGTCAACACCACGCTCAGCCAGTGAGCGAACTGGCCATCCCCATATAGGATCCAACCCACGGCCTTGGTGTTATCAGCACCACACTCTCCCAAGTGAGCCACGGGTGGCCCAAGATAAGGAAATTTTCTAACCACAAACTTCCCCCAGGCAGTTAGCCCTTACTCCCACATGTGCATGCACACAAAGCTTCAAGGTGACTGTGGCAATAATGAGCAACACTGTCATCTTGGACCTACTGAGCAGGCGCAAGGACCAAAGCCCTAACTGAGCATATGCCCATGGCCATGCTGCAACCAGGAAGAACAAATTGATCCCACATGAATTTTTAAAATATTTGTGGATATTCTTATTTTATAGCAATACAGCTATTTGCATAAGTTCAATAATAATCAGCTTTCTTTGTTTAGAGTGCAGTGTTATAACACCAATGTCAAGGGTTTGGATCCCCTTATCAGTTAGCCACCAAAAAAAAAAAAAAAAAAGAATCTGCTTTCTTTTGTAACAGGACAAAATTGGAGACACTGATTATTTTACCAAGGCTTTAATTAGAATGTCATTTTTCCAGATATGAGCAGACTGCCTTAAGGAATTGAGATTGAGCTTTCCTGGAGCCAGTAAAAATCCCGTTGGAAGGACTGGCTTGATACCTTGTCTTCATGATTACAGGGTTCCTGGTCTTGTGGTAAGTAAAGAATGTACAGCCAGAACCTCGATATTTGGTGAACCTCCAGAAGAGAGGAATTTACCCAACTAGTGCAGATAATCAGAGTGCGTCCTATTCTTGGCTTGGCTTCCTAAGACCTCCAGAGACTCAGAATGATGATGCTGGCCTGCACCCCTTACCCTATAAAGGACCCAGAAGGGTCCCTTGGGGAGCCAGTCAAAGGACCTTCCCTTCTGTGCTGTCTCCCTTGTGCTTGAGCATGAACCCCAGTAAAGCCTTGTCTGAGTTTTTTAAAAAAGGAGGTGTATTTCCAGGAAACTTGAAGGATGGGAGAAATGTTTTTTGATACCATGCAAATGCAATTAGCCATATCCTGAAATGTGGGCATTCTTTGTGACAAATGTATCTAAATTAATCTTTTTTTTTTTTTTTTTGCTTATGAATGTCTAATTGTCTCAGCACCATTTGTTGAAAGAATTATCTTTTCTATAGGATAGTTCTCTGAATTGCTGTATACCCTGGACATTGGTGTTATCAGCACCACACTCTAACCAACTGAGCTAACCGGCCAGCCCCTGTAGCACTTTCACTGAAAATCAATTGACTGTAAATGGAAGGATTTATTTCTGGACTCTCAATTCTGTTCCATTGATCTACACAACCATCTTTGCTCTAACATCACACTGTCATGATTACTGTAACTTTATAGTAAGTTATGGATTCAGATAGTATATGTTTTCCAACTTTGCTCTTTTTCAAAAGTGTTTTGGCTGTTCTAGGTCCTCTGTATTTTCATATCAATTTTAGGATCAGCTTGTCAAGTTTTACAAAAAGCCTGCTGGGATTTTGATATGGTTTGCATTGAATCAATAGAGCAATTTGGGGAGAATTGACGTTTTAACAATATTAAGTCTTCTAATCTATAAACAAAAAATATCCTCTTTAAATCTTTTTAAGTTCAAGGGAAACTTAAACATTCCTAAGAAGCAATATTTTGTAGTTTTCAGTGTAAAGTTTTGCATTTTAAAAATTAAATTTATTCCTAAGTACTTTTTTATGCTATTGTGAATAAAAATATTTTCTTAATTTCATTTTTGGATTGATGATTACTAGTATATAGATACAATTGATTTCCTTATTTTGAAATTGTATCTTTCAACTTTGCTTTATTCTTTGGGATTATTTCCCTTCCTCCCTCTTTTTCTCCTTCACTCCTTTCCTCCCCCCCTACCCCTCCCTTCTTTTCTTCCTTCCTATCTTTCTTTTTGCCTTATTTCACTGGCCAGCACCTCCTGTCCAACGATAAATAGAAGTGTTGATAGTGGACATCTTCATCTTTTTCCCAGTCTTGAGGGGAAAGCATTCAGTCTTTCACTAACAAATATGATATTAGCGGTAGTTTTCTCATAGACCTTTATTAGGCTGAGGAAGTTCACATCTAGTCCTAGTTTGCTGAGAGTTTTTTCATGAGCGGATGTTAATTTTTTTTATAAAAAGTAATAGACTTTATATTAATAGGAGTGTTAGGCTTACAGAAAAACAGAGCAGAAAGTACAGATAGTTTCCATAGCCATCTCCCCGCTGCAGTTTCTCCTATCATTTATTTATGTATTTATTTAATTTTTATTGAATCAAAATTGATTATACATATTTTGGGGGTTCAACATTGAGATATGCTGATCAAATCAATATTACTAGCATATATATTGTTACAAATCATAATTATTCTTTATGCCCCTTGTCCAATCTCTCCCCAACCCCCTCTCCTCCCCCCTCCCCCCTCAAATCACCCTAGATTTCTTCTCTCCTTCTGAAAGAATAATGGTTACTCTGTTGATTTGTTGCCTAGATGATCTGTCTAATGCTGAGAGGTGTGATCAAGTCCCCAGTATTATTGTAGAGCAGATGCTTCTTCTGTCACTCTGAAATGGGTTTTGTGGGGAGAGATGTCCTCTTCTTTTCTTTATCTCTGCTGGTGACTCTCCTTGTGTCAATGCACTCCAGTGGTTGGTGGACCATCTGCTTAGTGGTTGTGGCATCTAGCTGCTTTCCTGCAGCCATGGTTATTGTGGTTGCCGTGATGGGTCACCCACATGGAGGTGATGTTTTTGGCATGCTCTTTTGTGCTGGTGGTGTGCCTGGTTGTGGGGAGTGTCTGGACCCTGGCTTCATACCTCAGGTCCCGGGGCAGGTCCCAAGGCACTGGCATGGTGTGCCTGGTTGTGGGAGGGGAGTCCGGTCTCCTTCTCCATGCCTCAGGTCCCCAGGTGGGCCCCGTGGCACTGGCGGTATGCCTGGCTGTGGAAGGGGGGGTCTGGTCCACTTCTTCATGCCTTGGGTCCCCGGGTGGGCCCTGAAGCACTGATGTGGTGCCTGGTCATGGGAGGTGGGTCTGGTCCCCAGCTTCATACTTCAGGTCCCCAGGTGGGCCCCAAGGCACTGGTGCAGTGTGCCTGGTTGTGGTTGGGGGTCCTGTCCCCAGATCCATGCCTTATGTCCCCTGGTGGGCCCCAAGGTGCTGGTGGTGTGCCTGGACCAGAACTATTTTTTTGTACTTTGCTTACTTCTAATATGGGAGAACTTCCTGCAGAAACCAGTACTTGAGCTGTGTTGTTGAGCTAAATTGCTGCTTTGCTGCTGTTTCCCTAGGGAAGGCTTTTTGTGCAGCTCAGGGTTTACTGGTTGACCTTATAGATACTTCCAGCTCTCCAGAGACCCAGTGCACCAGGGTTGTATAGAAACTCTGATCTGGGCCTGAGTTTTTTCATCAAACTGCACCCCACGCAATTCTGCATTCCCAACCAGTCTCCTCTGAGTGGTCCTGCGCTGATTGGGGGATGGATCAGCTGTCTTTGCTGTGTCCCAGTGTTCTACCAGTGGGCCTGTCTCCCCTACCGCCTGTGCTCCAAACACTTCTCATGGGACGGGTTCTGTGCTGGTCCCTTGCGTGGACTCACCGGCCTCTGAATGGCTTTCCTTCTTCAGCTGTTCTGGCCCCTTACTCCTGTGTGGGTCCATGGGAACCCTATTAGTGGTCTTGCTGTCCTGGGGGCCACCAAGGCCCTTTTCTCCCCTGCCACCTCCAAGTAATTCCATCTGAAAGGCACAGCTGCAGCTTCTGCCAGCTCCTGCTCCATGCGCTCATCAGCTCGAGACTTAAAGCAGCTGCAGCCTGAAATGCTGACAGCAGGTTTTTCTTTCTCTCATTGTGGTTTCTCCTGCCTTCATGAACTCCGTAGGTCTCTCCTCCTCTTCCCCTGAGCTCCAGTGGCCCTAGCTTGGCTGATGTTTCGTTTTTATAGTTGTAAATTGGTTGACTTGTTGGAGAGAGTGACGCTGGGGACTGTCTATTCTGCCATCTTGACTCGAACATCAGTTTCTCCTATTATTAATGTTTTATATTAGTGTGGTACATTTGTTACAATTATGAACCAATATGGATACATTATTGATAGCTAAATTTACATTAGGGTTCACTCTTTACAATGTACCGTTCTCTGGGTTTTGCCAAATGCACAATGTCATGTGTTCACCATTACAGTATCATAGTTTCACTACCCTAAAATTTCCTGTGCTCCATCTATTCATCCCTCCCTCTCTCCCTTCTCCACTGAAACCCTGGCAACCATTGATTTTTTTCCTCCCATTACCTAAAATATTTATCATTTCCTTGTGCTGGGAGAGTGAATGTTGAATTTTGTCAAATGCTTTTTCTGCATCTATTGAGTTAATCAACATAATGTAGTTTTTGTTCTTTAGTCTATTAATATGGTGTGTTATATTAATTTGATTTTCAAGTGTTAAACTAACCTTGCATTCCTGGGATAAATCCTGCTTGGACATGACATATAATCCTTTAAAATTTTTACTGGATGTTCTCTTCATAAGGGATATTGTTCTGTAGTTTTCTTGTGATGTCTTTGGCTTTGGTTTCAGGGTAACATTGGCCTTATAGAAGATTACTGGTTTGTCATAAAGGATTCAATTCAAGAATAGCTGTGAGGAAAATGGAGTCAGTATAGTCAGGCCCCTTTGCTTCAAATCCAGCTGGGTATGATTCAGCACATCCATTGTAAACAAGTTATATAAGAGTGGTGTGACTGTGCATGTGCACCCATGTATTCCTTGGTTCCTTGCCATTGTTTTGTACCTTGCTTTGTACCTTTGTATAAAGGGCAGTGGCTCTGAACTGCTGGCTGGAAGAGCTCATGTTGGAGTAAGGCATGTCTATCCTGCTATTGGTCACCAGAATCTTTTTTCAACTACCTGACTCACAACCTGCACAGGATGGGGCAGAGGGTTCTGTGATCCAGCCCAACAATAGCCAAATGGAAGAGATGCATAGGGCGATGCATGGTGTGTGCATGTGTGTCTGTGTATGTATGTGTGTGTGTGTGTACATGGGACTTAAATGCCTTCTCCAGGTAAGCCTCTCCCAGCACCTTGAAGTCTTCACCAACCTGGAAGCTCTTTGAACCCTCTCTTTTTGAGTTTTGATGGAGGCTTCATTATGTAGTCACGATTGATTAAATCATTGGCCATTGCTGATTGAACTTAATCTCCAGGCTCTCCCTTCCCCAGAGGCTGGGGGAAGGTGAGGCTGAAAAGTCAAATCCTCTAATCACAGGCTTTGTTTCCCTGGCAGCCAGCCACCATTCTTAGGGGATTTTCAAAAGTCTCCTTATTAACATAAACTGAGGTTGGTTTAAAGGGGCTCTTTATGAATAACAAAGATGCATCTTTATTGCTGGTATCAAAGGAAATTACAAGGGTTTTAAGTTCTCAGTGTAAGAAACCAAGGATGAAGACCAGAAAATATATATTTTATTTTATCACAGTATTGCAAGCTCTTTGAACATCTCAGTGACTGTGTGCCCTACTATGTGGATCCCAGAGTCGGAGACAGGAATGGTTTTAGAGTTGACCTAGAAAGTGGATAATAATAAAATCAGGAGAGGGATAAAGGACTGATGGAGAGAGCAGAAATGAATAGAGACTCTATGACAAGAATCTGGCAGCAGAATGCAATAGAATTTTTTGCAAGAGATGAATTCCTGAAGGATTGCATAATGCAAGACTAATTTCCCATAGCAATAAACATAAAGTAAGGAGGAACATATTCCAAATACATCTAAGTATGTAACAGCATACAGGCCAGCTGCCCCTCCCACCCCCACTATATATATATATGTAATATGTAACAGTCATCACATTCTTCTTAGTTTTTTCAGCACTATCTGTAAAATTTCATGACTTGGTGCTTAAGAGCAGAGACACTGTAGCCCATCTTCCTAGTTTCAAATCCCATCTCCTCTGTCCTTTCAAGGACTGCCATTTACTAGCTGTCTGACCTGGAGAAAGTTTCTTAAGTTGTCTGTGCCTTAGTTTCCTTACCTTTATCTTTTCTTATCTGTAAAATGGGGATGATAATAATAGAACCTACCACATAAGGTTGTTGTGGGGATTAAATGAGTTATTATTTACAGAGCACTTAGAAAGGTGCCTGGCACACAGAAAGTGCTATATAAATACTTGTTAAATAATAAATGATTAACTTTGTTTCAGTGAAGGAGTTGCTAAATTAACAGCATGGCATATCATGAATTAAAAAAAAAAATATATATATATACATATATATAGTACATGGTATTTAATCACACATATAAATTCTTCTACAAAGTTATTGATATTTCGGGGTACTTTTTTAGTAGCAGTGTTAGCACGTGTGATATTGTGAAATATATATTAAGTGCTCGTCCTGGTCTCCTGGAATATAACTCCTAAAATTCTTGGAATCTCCGAAGTGGTGTCTTTTTGTATGCTAATGAGTTGACTAGTGACTGGCAGCCCTTGGGTAGCTTCAGGTGGGGTCACAGAAAAGGCCAAGGCAGTGCGGTCAGTTCTACTACCCAGCCTCTGGGCCGGTTGGTTGCTGGTGGCCAATGATTTGCTCGGTTATACCTATGTAATGAAGCTTCCACAAAAGCCCAAGAGGCCTGGGTTCAGAGAGCTTCCAGATAGCTGTACACATGGAAGTTCTTGGAGGGTGGCACCCCCAGGGAGGGTATGGAAGCTCTGTGCCCTTTCCCACATACCTTGCTCTGTCATTGAAGCTGGTATCAAACCAGCAACCTAAAACAGTCAAAGTATACAATCCCATCCCTAAACAGTGATTAGAATTGATTAGATGGCTTTTGCCAAACTTATCTGTGAACTATTGTCCCCTACTCAAGAGCCTTTTGGCTGATTCATGCATTACCTAAAAATCCTATTCTAAGATTAAAGGAGAATCAAGATTTCTAGCCCACTACAAAATAACAGAATTCACACAATTTCTTTCCTTCCTTCCTTCCTTTTCTTTCTTTCCCTTCCTCCCTCCCTCTCTTCCATCCTTCCTCGAATGGAAGGATCCATTCAACTAAGAAGCCACTACATGCATCTTTCAGATTTGGCTGACCACATCCTGAGTCAGCTGCATTAGATGGAGAAGAGGGAGGGGTTGATCTTTATTATACTGGGCATCGTGGCTGGATGCTTAACATTTACTAGTTCATGGAACCTCACAACTGCTTGAGATGGATTTTGCAAGCTGGGCTCCTCAGGAAGCAGGGTCTGAGATGATAACAAGTGCTCTTGGTTTCCACACCGTGGAAGGGAGAGGGCTGGCTGGTTAGCTCAGTTGGTTAGAGCATGGTGCTGATAACACCAAGGACCAGGTTTCCATCCCTGTACCAGCCTTCTGCAAAACACCACCACCACCACCACCACCAGCAACAACAAAGAGGAAGGGAGGGTTAGGGAGCAGACTGATGTGGGGCCTTGTCAGATGGCTGGGACACAGTCCTCATGAAGGCTCAGCCAGCACCCTTACCCCCACCCCAGGGGAGCTCTGGAGCTGGCTGTTCCTGCAGGGTTGTCCCAAGTCCGGGGGAGGAGGACGGGCCATTGTACCCTCCCACTGATCAGTCACTGGCTGTGAGCTGCCTCAGGAAGGAGGCATAACCTTGGGTGAGGCAATTTTCTTCAGCCAGTCCTCAGAGAGGGATGACAGCACTCCTAGCAGATGGAGAATATGTCCTTCATTCCTGAAGAGGCATCTGGGAAGCACATCCCAGTATCCACCACCACAGTAGGGACTGCTGTTTCATTTCACAGCTAAGGAAACTGAGGTTCAGAAAGGACAGAGCCAGGATGTGAACCTAGATGTACCTTTGGAGCCTGCGCTCTTTCCCACCATCCTTGCAGCAGTTTTGCACTTCCGCCTCTTCCTGACTGCTGACGGTGAGCTCCACGTTCCTGGGTGACCTGGGCTCGCTGTTGTTGGCCTTGCTCCCCACCCTGCCTTGGGCAGGCCATTCCTGGGTCGGCTGTCTGCTTCGCCCCAGCTTTGGCTCTGTTTTCCAGGGTCCACCATCCCACATCTATGTCCGCTGCTGCCTGCACTCACCAGACTCAATGAAAGCAGTGTTGGAGAGGATTGTTCTGGCCCTGAGGCTGTGTAGATTGATGAGGCCAGGAACCTGGGATTGGATTCCAGCAGAGCACCAGAAAAGCCAAATTCAGGCATGAGTTAATAAGAACGTGGCAAGGGCAAAGAAGGTGGGAATGGAATAGGAAGCATCCCTGGGCTCCTCAGATGGGATTTAAATACAACTCCTGAGACCTTCTATTTGGTTCTCCTTCCTGGTGACCACTGGGGCTTCACGTACTTTGTAGATCTCTGGAGAGCAGCAGGAAACAACAAACCCTTAGCCTTTTTAAAGTAATAGCATTCTCCTCGCTGACCTGACAAAGAGAAATATCAAGTGGGCCCTGCAGGAGTTTGACAGTTTGTCCAACAACTGTTTTGAGGAGGTTATAAGTCTCTTAGGAAATGGTTTGTCAGCCTGCACATTACATCTGTTGGCCGGTTTAAATTAGTATGAACATCTTCTTAGAAAGGAATGTCTTTTGGGAATTTTCAGATGAGTGAATATTCAATGCTCTGTCTTTTAGCATTACCGTCCACCTCTGCTGCCCCTGCTATAATACTCTTCAGAGAGCCAGGGAGGAAAGTCTTAATCCCTTGGCAGGCATTTACTCCTCTCTCTTCAGTCTGAGCCTGCCAAACAATGCTGTTTTGAGCTTCACTTAGAAATTGGCCTTATTAGCCAGGAAGGGAGAATTCTTTTCAGGACAATGGGGAAAATGTAATCCCTTCCTCAGGGGGTTGGAGTGCTCGTATTTGCTCCCAGAGCGGCGTGCGGCTGCCCTCTGCTCTCTGCTGCCTGGCTGCCTTTCCTCTGCCCCCAGAGCTGGGCTCATATCTAGAGATTTTCTTATTTGCTAGGCTTTTCCTAAGGGTTCCCATTCTGTTTGTTTTCCTGAGACGCTTTAATTCCTTTGCTGTTTATTGTTATTGTTCTGCTTATATTTATTTCTAGGAGGTGTGAATTTTTTAAAAGTCAACTTTATTGGTTTTTATTCAGTTATTTATTTTGGTGGCTGGCCGGTACAGGGATCAAACTCTGGACCTTGGTGTTATTAGCACCATGCTCTAACCAGCTGAGCTGACTGGTCAGCCTTAAAGTCAAATTTAAAAACACATTTTCTTTTTCATCTTGTCATTAAGGGATGTTGGGTGTGTGTGTGTGTGTGCGTGTGCGTGTGCGTGTGCGTGTGCGTGTGCATGTGCGCGCGCGCACGCACGTGTGAGATTTCCCTGGCAGGGTCCCTGTATAACTCCAACGAGGGCTGATGCCTTGCCTTTAGGCTGCTCTGTAGCAGCCTTCTGGACTCTCCCTCTACTGGTCAGCTCCGTGGACTCATGCAAATCTCTACCCTCCTCTGCTGTGCAACAAAAGGCCCCAGAGAATATCAAGATCTTTAACATACCCAGTTTGTGCTCTAAGCCATAAGATCTCTTTGGCCAGGTGTATGGGGTTCCAATGAAGGACAAGCTTCATTTCCAACAAGATTCTGGCTTCCACTTAGACTTGGGGAATAAATGCTAAAAAGCATCTTGTCATTCAATTAGTTAGTCTGCTGCCACTCTTGATTCCTGCACAATCTAGCCAAAACAGCCAGAACCATTTATTCATTATAAATTTAAAATTATTACAAAAGCTTTATATGTGCTTTACAGAAAGTTAGATATAACAGATAAACAGACTAAGAAAATAAAATCTTTATATTTCCACTATCCAAAAGATTAACCCTTAATGTATATCCTTCTACTATAGTGTAGTATATATACTTTGTGTGTGTATATATATATTTAATAATTGAAACCATGTTGTTTGTGCTATTTTGTAATCTGCTTTTTCCCCTGTTAATCTTAATTTTACCATGTTAGTACATTTTTATCTCTTCTAAAATCCAGTCTAAATTTCAGTTTCCCTAGTTAGTTCATACCCTTTGGTTTCTCCAAAGCAGGACCCAATCTAGGATCTACACGGTACCTAGTTGTTCCTCGAGTTTCTTTTAATCTTCCACAGTTCCTTTTTTTAATGTCAGAGTCTCGTTGTAGAGGCTAAGCCAGTCTATCTGCAGAATTAACCATGGATTTGTCTAGTTGCTTCCTTGTGGTATCATTTAGCTTTTAACTTGGTGGATTCAAGGTAAATATTTTTGGCTAGAGCTAATTATGGATGATGTTGTCTACTGTACATTGTATCATACTAGAAGACAAAATATCTGGGTGACCCACCATTAGGGATACTGGGATTGAAGACTGCAAGTGGTGATGACTCTCTGATTGACTCCCTTGAGACTAGACAGGGGCTGGCAAATCTTTTCTTAAAGGGCCAGATTGTAGAAATTTTAGGCTTTGTAGGCCAAACGATCTCTGTTGCAACTAGTCAACTCCGTTATAGTGCATAAACAGCCATAGACAATCAGTGCACAAATGGGCATGTCTGTATTGTGATAAAACTTTATTTACTAAAATAGGTGGTGGGCCTGATTTGGCCCATGGGTTATAGTTTGTCAACCCCTGGACTAGAAAATAATCAGTGTGGTATTACCTTGGCTGTGTAAACATTGATTCTCCAGCAAACATTTACCTGATGTTTTATGAGCACTAATTACTGATATTTGCCAGAATGAAAATTTTTATTTAGGGGCTGGCTCAGTTTATTAGAATGCAGCCTTATAACACCAAGGTCATGGGCTTGGGTCCCTGTACTGGCCAGCCACCAAAAAAAAAAAAAAAGAAAAACAACGAAATTTATTTAATTTTTTGGTTTTTTTGGCAGCTGGCCAGTGTGGGGATCAAACCCTGGACCTTGGTGTTGTCAGCACCACACTCTAACCACCTGAGCTAACTGGCCAGCCCTAATTTTAAAATTTCTATCATTTTTTTCTGCTCTTCTTAGCAAATTTTTTTCTTAAATTAAAAAATTAAATTGTAAAACACATTCTACTTTGAAATAATTTCAAACTTATGGAAAAGTTGTAAGGATAATACAATAAATTTCTGTATACCCTTAACTTAGATTCACCAATGGTTAATATTTTGCCATATTTCTCATTCTCTATATGTGTATATATATGCATATGTATGTATACACATATATATGTATATATTGGAATCTTTTTGTTTTTTTGATAGTTGGCTGGTATGGGGATCCAAACCCTTGACCTTGGTGTTATTTGCACCATGCTCTAACCAAGTGAGCTAACCAGCCAGCCCTATATATATGTGTGTAGACATATGTCATATTATGTGTGTATATTTACATCATTTGAGTGTTAAGTTGCAGACATTATCTTCCTTATGTCTAAACAGTTTAGTGTGTATATCCAAAGAACAGGGTCATTCCCTTTCATAATCATAGTTATCGAAGTCAAGAAATGTAACATTTGGTATAATATGTGCTCTTATCTAATCCATAGGCCATATTCAGCGTTCACCAATTATCCCAGTAATACCTTTTATGGATTTTTTTTTGAACTAAGAACAAAATCCAGAATCAGACATTGCATTTAGTTGCCATGTCTCTTTATTCTTTGCTATACTGGAATAGTTTGGCACTCTTTGTCAAAACAGTTTTCTCTCATCAATTAGAGCTATTTGATTTTCCTGAAATTCAGCTCCTAGAACTGCAGGATAAATGTAATCTTTTAAAAATATAAACTATGTTGTATAACACTCTCCCCTGCCCTCCACTGTACCTCCCAGGTTAACACCCTTGAAAGGCTTCCCATTTCATTCAGAATGAGGTCCGAGCTCCTTCCTGTGGCGTGCAAGGCTGATCTAGCCCCAGCCTACCTCTCTAGCTTCATGTCCTACTATTTTCCTCTCACTGACTTTGCTCAGCAGCGTTGGCTCCTTGCTGCTGCAGGAAGACAACAAACTCACTCCTGCCTTCATGCCTTTGTCCTTGCCTGTCACCACTTGCAACCAGGTCTTCACCTGTTGGCTACTTCCAGGCACTGAGGCCTCAGCGCCCTCCCTGACACCCAGTCTACAGAAGCTCCTCCCCAGACACATTATCTTGTTTTATTGTCCTCACAGCTTATCTCACTGAATGAAATGGTCTTGTTTATTAGTTTTTCTTATTAAATTTCTACCTTTTCGCTCAAAAATGTAAGCTTTATAAGAACATACTCCTTGTCTGTCTTTTTTCCCCAGTGCCTAGAATAATTCCTTGTTCGTAATATGAGTTCAATAAATATTTGTTGAATTAATGATACACGCAAGGGAGAATTCCATAAACAAAAATCCCTGAAGTCCAGGCTGTCGTGAAATGGCTGTGGAGAACCACCAGCCCTAGACATATTTCTCCATGAACCCGGATCCCGATGGGCAGTCCCACCTCCCTGATCCCAGGTCTCATTGGGCTCTGGTAGCCCCATTTCATCCTTTTCCCCTCTGTCCAAGGGGAAGTAACCAGTCTTTGTTCTCTTAACTTTGTCTATGCCTCTCCCAGGAGTCCCTTCATTCATTGGGGTCCTGAAAGATAGACAGAAGCAAGGGTGACCACCATGTCCCAGCAATGAACGATGGCTCAGCCCCATGAGCATTGCCCATGGGGCTGAGCCCATCTTCCTCTCCAACATAGTAGTTCCATTTCTTTTCAACGTTTATTAGAGGGTTGATTTGCTCCACATACTCAGTTACAAATGCTCTTCTAAAACTTGAAGAGGACTGTAGAACTGGGATCAACATGCCAATGTAGAGTTGGCAATGAAGTAATATGCAATTTGTACCTGGATATCTGCCTTCATGACTGCCTGAAATTCTATGTTGGAGTTGGTCCTTTCATCTCCCATCATATAAAATACAACTATTTCTGGCATGAATACTAATGTTTATTGGATGCTTATTTTATGCGAGGTACTTTCACATTCATTTTACCAAATAATCTTTACAACCCAATTTTCTTCTTGCAAGAAAGGTTATCTAACGTAGTCAGTGCCCGAGCAGGAGCAGGACTGAACTCCCAGGCCTCCTGACATGAATCCCTTGTGTTCTTGGGGAGAGGACTATGTTCAGTCCCTCACTTCTTAGTGTCAATGAGTATTTTGGGTAACTGGAAAGCAATTATTCCGAAGCCCAGAGCGAAGAAAGGAAGGATCCGTGACAAAGGGGAAGGAAAAAGAATGGAAGAAACATTCAGCGAGAACCTTCGTGATGTAGCACGATGTGTGTGCTTCCTCACATATATCCCCGCGGCAGCTTTGTAAGGAGCATTGTCCTACCTGCGTTTTATAGAAGATGGACTCGAGATTCAGGGAAGTTCGGTAACCTGTCCCAGGTCCTCTGTGTGGCTGAGGATGCATTCAGCGTAGAGCCAGGTGGGCGTGGCTCCGTTTGCTCTCTTTCCATCTCACCTGCCTCTCACGGGGGAGGATTCCAGAAAGGGGACCCTGGTATTATGAGAAAATTTGCTTTGGACTTTGCTAAGGACTAGCCCAGAAAGAAACTTTAACACTATTCACAAAAATTTCCTTTGAAGGACACGTTTCTGTTGCAGGGTAACTGAGTGACACCATGGGCCACTAGATGGCATCAGTTCAGCGTCCCATGAAGCTTTGCCCTGTGTCGTTTTGTGGGCAAAGGGTGTGTGTAGTGCAAGTTCTATTTACCTTGGCACATAAGTATGACTTTGATCTAATGAACTCTGTATTTCCTCAAAACCGGGCTAATTTTTGAGCTTTTCAGTGGTGAGATTGTGAATGGGAGGAGAAAACGGTAGCAAAGTAAAACTGTCATTCAAAGAACCTCGATTATCATCATATGCTGGTCATCATGATCGGTGTGGTACAATTTTAAAAAATAAATATCATGCCCTTCATGCCAACCCCCCCCCCACACACAAACTTCAAGCATTAGAGCTGGAAGCCTCTGAGGAGGCCTTCTAGCCCAACTCTTTCATTATGCAGATGGAGAAACATCCCTCTGTTGCTTTCTGTGCCAGCGATCCCCCCACTTATTCAACTGCTCTAGTGAAAACTATCTGGTCTAACCTTTCTCGCCTTGTGGCCTCCCCAGGTGCTGAGGCCTTTGTAAGACAACTCGATAAAGGTGCACTTTCGTTCCCTTCCTTCTGTTTCCAAAGGTGACTTCTCCGCTTTTTGCTCACCAAAATTCTCTGGACAAGTTTTCCAAACAGTTTTTTCTTTTTAAAAGTATAATTAAAAAAAAAAAAAAATTGGCCATACATTCACCTGGTTTAAAAATCGAAACAATGTAAAAAGGCATCCAATTAAAAAGTCTCTCTCCTACCCCTCTTGCTACCTGCCCTCATCTGCCCACTCCTCCACCCAGGGGTAACGACCACTTCTGTTACTTCTTGGGCATCCTTCTCAAGTTTCTTTATGAAAATATAATGAAGAGTAAATATGGAAAGGTTTAATTTTTTTGATTCTCTATTGCTGCTTCCTGATTGCTGAATGTAGTTTCATTTTCCTTGACTCTCAGGGGTGATTTCTATAGTAGCCATACACACACACACACACACACACACACACACACACACACACACACATTTTTTTTTTGAATAAAGAATTGGAACATAGGTCTGACAAATACAAGTGAACTGACCATAGTGGTCCTATCCTGGAAAATGTGAAAGACATTTTCACTGTGGCTAGTCCAGAGCATCTTACCTCTCCCCAAGTCCCCAGACCCTCTACCCTCTCTCACTTTTGGAGGAGGCCTTTGTCCCCTACTTCATGAGCTCTCTAAGAGGCTTGCACCTGGCCTCCCCACTTCAGAGTTCCCCCACACCCCCACTCTGAGCTCAACATCCACTGGGACTTGCCCTCAGCTCCTTCTTTTTCTTCAGCTCTCTTTTAGTGTCCTTTTCCTTCCATCTTTTGCCATCAAAGTTCCCCAAAGACTAGTTACTGAGATTTCTTCACCACTTACTTCAGTTCTCTAAAATTTAATTAGCACCTACACATGTGAGAGTATTGTGCTGGATGAGGAAGATTCAAAGATAGAAAAGATATGGTTCCTGCCTCTAAGGAGCCCACAACTCTTAAGCTCAGACCTACTTAAGTGAAATTCAATGGGATACACGCAGTGATACAGGTGTGTCTCAACTAGGTGAGTACAGAGGAGGGTGTCGTATTTCTGGGTGTGATGATGACAGTCCCTGTTTACCGAGCCCTTCAGGTGCTGGAGCTTGGGCTATTAACCTCCTGGTGCTGCTTCCCCAAATAGGGCTCTGGGGTATGTCGGTGCCCTTTTATTTAGTCCTCTGCCCTCTACCATCTGCTTAGATGCCATCCTTCTCTGAAACTCTCCATGACAGGGCCTTTCCCAGATCTAACCTTTCCAGGTATCGCTTCATGCTCCAGACTGCCTCTGCCCATTGATAACAAACTTGTGCTCCTTCCTTCAGAGCCCTGTCCTTACTTACTGGGGTGCCCAGGGGAACCAACTGTGTGATTAGAGGTTGGAACTTTCAGTCCTGTCCCCTGACTTCCAGGAAGGGGAGAAGGGCTGAAGGTTAGTTGATCACCAATGGTCAATGATGTCATCAGTCATGCCCACACAATGAAGCCTCCATAAAACCCAAAAGTTCTGGGTTCAGAGAACTTTTGGATTGCTGAACACATGGAGGTACCTGGACAGCAGAGTGCCCAGGGAGAGCGTGGCAGCTCCATGTCCCTTCCTGCATACCTTGCCCTGTGTGTCTCTCCATCCAGCTGTGCATCTGTATCCTTTATAATGTCCTTTATAATGAATGGGTAAACATAAGTATTTTCCTGAGTTTTGGGAGCTGTCCTAGCAAATACTCAAACCTGGGAGGGGATCATGGGGCCCCCGATTTATAACTGATTGGTCAGAAGTATGGGTCACAACCTATTACTTGCGGTTGGCGTCTGAAGTGGGAAGCAGTCACGTGGGACTGAGTCCTTAACCTGTGGGATTTGATTCTAACTCTGGGTAGATAGCGTGAGAATTAAATTGAATTATAGGACACTCTGTTGGTGTTTGTTGGGGAACTACTTGGTGTGTGGGGAAATGCCCCACTCATCTGGTGTCAGAAGTGAGTGGTGAGCGGTGCGTGAGAGTAGAAAGAAAAATAGTGTTTTTTCTTCAGACGCCCATACTCCATGGGAGGAGCTTATACAGGGAACTAGCACAAGCAGGTGGGTGTCACAGGGGCCATCTCAGAATCTGGCTGCCATGGCCTCTCTGAAATGGGCATTGCCATGTTCATTATGTGAGTCCAGGTGAGGAGAATGAAGATCAGCAAGACAAAGTCATTTGCCCAAGGGCACACCAGCAGAGAGTTGCAGAGAAGTGATTGCAAACAAAGCCTGTCATGTTTGATGCTCATACCCAAATGTCACAGTAAGGTAAATTGGGAGTGTTTGGCCTGGAGCAGAGAAAACGCAGAAGTGGGATTGACATTGACAGTCTTCTGGAACTTGGATCACCACATGGATGAGGGTGCAGAACCAAGTCCAATAGGTGGGAATGATCAGGAATAGATGTAAGTAACCTTATATAAGGGACTTTTTACATTTATAGTGACCTAAATAGAATGAACTAGCTGCCTTCTGAAGTGGACAGTTCCTTCATTACATGGGTTCCAGCAGCATCCATGGTGGGGTGAAACCTACGCAGGACACTGGAGGGGATTCTGCCACTGGATGGGGTATTTTCTGGGGAGGATTCGAGATCTTTTCAGAAGTAGAGACTCTGTATTTCTTAGAGGATATTAAGGGTGAACATTGCAGAACTCAGTTAGAGAAAATATCCTGGAGGAAGCTGAACTTCACCCTGTTTGGGAATCTATCCAGGTCTGAATACCCTCCAGAGAGGCCTCCAGAATGTTCTCCCTTACCCCATTGAGAGTCTGCTGGAGGAGTAAAGGTCAGAGTGATGCCAGCGGTGGTTCCCACGTGGAAGTGCCCTCTGAAGGCCCCAAAGAAACTTTTCTTGGAGTTTTATTATCCTGACTGTACAGATAAGGAGACTGACCCACCCGGGGAGGGAAAGCGGAGGCCACCGTCCAGTATCTCTTGGCAGGCCACACTCAATTTTTTCCTGCTCACATCAGTGGGGGTTGCAACAGCTCCTGGTAATAGTGTATCTGAGCTGGTCACCCGATGGTGGAGTCTAGTCCTTTGGAGGTCCCAGACCAATGAGCTGGAGTGAACGCCTCACTCCACTATTTACTGTCCCTAGGACAAATTTCTTGTCTCGCTGATAATTCTTTTGTGTGTGGCTGAAATTGGGCCAAATGTCATTAGTTCTGGGACAATGTGTGTAATTTTGCATAGATGACAAAGCTCTATTTATTTATTTGTTGATTTATTTATTTACTTAGCTAGATAGAATTACTATTACTTCCTCTAGGAGTTTCTGACATAAAGTCAGACAGATCCAGGTGGACGCTTTGCTAGCATATTAATCTTGCTGAATGGATTTGGAGCTAGATTCCCATGGGGGGCAAAGACTTACAGGTTAAAGCCATTCTTCAGAATCCTGGTTTAGCTGATGCATGCTTAATGATTTGCTTGTTGTTTATACTCTCTCAGGCAGAACCGTAATTTGAGGAAAACTGTGTGTATGCGCGTGTGTGCCTGTGTATGTGCATGTTCTGTGGGGACTGGGAACAGGCCCTCACGTTCTCAGCTTTTCTCCCACTGTGCCAGCTATCCTGCTTTGTCCACTCTTTCCCTCTGGGCCTCTGGACCTCTCTGCCTGTTGATGCCCTTACCTGGAGAGCCTCATCCATTTCTTTCATTTAAGGAACAGAGTACCAACTGGGGAGCTGGAAACTTGGCTGCAGCCCCGATTCTGGCATTGGCATGCTGGGTAACATTGCTCAAGGCACCTGGCCTCTTTGAGCTTCCATTCCTGATGTGTGGCAGGAAATATTTGTTGGCTCAAACCAAACCTACCTGGACAGAGGGAAGATCTGTCTGAATGACCTACCCTGCTCAGTAGCTGGAGGGACTGAATGATATGACAGGAGTTGAAGCAGGATTCTTTTTTGACTCCTATTTATCTTCAGTGCCCAGGACAGAGCCTTCTGAGATACTCCAGCCCACAGAAACAGCTCTCTGAGTTGTCACTTCTTTAGCCTTATTCTGCTTTGCTTATTTATTTTGAGTATTAACTCATTTTTTAATTCAATACCTTTGTAATTATATATAATTTTAATTTTTACAACATATATTGTTATGCTGTACATATTTCTTTTCTACTTTTTTTTGACAGTTTTTTATTGAAAGATAATTGATTATATGTTTGTGGGGTACAGAATCGAATATCAATACAGGTGTACTTCTTTGCTAATTTATGATCTATTTATGTATTGTGCTTTATCCACTCTTTCTGCCCATAGGCTCTTTTTCTGCTCTTTTGAGTCCTTTCAATGCCTAGCATGCTGTATTCATCATAACTGGAGTCGGTACATCTTTGTGGACTGACTACTTAATTGAAGCTGGGATACATGGATGGAGACTTATTTTAAAGGGACCACCCAATACAAGGACCTTCAGTTTGAGATCATTTTATGCCCTCTTTCATGATGGAATGAAGAATGAATAACACAGTTCGAATGAATAATTCAGTGTGTCATGAGTTGGGAAGGGAGAAAAAAAGAGGGTATCTATACATGTCATTTTCAATCATCTTGACTTGAATCGCCTGGTTTTATTCGGTCAAACAATGAAAGCTGGGGAAAACAGTCAAACTTATTATTTGGGTCTTTGAGACAAAGTAACTGGCTGATTGACTGTCTTTTCTGTTCAGCAGAATTGCTGGCCCTGGAAGCCAGGACTGGTAATTGAACTGAGGCAAATAGGATCATACTCAGGGAGGAAACAGCAACATAGCAACATTTTTATTTTTGCCCTGTTGGTGTAACCTTGTTCACAAAGAAGACATGGAAGACAAAAGACTTGGAGAGTAGGAGAGGAAAAAGAAAAAGATTAGGAGAAAGGGCCAGGAGGAAGCAAAAAAAATCTACCCATTAATGTTCAGAAAGTATTCAAAGTGTCCATGGGAGAACCATGGGTGGGCTTGCTCCACATGCTGAGAGAGGACTGGCCAGACTTGCCCTACTCCTGGCTTTGCCCCACAGAGTGAGGTCAGTGTCCATTCCCCACAGGAGTAATTCTCAGACCCTGCCCTTTCCCTAGCAGGCAGCAAAGGTCCCCTCCCTCTGCCTTTGCACAAGCCTGGCCTAAGGGATTCCCTTCAGCACTGGTGTGTTAGGGTTCTCCAGAGAAACAGAAACCAGCAGAGTGTATATACATATAGAGAAAGATTTGTTTTTAGGCATTGGCTCTTGCGATTGCGGAGGCTGGCAGGTCCAAAATCTGCAGAGTAGGCTGGTGGGCTGGAGACCCAGGGAAGAGTCACAGTTCAGGTCCAGAGGCAGTCTGCTGGAGGAAGTCTCACTTTTCCAATGAGGTCCATCTTTTTCTATGAAGGCCTTCAACTGATTCGATGAGGCCCACCCACACTGTGGAGGGCAATCTGCTTTACTCAAAGTCTACTGATTTAAATGTTAAAAAAGAAATACCTTCACAGAAACATCTAGAATAATGTTTGACCAACTATCTTGGGTACCAAGGCCCAGCCAAGTTGACGCATAAAATTAACCATCGCATCTGGGAAGGGAAGATGGTTCCATGGCAGAGCTGACTTTGGGGGGTGGGGGAGATGCTGCTTTTTTCCCCCTCCCCTTTTTAACATTATTACTTATATTTTTAAACTGGAATATGGGCACATGGTAACCAATTCAAAAGATCTAGGAAGGTATATAGTGAACAGTGAGTCTTTCTCCCATCCCAAATCTGTTTCTTGGGATTTTTTTCAGAGATATTATATATTTACATTTTACCTTTAAAAATGTAAAGAGTAACAAACTCTACACTCTTCACATGCTTTTCTATACCTTGCTTTTTTCTTTGCTTAACAAGAAAAATTGGAGTTTTTTTATATCAGTCCATATTGATCTGCCATATTCCCTTGTATTTATGTTTTTATGTAAATATATTGATTATGCATATTTGTGGGGCGCAGAGTTGAATTTCAATTTCAGTACATGTATACAATGTGTGATGATCAAATCATGAAATTAGCATATTCATCATTACCAAATGTAACCATTTCTTTGTACCACATTCCTTTTAATGGCCATATAGTACTTCACGGTGCATTTAGGTTGTCTCTTAGTGATGTACATGCAGCTTGTCTCCAATTTGTTGCTCCTGCAAACCTGGTTGCGACAAATGTGCTTGCACATGTGTCATTGAAGCAGCCCTTTTCTTGCTTACACCTGTGACTTCCTGAATGCATCCTTCAGATGAGCTCAATGTTTTTCTGACTTTCCCCATCCCCCCTGCCTTCATTTGACCTTTCTGTTCTGAGCTACTGCCTCTCCTGCAGCTAAAGCTCTCCCTCTAGTAAGAAATTAATCTCCCTTTGGTTTTCTGAGACTTGACTGAATTGGACAGTGTCTGCCTGTGCATCTTTATCCCACCCCAAACGTGGTTCTTCAGATTCAGCCAGGCTTGCTCTTTATTGAATAGAGCCTGAATATTTTTCTAAGCTTATTTCAGAGGCAGCAGCATTCAGATTCAAATTTCCCTTGGCACTTGGCTGCAGTCAAAGTGACCAAGGAGAATAAATCGTAGGCAGACAGGTCTCATAATCCCCTTGCCTGGAGGAGGGATTTGTTGGCTGCAGATCCTGTCACCAGGCAGGCAGACATCCTCATTGCTCCTCTGCAGGTCCTGTGGGAGGCCATGATAGATAGTGAAGGTCAGGCCACCTCCAGACCCTGGAAATAAGTTCTGGCTCCCAAGTGCCTGGACAGTGTGACAAAGGGAGGGGCAGCAGGAGCTGGAAGAGGTTACAGAGATCATGCAGCGCAATCCTGTTTTTAACAGATGAGGACACAGAGCCAGCTCGCTGAAAACCAGCTGCATCCATCAGCCCAGTGGTCTAACCCTTCTGGAGTCAACAAAAGCCCCTGGAGAATCTGATGCAAGCTTGGGTCCTTCTTTCCAGCAAAATGAGCATATGCATAGGCACACAATATTTTGGATATACTCTGTGTTTTGGTTGGGGCGAGGCGGGGAGAAGATATTCTGAGTTAAGAGTCGAATAAAATGATGCCTATAAAAGGGTTTCTCTTATAGTGTTACACAAATGCTAGGCCTTACTATTTTCTTCTGCATTGCTCAGAGCAAAACATTACTCCACTAATCTGCCTTTAGCTGGGCTGGCTTAAAGTCATTGCATTTCTGGAAAGTGCTTGTTAGAATGTTACAGCTGAGTGCCCACTTTCGTGGTTTTCCCAACTCAGTGATGTGAAGTGTGGACATGCTTAAGTTTATCATAGCTGCCAAAAAGCTTCCTTCCTCTCATATGGGGTGGCACATGTTCAGGCTGAACCAGCCACACTGAAAGTTCTGACCTGGCTTCTCTCTGCCTTGTCCACCTGGACCCACCTGAGGGAAGCTCCAACAAGGCTGGGACCAAGACATGAAAGAGCCTATTTTACCTCTGTGAGAAAGAACTTTTGTCTTCCCACTAATCTTAAATGGTATGTTATATCTCTTCCCACTTTACCAAAGTAAAATTTGTTCATTTTAGAAAACACAGACAGGCAAGGGACTATGCTTTTCGCCCCTTATTTATCCACTCACTTATATATGTAATGTGCATATATTAAGTACTTTCTTATTTTCTCCCTTTTCCTCTTCCTTTATTATCTCATTGTTCTACCATTCTTGTAAAACTTATCACTTGTGTTATAACGATCTGTTACCTGTCTGCCTCCCTGTTAGGCAGGATCCCTGAGAGAAGGGACCTTTTATGTATAGGCCCAGTCTTCTGGGCATGCCAGCTGGCCATCTTCTGTTGCTTCTGCCCAATCAACATCAGCTAACCCCTGGAATTCCCTGAACAGAAACAAGGGTTAATTCAACCCAGGAGCTGTCACGACAGGAGCAGTGAGGAGTGACATCTTACTTAGACTGGGAGAGAGCTGCAGGGAAGGCTTCTTGGAGGAGGTGGTCCTTGAGGTTAGGCTCGAAGTAAGAATAGGAGTTAGCTTGACTGGTGGGGAAGGCAGTGTTAGGCTCTTTTGGTGCAGGAAACAAGATCTTATGCCAGAGAGCTTATTCTAGTTTTGGCCAGGGGGTTTGTTGTAAAGACACACAGCCAAAGATCCACCTATGGGAGTCCTACTACAGCTGGGCCTCGGGGAGGCTGGATCTAAAGCAGTGGCTCTCAAATGTAAGGAGCACAAGTATCACCTGGAGGGCTTATAAAAGCCCAGATTTCTGGGCCTCCCCTCCAGAATTTTAGAGTCAGTCGGACTGGGTAGAGAACTAAGAATGTGTATTTCTAACAAGCTCTCAGGTGGTGCTGATGTTGTTGGTTTAGATCCCACACTTTGAGACTCCCTTTTCTAAGGAGGTCTGGCAACAACAAACAACAGAAGTCCACGGATTTTGCCCCAGCCTCATGTACTCCCCATTAGTGTGACAGCTACTTTGTGTCTGATGCTTTTACCCCCTAAGGCTTGCTCCTTCCGTTCTGCTCCGTGTGGCTTTCCCTCATCTCACGGCTTGCTCTGGCTTGCTGGTGCTTGTGCACCACTCCTGCCCTGATGTGGACCCTCTGCCCACAGTCTCTCTCTGTGCATCTCTTCCATTTCACCTTTGGTGCTTCACAAATCCTTTCCGTGTTCCCCAGTTCAAAGGCTGAATGGAGAGAACTTGGATTGGCCTAGTTTGTTCGTGTAAGGACAGAGTTTGGAGTGCCAGCCTACCTCAAAGGCTGCTGGCCAGCCCCCCCAAGTGGCTGTGTCTGGCTCCAACGTGCCCTGGTGCAGGTGGCGTCAGGAGTAAGGAGAAGAAGGCTTCCCTGCCTGCTGGGAAGACATCTGGGAAGAGTGGCCTGTGTGCACTGTTACTTCCTCTGCTGTCCTCCACTCATTGTGCCCCTGAAAACTTCTGTTTCTGTACCTCTGCTGAAACTGCTTTCCTGATGACCATCTGTGGCTGCGGTTCTCCAAGCCCAAAGGTTTCTTTTTGGTCCTTAATGTTTATTTTATTTTACATCTCTTTAACCTATTTGGTTTTGAATAAACAATGTGCTCATGTAGTTTAACATTTAAAAGTTTCAAAAAAGCTATGAATCAGATCCCTGCACTGGCCAGCTGAAAAAAAAAAAAAAAAAAAAAAAAGCAATGGAATTAATGTTTTGCTATTGCAAGCAAGCTGCAATAAATTATCCTGTACATATGTAACTTTGCATAGCATAATGAAGGATAAGTTTCTTGAAGTGGATTTATTAATTGCAAGGTATTGGTAGTTATCTTAAGGTGGGTTCCCCAGAAAATGGACTTTGAAGCAGAGATTTGTGTGTAGGTGCTTTATTTCCTTAAGCCAAGAGTAATTCCCAGGGAGAAACTCAGCTCTGAATCCTCAGTAGCCAACATGAGTGCACTGGACGTGAAGAGGGCACTTGGATCATGCACTATGGGGCCCAGTGCAGTCCACTCTTGAGGTTGTCAGCTACTCTTGTAAACTCAACTCATCTCAGAATGTAATCTCCAGAATTCTGGTTGGTTTCTTCCTAGCAGGAGGCCTTCATGGGGGAGGTGATTTTTGACTTAGAATTTTAAGGTTGAGTAGGATTTCGCAAGTGGAGAAGACAAGGGGGTTGGAAAGAGACTTTAGAAAGCACCTTCCCTAGTGGTTCTTACCAAGGGTGTGGATTAAAATCACTGAAGGGATCATTTCTTTTCTTTTTTTTAGTGGCTGGCTTGTACGGGATCTGAATCCTTGACCTTGTGTTATAACACTACGCTCTAAGCAACTGAGCTAACTGGCCAGAATGGAATAAACATTCTTAACTAAAACAGAACAACTGCATTTTCCCAATTTGCAAGACAAGTTAATATAAAGTATTATTATCAATTTGAAGTTTTTTCCCATCATTTTTAAAACTTTTACTCTTGAATTAAGTTTTGCCTTACAGAAAAGTTGCAAAAATAGTCCAATAAGCTCTGTATACCCCATACCAGCTTCTCCTGTTAACATCGTATGTAGCCACTGTACAGTGATCAAAAGTAGGAGCTCAACATTGGTACAATCCTATTAACTATACTACAGAATTTATTTGAATTTTACCACTTTTAAAAACTTTGTATTTTTAACTTATTTTTGGCTTACAAAAAAGCCTTAATTTTTCTTAATGTTTTTGGGCTTTCTAACTCTTGATGCTTTCAAAAGACTAAAGAACACATAAACAAGTAACAAAGGAGTAAGGAAAAATTCAAAATTGGCCATTAATGGTTAGACAGCTGGTTTTTCATCTGTATTTATAATTGTGTTTTCACATTATGTTTTATAGTGTGTAAATTTAATTAAACTGACATTTTTATGCAAAACATGCTGGCTAAAAAATGGCTTTATGTGAGATCATAGTTTACGTGATAGAATGAAATATTCTAACATTTAATGCTCTTCAGCAAAAATTATCATGACTTTCATGTGCTCTCCCATATGAATGGGCCTGAACACTTTTGCACTCTAGTCGTACGTCATCTGCAGATGTAGACATGCAGGACACCATGAGATGAAGGCTCGTGGCATTCTGGACCAGGCTTTTTCAACTAGTTACTGCTGAGAGTGTGGTAGACCTCAGACTTCTATTACTGTTGTGTACTGGGGTAAATTATGTCTTTTATTGGAATCACCCTTCATCCTTTATGTTTAGCTCCTCCCTAGATTACTAATTTAATTTATGTGTATTTTTACGTTTTATGGGTTTTTTTTTTTTTTTTTTTGGTGGCTATCCAGTAAGGGGATTGACCTTGGTGTTATAACACTGCACTCTAATCAACAGAACTAACCAGCCAGCCTGTATTTTTACATATTATTTATTTTAACTAAAAATTTTTTTTGATGCCAACTATTTATTAGGAAGGAAAATGGAATAAAGCTCTTTTTGCACCATTTTTTAAAAATGTCATTTTTCCCATAAGAAATAATGGGGTATTATATATAATATGTTAGAGATATCTAGTACTTTCCACATAGGCCACTAGAAAAATATCAGCAATTAACCAAGACTCATTTTTCAATGACCCATTCATCAATGAACAATTAAAGTATATAAAAGTTAAACCTACCTACATATGAAAAATATTCTTCAATTCTCCCATAGATACAACACACTTCAAATTAAAAAGAGAAATATTTTAACTGACCTAAAAATAAAACTAGCTGTTAAACTTATGTACTATTGCTTAGAGTGCTTACAAGACTATCTCACAGTGCTTACAAGACTATCTCACCTCAATGTTTCTTTGCAAAAGAAACATTGCTTCTTCTATTATGCTGGAGTGGGCTTTGAGGAGAGAGGCATCCTGTTCTTTTTCCAGTCTCCACTGGTGACTCTCCTTGTGTCACTCCAGTCGAGTGTCTGGTGAGCCACCTACATGGCAGCTATGACTATTGCGGTATTAAGCAGCTTTTGCAGCAGCTGTAGCTCTGGTGGTGGCTTTGGTGGGCCACTCACGTGGAAGTGATGTTTTCAGTGTGTTTCTTGCCTGCTTCTGGACTGGGAATGTTACCCTCAGCTCCACCCTGGGAGCATGGGTGTCTGTTGTTATTTTTGTACTAATCTTCCATGTTCTGGTCTTCCCATTTTTTTCCTATAAAAGCCAAGTTTGTAAAGATTTCCCCCACAGCATCTCTGTAAAGTTTTTTGGGGGGAATGATCCATCATAGCCCCCTTCTCCAGGGTGAAGTCGACAGCCATATCCTCAAAGGCCACTGAGTCCATCTCCCAGCTTCTGGTTGTCCCAGTATCCTCATTTATGGCTCCTGCAGCCCGTGCAGGGAAGAGAGTGATGGCAGGTGAGTGACCTGGGGCCTCAGGTAGCAGAGCAGAGGCTAAACTGAGCACAACGGGTGAGATAAACCTATTTTCACATTTTAATTATTCATGTTTTATGTATGTACATGGCGAAAAATTCAAGCTGGATAGGAAAGCATCAAATGAAGAGTTAAGTCTTCCTCCACCTCCTCCAGCCATCTTCTAGACCACTGGTTTCCAAACGGGAGTGCCATCTCCTGGGGACACTTGTGAAAGGTCTGGGACTGTTTTTGATTTTTCCAAGGATTTAGGAGTATTAATGGAATTTGGGGAACAGGAAAGAATGCTGAACACCGGGGGGAAAAAAAAAGAATTTACCTGGATGCATGTTTTAATTCTGGTGGATGTTCATATAGTGAAATCCTGTTTACTATTATCTAAGTTTAGAATACAGATGTTGTTAATGGTTGTGCTGGTCAAATACTGTCCAACCTATGGGATGCTATTCACATTATTGAAATCATAGATTTTGATATTTATTTTGACATTTTTCTGGCAGATGGCAGTGAAGTGCTGTGCTCTAACAAAACCAGCATAATGGGATAGTGTTTCCAAAAGCTGAGGTAAAGTATCATGACAAAAGGAGTCCTTTTTCTAATGTGCCAGAAAGCGACATATTGGAATTTTGTCTTTTTAAAAAAATTTGCAAAAATTCTTTGAAAACTAAGAAAACAAATATGTCACAAATATTTTGTAACTTAGTTTTAAATTATCTTTTGACTTTGTTTGAAATCTTTTTCACTGTAGATAATTTTAAAAAAAATTTAGTGTAGTCAGGTTTATTATGAGCCTTTTATCTTCGTCTTTTTTTTTTTTTTTTTTTTTTGGTGGCTGGCTGGCATGGGGATGCAAACCCTTGATCTTGGTGTTACAACACTTTGCTCTAACCAACTGAGCTAATCAGCCAGTACTATCCTCTGTGTTTATATCCTGCTTTAGAGATCCTCTCCCTATGGTACTGGGAAAGTAGACATTTTGTATATTAAGTAGGTAATCACTCTTGTTATTTGATTGTATTATTTCTAATTTTTTCAAACACCTTTTGAAATAATTCTTTTGTCCACCTTTGATGTATAAATGTGGTGAGTTATATTTATAGATTTCCTTGCTTTGAGCCATGCTTGCTTGCTTTTCTGGGTGGAATGTACCTCAGTTGATCATGATGTATTATCCTCTTCACGCACTGTTGAGTTTTATTTGCTAATATTTTATATAAAATACTTGAAATGAGATCAGTTTATACTTTTCTTTTTTTGCATTTCAATCATTGTCAGATTTGGTATCAATGTTATTCTGGGCTTGTAGAAAGAATTCTGGCACTTTTATTCTTTGTCTGGATCTGGAAAAGTTTAAGTAGTTTCAGAACTTATCATGCATTTATTCAACAAGCATTTATTAAGTCCTGGCACTGAGAATACATTTATAATCAAAAAACACAAAAATCTCTTTCATCTTAGTGGGGGAAGGCGGATTTTAAACAAATTAGTAGTTGAGATATATAATATGTCAGTTGTTGGTAAGTGTTACAGAGAAAAATTAAGCAGGGGACAGAGATAGAGGTGCTGGGAGGGGGTTTGCGACTTTAAATAGGGTGGTTAGGAAAGCCTAATGGTCAGGAAACCTGAATGAGGTGAGGGAGTAAGCCCTGCAAATATCTGAGGGATCAGTAAAGGGAACAGCAAATATAAAAGCCCTGGGGTGGGAACATGCACAGGTGTTCCAAGAACAGCAGGGTCAGAATGAGGAGGGGACTAAGCCAGTGTAAGAGTAGTGTCATTTCAGTTCATGTCAGAGAGGTAAAGGGGAGTTCTTGTAGGGTAAAGGGGAGGTCTTCCAGAGTAAAGACTCATCTTTACCATAAATGAAATGAGGAGTCATTGAAGAGTATTTTAGGTGGTTTATTTCAGGTGAAAAATGATGGTAGTTGGATCAGGGTGGGAACAATGGAGGTGTGCAGAGGTGGTTAGATTCTGGATGAATCTTGAAGGTGGAGCCATATTGCAAATGGAGATTTAAATTTAGACTTGATTAAATTCCTCTGTAGTCTTTAATCTAATGCTTCCCAAACTGTGTTCCTGGAGAATTCTAGTCCCTCACTAAACTCTTTGCGGGGCAAGAGTTCTGGGGTCAAATCCATTTAGCAAAAGCTGAATACTCTGTCCCCTTCCTGGGATTCACAACACACTTTATTTATGTAATCATTCAACAAATATTTAATGAGCTCTTTCTATGTGCCAGGCTTTATGCTGAGCTCCAGGAGAATAATAATAAGCAAAAACAAACCCAATTGCTGCTTTCATGGAGCATATACTCTGAGGGAGAGAGGCATTAATCAAATAGCCAAACAAATTATGTATAATTACAAATCAAGGTAAATTCTATAAAAGAAAGGGATATACTTATAGAAAATCTAGGCCAGAGGTCAGGGAAGTTTCTCCAAGGAAGGGACACAAAAAGATATGTGAACATCTGAAGCCTGAAAAGAGTTAGTAATAATTAGGTCAAATGCCAAATCTTGAGGCTTTAGAATGTCCAATAGAAAAGTAATGGGAGTCACATATGTAATTAAAATTTCTCCAGCAACCACATTATAAAAAAAAAGTGAAAATAATTTTAATAACACATTTCACCTAACTCAGTATATCGAAAATGCTGTCATTTCAACATGTAATCAACATAAAAAATCATTAATGTAATATTTTACAATTTTTTTTTGTTCTGTCTTCAAAATCTGGTGTGTATTTTACACTTAGAGCATGTCTGAATTTGGACTAGCCATGTTTCAAGTGCTCAATAGCCACAGGCAGTTCATGGGCACTGCATTGGATGACATAGATCTAGGGGGCCTGAAGGCAAGGCCAGTGGCAGGAAGGCAGAAAGGCAAGTGGAGGGTGGTGTGAGGTGAGGTGCTGCTACCCATCTGGGCCAGTCCATGGAGGGTGTTGTGGGCCATGTTAAGGATCTTGACCTTGAAGCTGAAGCCACTGATGGGTTAGAGCAAATTAATGGTCCTGAGAAGTTCTGCAATGAAAAAGCCTGTTTTGGCTTAACTTATTGTTCCTGTATGTATTGCATGTAACACCTATTAACATCCCAAGGCCACACATTAGGAAATGCTGCTCTAGCTTATATCTTTTAGATAAAATGGGCTGAGCCCGTGGCGCACTCGGTAGCGTGCTGCGCTAGCAGCGCAGCGACGCTCCCGCCGCCGCGGGTTCGGATCCTATATAAGGATGACCGGTGCACTCCCTGGCTGAGCGCCGGTCACAAAAAAAATAAAAAAAATAAAATAAAATAATAAATAAATAAAAAAAAAATAGATAAAATGCTGCTGATGATATAAACTTTCATTTATATTGGAGGCTTCAAGCCCTTTAATTTATCAAGGGGAGAGCCAGGCTACTTGTTACCCAGAACTAAGAGCCAAGTAAGCAGAGGAAGGCTGTTCCCTTGATGGAGGTTTGGCACTCCCTTTCCTAACTTTGTAAGTAACTCAGGAGGATTCAAGTGCCAGCCAGGAGTTGGGACTTACAGCCTTTTCATCCCTTAAGGTCTTCTCAAGTCTCACCTCCACCCAATCGTCTTTCCTATCAATTGCATTCACATATTTTTTCTTTTCTCTGAACTTGGAATGTAGAGTTTGAGGAAGCTGCACATTCAGTTATATTTTTCATTTCTTTTTGAATTTCTTCCAGCACCTAGCATAATACTGGGAATATGACAGGTGTTTAAAACATATTTGAAGGGCTACTTTTTCTTTAACTGATGGTGCGAATTTATTCCAAACCTTCCACTAAGTCTGGTCATCTTGGCTTTCCATCATCTTTTCTGTATTTGAATAAGGAGAGGCCATGGGAAAAGCATTGATCCTGGAATCAGAAACCTGGATTTGTGTTCCATCCCTGCCTTTTGACCAACTGTGTGACCTTGAGCAAATCAGTTAGTTTTAGTTTTAACACTCTAGATCTACATTGTCCAATACGTGGCCACTAGCTACATGTGGCTACTGAGCACTTGAAATGTGCCTAGTCCAAACTGACATGTGCTGTAAGTGTGAAATACACTTTGGATATAGTGAGTTAAATAAAATATATTACTAAAATTAATTTCATGTGTTTCTTTTTACCTTTATAATGTGGGTACCAGAAAATGTAAGATTACATGTGTAGTGCTAGGATTGAATCGTGTTCTCCCAAAATTCATATGTATGTTAAAGTCCTAACCCCCACTGTGATGGTATTTGGAGATGGGGACTTTGAGAGATCATTAGGTCACGATGAGGTCATGAGGGTGGGTCACGATGGGATTAGTGTCTTTATTAGAAGAGACACCAGAGCTTATTTTCTCTCCTTGCCATGTGAGGACACAGTGAGACCCCGTTTAGAAGCCAGGAAGAGGGTCCTCACCAGAACCTGATTATGCCGATACCCTGATCTTGGACTTTCAGCTTCCATAATTGTGAGGAAATAAATTTCTGTTGGGTAAGCCACCCAGTCTATGGTATTTTGTTATGGCAGCCTGAGTTGACTGAAACTTGTGGCTATTGAAATTGCCCTGGTCTAGATATCTGGGAACTCCTACATACCAGCCTCTTGGCACTTTTAATTTTTACATTGTCTGTGAAGGCAGGGCTGACCTCCAGAACATTCCTTGGAGTGCTCAGCCCAGTGTTTTTTCCCTAGTAGCCGCTCAATAAGCATCTGGCGACTAAGTCGTTTTCTTAGTTTTAGGCAATACAGACAGTGTCTGGATAATATATACAAAAGAGGAACTCATTGAGAGGATGTTGGGAATCAAAATCTCTGCAAGGCAGAAGAATCAGACTTGGAGGATACACTCAGGCAGACAGCAATGCCCCAAATCTCACTGCAGACTCGTCCGGTGGAGACTCCACTGCTGCCACAGAGAACCAGAGCTGGCTGCCCATTGGCAGAGTGGAGTGGGTATGTGCTTGTAGCCTCAGCAGCTTCCAGTTCAGAGTTTGTTTGATAAAGTTTAAATTGGGAACTCTGGCTGCAAGGGAGGCTGGGAAGGCAAGTGTTTGCTTTTCAGTTTCTGTAGAGAAAAGTGGGCTCTTATCATAAGAGGAGGATTCATTCCCCTACGGTAGGAAGGGTCTTTAGATGTTGAGCTGCCAAAAAAGAATAACCAGAGTCGTTTACCAGGGTAGCTGGAGACTTTGAAACTTTGACTGCAACACAAGTTTCCACTGAGACACCTCAGCTGGGAATTTCTCCACACAGGAGGCTCCTCAGGGCTTCTCCGGTTCTTCTGGGAAGTATGAAGCATAGCAGTTGATGTCATATATTGTAATGGTATGATTATAATTTCATTATGTCCTTTGAAAGTTCTCATATGATATTTTAATATGGAGACACAGGAGGGCACTCTAACCAACCAGCAATAAAACTTAAATGGTTTCATAACCCTGGCAATTTAAAAATTGCTGTTGATTTTGTGGAACCTGTTTTTTTTTTTCCAGGCAGGAAAACCAACCATCTCCCCTAGGAAATCTCAGCCATGACAAATGTCCCCAAGACACACCCTCCACATTGTCCAGTTAATGTTCTAGGGACCATGGTTGTGGCAACTCAGAACAGGAAGGGGATTTTTGATGACAGGTTACCCCCTGCCTCAGCCACGAAGGAGACGGAGACAAGGTTGTGGAGGGCTCACATTTAGAGGTCAGTTGGCCAAATCAAACCTAGAGCACAGGAGGAAGACCTGTTGTCGTCAAACGTGCAGCCTTTCCCCATGACTCAGTTTTCCCACATGTAAAATGGAGATAACACCCGACCTGTGTCTGCATAGTTCGTCAATGGAAAGGGAGAGCGGGAGGGGGATGGGAGCAACGTATCTGGGGACGACATTTACCATCCCATACAGAGCGCTGAGTTTTATATGCAGAAAATAAAGCTGGCCGGCCTCTTGTTAATGAATGAGAGCATACGGGAGGGACAACGCGTGCTCCGCTGGCAGCTGGAGTGACAAAAGGAAAGAGGGTGGGCAAGAACAGGACCTCTTCGCTCCGGACCGGTTTCCCCACACATGTCCCTCAGGCTGCAGCCCCGACACTGGGGAGCAAGGGGCGCAGGGCCGGGCGGGGCGCGTCCTCCTCAGGCAGGGGTGGGACTGGCTCCTGGCGGCGTCGGGGTTACTGGCGGTCAAGGGTGCCGCCTTGCAGAGCCAGCCCTCCCCGGCCGGCCGAGACGAGGCTGGCCCGCAGGGTGCAGCCCTGCCGCCGCGCGTCCCACCTCTCCCGCCCGCCCAGTGTCCCCACCGGCTGCAGAGGCGCAGCCGCCCCGCCGGTGTCCTGGACTCGGTCCCCGCTTCCCCGCGCCAGTCGCGGACGCTGGGCCAAGGCCTCCAGCTCTCTGCGCTCTCCGCCCCGGGACCCGGATCAATAAAGGGAAGGAGAGGAGGGAGAAAATGATGGAGAAAAGTGGAAGAAGGTGCTTAATTCCCCTCGCCAGGTAGTTACGGCGCGTCGGCCGCCCCCCCCCCCCCCAGCTCGGCTCCCTTCTCCCTTTGGGGAAGGTCGCCTTGTGTCCTGCAGTCCACCCTCATGGCAGGAGAGCGCCTACCAGGTGCCCGGCGCCGCACTACGCGCTCTAGCACTTGAACTCTTAATTTCCCCCAACGTCCTTGAGCGGCGGGAATGGTTCATCGCCCGCGTATTGCGGGGCAGGGAACGGCCTTGGAGACGGGGAGTGGCTCGCTCGGAGTTTTGCAGCTAGTGGCGGAACCAGGACTCGGAGCAGTCCTGGGCGACCCCGAGGCGCCGGCGACAACCCACAGCCCCTAGGCTCTGCCGCGTTCTTGTCCAGTCACGCTGCCTGCACCTGTCGTGGCCCTCGCTGGGCGTGAGGGGAGGGAGAAGAGAGGGATCAAGGGGATTTTCCGACTGCAGGTGGCTCTCTCCTATCGGAACTCTCGCCCGGGTCGCGGAGAGACCATTCCCGGCTCAGAGGTAGCTTTGCGCCTTGGAGAGGGTGACCTCCCTTCTCCAGGGGTCGCGTCCCTAGAGGGTGCAGGGTTTCAGAAAAATGCCCGCTGGGGGCGGCAGGGGCCAGCGGAGGATCTGGGGGTCCAGGAGAGGCACTAGGAGGAAGCGGGGCGGCTGGAGTCGCGGCCGCCGGCGGAGCGGGCTCGGGACGAAGCGAGGCTGCGCGAGCGAGAGTCCACGCGGTGGGTGTGCGGCGCTTTCATTCAAACTTTGGGGAGTCTTGGTTCGGGCGTCAGCGAAGGTGTGACCAATCAGAGTGCAGATACGGGAATAAATTATGCAAATCACCATCTGGCGATGGGTCAGATGACTCCGATACTTTAAAAAAGTACTTCGCTGGGAGCTCGCGGTGTGACAGCGGCCCTTGCTTCCCCGCAGATCTGGTTCTGTTGCAAGCCCCTCACACTGTCCCCTCCCGCCGCCCCGGGCTCAGGGCAGTCAAGTTTTCATTCTCCACCTTCTGCTCCTGCAGCTGCCCAGCTCACCCCCCCTCGGGTTGAGAGAAGACTGCCCACTTCTGGTGTTACCGGCTCGGATTGCTGGAAACACCCATAGGTGTTTCTTTTCCTTTTTAAAAATTCCTGTTTCAGGGGAGGGGGTGTGGCGGGCAAGGATGAGAAAGTCCTTTCCTCTGCTCTGTTTCTGGAGCATCTATTGTTGCTTTGCTGCGGGAAGCCCCTCAGCCCTTGATTCCGAGGGACGGCTGGAAGGTAATGTGCATTTATTTTTGTTACCCCCTCTCCCCGCTTCTCTTCTGTGCTGGGCCACCTCTCTCTTGCAGACCCTTCTTCAGTCCCTCCTTGTTCTTAGGAAATCCTCCTGGCTTTCCCACTGTGCTGTCCATTTTCTCCTCATCAGCCTTGGGGTCCACTTGTTCCTCTGTGCTTCTGATGAGGACATCCCCTTGCAAGGCATCCACAAGGTAACAGGCTGCCGGGGTGTGCTGGCTGGTACTCTCTCTCTCTTGTCCCCCCGCCCTTCCATTATATGGTCCCTTAATCGGTGCTTTCCAGCAAGCCCAATGGCCTGCCAGCAGCTCTTAAATCTTGTCTTCATCTTTGAACATGAAGGTTTGAGAGGCAGGAGGCAGGAAGGTTGTTAGAAAGAGCTCTGTCTTTGGGCTCCCCTCCTTTTAATGATGTAGGTGTTCTGAAAATTAAGGTGGCAGAGTAGCTGGCTCTGGTTTGGTTAGTGCTTGCAGGGAGCATCTGATGGGTCACTGTGCTGAGAAGCTGCTGGGCTCGCTCCTTCAGCTTGCCTGTCTCTTCCTCCCCAACACTTTCCTCCCTCCACTCTTCCCCTTCCCACTCCTCCTACTTTTAGGCTTTTCTTCCTCTTGGGTTCTGTATGGCCCTCTCTTCCACTGGAGGCAGCCTGCCCTGGTGGAGTGAGGGTAGGGCCACCCAGAGCGAGTTAAACTGGTTAAACAGCGGAGGGCTGGGGAGCCCCTAAACCAAGCTCCGTCATTTCGTCTACTAGTCCGCTGAGGTTAGGCCAAGTGATGTTGGTCCATGTCAACTAATGTACATGTGGGAGTGTTAATTTGAATGAATGAAAAGGCTTGTTTACTTAACATGTTTCCAACTCTAGTGCTAACTGGAAGGGTGACCTGGGGTAGGGTGCATCTCTAGTTCCTCTACTATAAAATGCTAACGTTCCTTCCAACTGTGTGTTCTTTGCCTCTGAGTATTTGTGGGCCATTTCATTCATTGTAAAAGTATCTATCACATGGCTACCTAGTGCCAGGCACTCTTCTAGGAGCAGGGGAGACAGCTGTGAACAAAACAGATGAGAATCCTTGCCCTTGTGAAGCTTACATTTCAGTGGTAGGAAGACAGACAGTAAACTAGTTAAAATATATAAATAGTACTCAGTTTTATGGAGGAACATGAAGGAGAGGAAGGAGGTATGGAGTGCTGGTGGGGGAAGTTGGTGCAATTTTAATATGTGACCAGGGAAGGCCTCGCTGAGAAGCTGACCATTGAACAAGGAGATGAAGGACATGAGAAAATGAGCCACAAGGACATCTGGGTGAAGGACAACCATCAAGTCCCAGAGGTGAAGTGACTAGGCCAGAGTAGTAGGGATGAAGCTAGAGAACTGTGGGGTCAGAGCAAGCCAGGTGCCAAAGTGAAACTTCTTTGTTGATCTGTGAGTTTGTCCACAGATCAGTTTCAGGAAGCCAGCAGACTCCTTTTCACCTAGACTTCCCCATCAGGTCTCCAAGTAAGTGGCTATCTAGGTGGAATTTGGGAGCTGTCAGACTTGTTATGTCCATCGTTCAAATTTATGCTGGTTGGGTCTTCTGTTCATTTCTTCCATGACAGTTGACCTGCTCATGTGATTTAGTTGCATGTTAAGAAACTTATCCCTCTTACATTTGGTGCATTCTCCTCACCGTGCTCTTCCCCTTCGCCACCACCCTCTCCATCCCTACGGTTTCTCTTTCCATGATTCCTTTTGCTTCTCAACTCTGGGATAAATTAAGCCCCTGAGATAGTCATTTGGTATCTCCCCTCAAGACTGCTGGGAGAAAGGAGTTTGGTGCTCTAACTTCCTAGCCCATTATCATGTGATGCTTACCAGGATGGCTAAAAGAGTGCTGAGTGGGGTCCATTTATGACCATCTGAAATAGTGTGATGACAGTGCCTACCTAGTGTTCAAAGGCCATAGGGACCATCAGTGACGTGGGCTGCACTTTGGGAGCAGGGCCGTCTCCTTGGCGGCACTGTGAATGAACAGTGGAGCTGGAAATGGGTGGTTTTGCTGACCTTAGTAATTTCTCCCTGGCTTTAGTCATTCATTTAACAAACTGGATGAATGCCTGGCACATGTCCATCACAACAAGGGAAACTGAGGATGCATGAGGTCTTTGGAGCAAAATGCTGAAATTGAGATGGGAAGGCTGGGGGAAGCCCATTATATGACAGGTCAAAATCCATTTCCAAAATCCAAAATCTCTAAAAACTGGAAAATTTGGTAATTTGTTTGGCAGCAAGACCTGGCCTTACCTGATCTGAACTCATTTGGCAGCAAAACCTGACCTGCATTGACAGAAGGCTATTTGTAATCTCTATTTTTGCCCTCTAGTGTGAGTAACCATAGATTTCTCTGCAGAAATATTAGTGTGTTTGATTCACGGGGAGATATCCCAGACCCCACTGGGAAAGTATAATATATGGTGTGTGTTCCCTAATGCCTTTCTAAAATCTAAAAATTACTGAATTCTGAAACTTAACTGGTCCCAAGCATTTCAGAAAATGAATTGAGGACCCATACTCTAGAAGTAGGAACTTGGGGGAAGGAAGGGAATCTTGTTTTGATAGGGAAGAAGAGAGAAAAGCAAGAGAGAGACCCATTTATTGCAGAGGCATAGTAATTAATACGTGTGACTATAATCATTAAGTATAGATGAGTATAATGCCTCTCATATAATATCCCTTCTATAATATCTTTGCAATTCTGCTGGGAGGTGAAGAGGGAACATTCAGCAGGTATAAAAACTGAAACCCAGATGGCTTAAGTATTGAACAAAAAAGGGCTTTAACGCTCAGCTTCAGAAGCTCTTGATCAGCAAGGGATTTATTTGTTCATATAACGACAATCTATAGTGCCAATGAGCAGGCTTCTGCCTGGGCTAACTGGGAGGGGACATTCCTCCTCTTAAGGATGAGAAATTCATATCTGTTACATGCTTTCTGGGTCTTTAGGTCTATCACCAATTTGCTCAAGATTACACTAGAACTAGACCCCAGATCTCTTACTTCCCAAGGCCACTAGAAGTACCCGCACTTTGTTCTTTCTCCCCAGAAGAGCTCCACAAATCCAGGGATGTGCAGACTGAGGCCAAACCCTCTGTGAACTTTAACCTCCGCACTTCTAAGGACCCAGAGCATGAAGGATGCTACCTCTCCCTGGGCCACAGCCAGCCCTTAGAAGACTGTGGTTTCAACATGACAGCCAAAACCTTTTTCATCATTCATGGATGGACGGTGAGCCTGGGGAGGGAGCTCTGCAGTTTAACACAAGATTTGGTTCCCTTTGTTTTGGTCAATTAAAAAGAACACTGGTGCTTCCAGATTCCAAACTCTCTCCCTGCTTTCCTTGTGGGCTGCTTGTGTTTCAGACAGCTGTGAAGAATGTAATGGGCACTTCGCAGAGGGGGCAATCTGGACTCCAGCAGGGTGATATTTAATTCTGGCACACAACGGGCTTTCAGAAAGTGGCTCTCCTGAGGACAGCAGCTCAGCTCCACTGGCTCTTAAGGACCCCTCTAATTACACTTAATTACATTGGCCAACCACTGCCTCGAGGGGGCCATCCCACCGTAAGAGCTGAGCTCCACTGAAACAACTTGACTGGCTCAGAGACTCTGAGGTGCCAGCTGGCCTGGAGTGCCAGGCACTGTTGGCATGCTGCCCTCCTGTTTGCATAGAGATGGTCCCATTCAAGGCATTGGGGCTGTTTATGTGCCCTAGCTGTGCAATTCACATTGAAAGGCCCATGACAAACTTCAACAAAAAAGAGCTTTAATACTCAGCTTCAGAAGCTTTTGACCAGCTAGGGATTTATTCATTCATATAATGACAATCTGTACGAAAATGGCACTATTAAGAGACCAGGCTTCTGCCTGGGCTAATTGGGAGGGGACATTCCTCTCTTAATGATGAGAAATTCATATCTGTTACATGCTTTCTGAGTCTTTAGGTCTATCACCAATGGTTATGTTTGGGGGTGGGGGGAGCGTAGGTGCCTACATACCGAATGTGAACGAAGAGATGATTAAGGCCTGTCCATCCATCCTTATCCCACAGCCTACAATTGGAATCATGCATTTGAACCTTTTTAAGGCCCCCTGTCAAAATGCAAATACAAACTGCCTGTGACGTACAAATGGGTTGCATTCCAGAAAGTTCTTCCGTAATCTGTGTAGAACTTGGAACAGCAGTTTCCCATACAAGCAAGATTGTAAATGGTGTCTGGATTTTCAGGCTAGGCACAGAAAATCTATTTATCTGATAATTTACTTGTGGATAGGTTTACAACTGGACCTGGCCACCATTTATAACTTTGTTCCTGTGGTAAAATGTGTTCTGATTTCTAATTTGGGATTCCAGGGACAGATTTTTCCCTACTCTGGGGTCAAAAGGGATGGCAGAGATGGGTTATATGAAGGGGTCATTTGTTAACTCTGTGTTTGCCTAGGAGACAGCATCTCCCTGCATGTCTAAGAAAGATGCTAATCCTCCAGGGCAACTCTCCCCAGCTGCCTTTGAAGGATGGGCCAGGTCACTTGTCTGACTGTGACTCAGATTATCCTCATGCCAAGATCACCACCAATGCATATCTCAAGTGGCCCTGTCAGACAGTGGGGCAACAGCAGAGGACATCAGAAGGTTTTGATGGGAGGGCCGGCCCGTGGCTCACTCGGGAGAGTGCGGTGCTGATAACACCAAGGCCCCGGGTTCGGATCCCATATACGGATGGCTGGTTCGCTCACTGGGTGAGCGTGGTGCTGACCACACCAAGTCAAGGGTTAAGATCCCCTTACCGGTCTTTTAAAAAAAAAAAAAAAAAAAAAAGAAGGTTTTGATGGGAAAACTGGGGATGTAGAGAGCAATGGAAGACAGACACCCACGTAGCGATTCTGCCCATGGCTGGCCCTCCTCACGTGCAAATGCTTGGTCCTTAGGCAGCCAATGTGAACACTCTAAAATTGGCTGGGAAGAGGGTCATGGAATGGAACACCATATTCATTAGGATTTCTGAGGCCCAGAAAAAGAATTTTAAAAAGTTTCCTGTTTTCTTGGCAGATGAGCGGCATGCTTGAAAATTGGCTGCACAAGCTCGTGTCAGCCCTGCAGACAAGAGAGAAGGATGCCAACGTAGTGGTGGTCGACTGGCTCCCCTTAGCTCACCAGCTTTACACAGATGCTGTCAATAACACCAGGGTGGTGGGACGTAGCATCGCAAAAATGCTCGACTGGCTGCAGGTAACTGGGGATGAAAGGGAGTCATCTCCTCTCCCAAGCAAGATCTCAGACCTGAACCTTCGTTAGAAATACAGGTCACACTGGTGTTACTGTCAACTTCTGGAGTTTGATCAAAATCTTTGAGATTAAAATTTTTACTGAATTAAGTTGCTCAAAATACTTGAAAGCTGGGACTTGAAAAGAGAGACTTTTCACTACTGATAGGTCTCTGGATTTTTCCGGTTGCTTTATTTGCTGTGAGAAAATTCCCTTTATGGGTTGTTACTTGCTGATCTTAGAAACTGATGTCCTTTGGTTGGTTGGGAATGGCCAGGAGCCAGGACAGGCTTGTAATCTTAGACACCTACTGGAGCCTGCTCTTGTTTCTAAAGCATGGCTGTGCTACGGGTGGGGAGGGGATTGTTTCAAACACATGCAGCCTAATGCATTGTCTAGAATATTGTGTGAAAAACAGATCTCGAGGTCTTACATTTACTTTTTATAGGTTAATGATTTGCCTGAGATCAACGGATTTAACTGGGGCAGGAGGGGCAGGAATGCACTGTCAAAGTGACCCAATTGTCTGGGCAGTTCCAATCTGACCTTCCTTTTTTAATTTTATAAAAGATTTTGGTGGCTGGCCAGTATGGAGACCTGAACACTTGACCTTTGTGTTATAACACTACACTTTAACCAATTGAGATAACTGGCCAGCCTCAGCCTGACCTTCTTTTTACCCATGGAATCTGATGAATTCTGGCAGAATTCTGGTCAGGATTCTGCAGCAGTTGCACTGTCCTCTGCCTATGTTGTTTTATAGAGTTTGGTTCCTGAGCTGTGTGGTCAAAGCCCCACCCTCTGACCCCCCACCTGCTGAGGGCTGCTCTGTCAGCGGATGATGCTTCAACTCTGGGGTCCCTTGTGGGTTTGTGGGCAGGAGATTGGTAGCTCCCAGGGCCGGGATGGAGGTCAGGGCCCAAGAGGGTGGTCAGGGAGTGCACCGCTGCAGCCTGTGGCTGGAGCTTCAGTCTCCAATGAGTACGGAGGCTTTAATCTCCAGACTGCTGCTTCCCCTGCTCTTAGATGCTGCCAGAGAGAATATGGGGGAAAGGGTCAGGTATGCAGCCTCTGGTCACACCCTCCACCCCGCCCCAGCACTTGGCACGTGAAGTGCCACTGAGTCCTTTGACCTTTGCTTACCTGGCCCCTGTGTCTCCTCCTCCATCCCAACTGAGTTGTTGAGTTGTTGGTGACCCTGGGGACTCAGGACCACACTCTTCAGCTCACACGCTTTGGTGGCTTCCTGCAGGGGAAGGATGATTTTTCTCTTAGGAATGTTCACTTGATCGGCTATAGCCTGGGAGCGCACGTGGCTGGGTATGCTGGCAACTTCGTGAAAGGAACAGTGGGCAGAATCACAGGTAAGCTCCGCTTCTGCCAGCCATAGCCATGGAGCTGAGTGCTCAGAGTGTTCCAGAACTAGAGTGCTCCCAAATGAGGCAGCTTGACTGAGTCATAGACGGTTGGAAGATACCTGGAGAACATCTGAGCCAGAGCTTTTTAGACGTTCTTTTTAGTCACAGAAAACTTTTTTCCCAAATGGAACTTGTGTGGGGTCCCAATCTACGAGGCAGACAGGCAGGAATATTCTGGGTAAAGCTGGGAGGGTATATGATGTGTAGTGTTAGACCTGCTATTTGGGCCTTCCCCTTCCCTGGAGGAATTTCAGGGTCTCAGAGCACCGGGTAACACAGTTTGAAAACCACTGGTGTAGTCCAACAGGTGAGGAAACAGACACAGAGAGGTGAGGCAGCTTGCTGGGAGCAAACAGGTAATAACTAAAGAGCAGAAGCTGGACTGGAGCCCTGGCCTCCAAGCTTCCGGGTGTTCACTTCTGATTGCTGCCCGTAGTACTCCAGGGAATGAAGGGAAAAGAATGAATGGTAGATGCTAGCCGGAATTCCACCTCTGATTTCTATTTCATCCAATAGGCTCTTTCTGATGCTGAGTTGGCATATTATTCATGATAGTTACCTGTTTAGAATGGATGGTTAAACTTTGTAATTAATGAGACCTTTCTGATATCGGTACCCAGGTGATTAATAGATAATTAAGTTTCCATCTTGAAAACTGCACCTTAGTGAGTATCTACTGTGAGAGTTTGGATCAAATCATTTAATGATTGTACAAAGTGTGAAAGATTTTCTTTCCCATTTTGGGGCCCCTTCAAATACTTGTACGTGCACAGAGCTTCCTCTATGCTAAAATTAATGGTAATTTGTTGCCCTGAACTTTCTCCCTCCTTCCAGCATTCTTTTATTTGTATTCACTCCCAGTCCCTCTCACCCCCAGGATACTAAGGGTGGTCACCTAGAAGGAAAGATTTGATAAATTTCTTTCCCTGTAGTGTTTTCATTTTAAAACAGATCTCAGGTAGCAGGAAGTCCTTAGCTAAAGAATGATGTGGTAAAGGTAGAATGTCAGGTGTTGGTGACAAGCTGGTAGGGTAGGTTTTTAAAAAAATATTTGTTGAGTTTTTATTGGTCCTCCTGAATTGTTGTCCCTGGGCTTACATCTAATACACATTCACACACACAAATACACACATTTCTTTAGATCCAATGATTTTATTCACCATCACTTGAGAGCTTTAATTTTGATTTCCAAGACTGTGGGGCTCGAGCTGTCCAAAGCGGGCCATGATTATGTGGCCCCCATTGGCTGCTCATTAACCTGTCGTTGGAGCAAAGCAGTCGTACGGGAAGCCACTCTGGGTTCTGTTGTCTGAGTGCCTCTTCCCAGCCCCTGAATGAGAGGTAAGATATTTGAGAGCCAGGCCAGCTGTGTTCAAATTGCAGCACATACACGGCCCCCGTCAGAGGCGGGGCCCAGAGTGTTGTTGACAACAAGGACAAACTACAGATCTGCATTTCCCCAATTCAAAATCTGAATGAGATGGGGCTAGCGAGGGAACTTTTCACTTCTTTCCCCTGCCTGTTTGAGTGGCAGCTACTGAGGTGAGGGCTCTCTTCCGTGGCCGGCAGAGGAGCTGGGCAGAATGCTAATCAGCGTTCTGTGATGTCCGCATGGAGCACGTCCCGAGCGCAGCCCCTTCCCTCCAGCCTTCCTCTGTGGAGCAGGGCCCTCGCCTCTGTCCAGTTGCCAAGCAGCACTTCAGAGGGTATGTGTTTAAATGGTATAGCTGGAGCAGGACCTGCTTCTGTGCATGTCTGGTAGCGGGGGCTGTGTCCTCTCCTGTCCCTAAAGTTGGTAGACTTCTCAGGGGCCTGTGGACCAGATGATCTCGATTGGTAAAAGGACAGACACTGAAGCTTGTGTAGGGTCCCGAGGCCAGCAATACCTCACTGTGCAGTCACTGGGGAGTCCTTAGTCTGGGGCCTGCAAGGGGATACCTGAACCCCAATCTTGCTTTGGCCAGAGGGCTAGGGTTTTACCCTCTTAGGCTTCCCCCTTAGGGAAGGGGTCATATATGTCTAGTTAAAACACTATCTAGTTAGTTATAAACAAGTAAGCAAGCAAATTAATTCATTCAAGAAATGTGAATGAACTGTCCTCTATATACATGTTAGATGCTACCTAATGTTAAATATCTTGCATGTGACTGGTACTTATGCTATCCTGAAACTACATAGCAACCCCACACATTTTACAAATGGGGAAACTGGGTGTAGTGATTAAGTAATGGGCCCAATATATTTTGTACCCTGTAAGTAGCAGAGCTGGGATTCAAACCCAGGCTGTCAGATTCCAGAGACTGCACCTAACCTCTGTGCCACGCGGCCTCTCTTCTATAGGTATAGATAAGTTAGCTGTTGAAGTACAGCAGGCTCTGCCCTACTGGGCCAGAGTACGTAGCCCCAGAGGTTTCCTGCATATATGTGTGTGTGTGTGCGTGTGCGTGTGTGTGTGTGTGTTGCATTTGCCGGACAGAGCGCCCTTTGGAGGAGTCTATGACAGCATGGAAGAAGGGTGGGGTGTTCTCCATCTTCCCTTTCTTTGGTGGGGTAAGTTCTCCTTCTCATTTCTAGTTAAAAACGTAAATTGTGCCCCTTTCCCCCTGAGTCTGTGGGTCACAGATATGTGTCAGAGACAGCCAGAGCAGGGCAGGCAGCTCCGTCAGGCTGGTGCAGACCCAGCCTGCCCGCCAGCCGGCCTGTGAAGCCCCATCAGCGCCACATTCCTCCAGCACAGCTTGGTTTCCATGGCACTGACTGTCTGGTGGGGACCTTTGTTCACACTGAGCAAAGAGCCCCTCTCTTGTGCTGGTTGCAAAACAGAATGTTCCTCTATTTTTTTTTTTTTTTCTTTAGGGGACATGGCGAGAGGCAGGGAGAGGTTACTTATGTCAGTACGTGGTCCTTGCAGCCTCTAAAATGGGTCATCCTGGGCTGCTCTGGGAGGACACTGCTTTTGTGCCATCTTTCTTTTGGGTCCTGGGCTAGGGATACACCCCCAAGCAACAGCCTGGCCTCCCTTTCTGCCTCGGTTGTACATAAATTTATCTAAGCTTCTTCTGGAAACAGAGTTTCAGCCTCTCCCAGTTTTTATGAGTAATGTGTTCTGCAAATTGGCCCACTGCTTTAGATAGTACCTCTACCTTTCACTTATGCTAAAACGACCATCTCAAGCCTCCCCATGTGCTCCCTGGTTCTGTTGTGCTGGGATCTGGTGAATGTAATTCTGGTACTCATCTCCTCCTTTCAGGACTCTGTTCTAGGTCACATTTTCACCTGGCCTTGGTGCTTGTAGAGCAGGGTTTCTCAGCCTAGGCACTATTGACATTTGGGGTCAGGTAACGCTTTGTTGTGTGTGGAGATGTCTTGTACATTGTAGGATGTTTAGCTGTATCCCTGGCCTGTCACCACTAGATGCTAGTAGGTCTCCCCCCTCACCATTGTAACAAAAAAATGTCTCCAGACATTGCCAAAAGTGCTTTTGGGTAGCAAAATCACTCCTGGTGGTGAACAGAGCCCTTCCTTGGCTACACATCTGTTTCTTAACTTTCTCCAGGTCCTCTCTGTGTGTCTATAGGGCATAGAGCCTTCCTGCTTGGGATGAATCTTGCTCCCATAATCACTTGGGCTTGGTAATAGTAGCTAATATTGATAAGCACTCACATGAATGGTATGAATTAAGGTGTTCAGGTTCCATTTTATAGATGATACTGTAGCACAGGGAAGAGTTTCAATATTTGGTCCACAGACCACCTACTTTTAGGATCATCTGGGAATCAATATATATTTCTGGGCTCCATGCCAGATCTACTAATCAGAATCTCTAGGAAGTCAGGGACTTGGGAATCTGCATTTTATGCTTTACAAGTTCTTTCTTTCTTTTTTTTTTTTAATGATTTCGCATTCACATAGTTCCAAAATTAAAAGATGGTGAAAAGTCTTACTTACTGTTGTGGCTACGTGCTCAATTCCCTTCCCCAATTTCCCCACTTCTCCCCACCCCCCATACACATACACACAGGTAACTAGTTGCTTATATGTCCTGGCAGAGTTTTTTATAGCTACATGGTGGAATCTAATTTTTTCACAAGCTCTCCAGTGCTATTTGTGCAGTTTCAAGTGTGAGAACTAGTGCTCAACACAGAACATTTGGAGGCAAAAAAGATTTTCTCATTGAGGCTGCAAAATAGAGGAATTCTGAAGCCTAGTCCATGGGTTCTCAGGGTGTTGGGTGACCGTCTTCTCTCTCCATTCCACCCCTGGGCCTGACTCAGCTAAAGAAAGGGAAGAGTAAGTCCAAATGCAAATAGCCCAGTTTGGGGGAGACAGTTCTCTTTGCAGAAGGATGTAGGCAGCTTAGTGATTCTGTAAAAACTCCGCTAAAATTAAGGATGTAGAAGGCTGTCCACGGCAGGATAAATGGGACAAATAGCTTAGTTTCAGGGAGCCTGAGTTCTTTCTAGAACTGCTCCAGTTCTAACAGTCTATGAAGTCCTTGGAGCTGTGTGGCAGTGTGACCCTGTGGCTAGTTTACTGGGTTGGCTGGGTGTCACGACACATGAAGACCTTGGAAGAAAGTAAGTTCCACAACAATAGAATTTAATCTCTGCAATGATGTCTTGGAGTCCATCGCATAAGGAAATGGGTTCCTCGTTTTCCATGCCTTCCTTGTCTTAATTCAAGGGGCCAGACTCAGGGGGCATCTTCATCCTGCACAGTCGGACTTAGCTTTAAATCAGGACGCAGTGACTTGTCACATTTGACACAGTTGGTCTTGGTCCCTTGCTTCTGCTGCAGGCTTGGATCCTGCTGGGCCCATGTTTGAAGGGGTGGACATCCACAAGAGGCTGTCCCCTGACGATGCAGACTTTGTGGATGTGCTCCACACCTACACGCGCTCCTTTGGCTTGAGCATCGGGATTCAGATGCCCATTGGCCACATCGACATCTACCCCAATGGAGGTGACTTCCAGCCAGGCTGTGGGCTCAACGATGTCCTGGGTTCAATCGCATATGGAAGTGAGTTCCTCATTTTCTGCTTCATGTTTGACTCAGTTTATCCCATGTCCTTCTAAATCAGCCAGAGCTGTGAGTGCTCCCGACACCATTCAGTTCCTTATTCCCTCCTCCCCTGCGGCAGCCCTGCAACTCTGTTTAATGTTTCTCATCATTCTGCATGCCTGTTGACAGCCACCCAGTGGTCTCTGCTCTGCTTTCTCATGCTTCAAGGTCACAGTTGTTATTGATTAATTTCTTTTTATGACAAAAGAAATATGTATGTTTGTTGAACAAAATCAAGCAATATAGAATTGCAAAAGCAAAAAGTGAAAATCCCCCCACTCCCATCCCTACTTTCACTCTTCAAATGTAGACAGCGTGAACATTTTTGAGTGTATCCTTTCCATCTTTTTTCTTTGCAAATTTATTTGTGCATGTATATGTGCTGTTATATATTTTTTTCAAAATCACATTGTTTTTCAACTTTCTTTTTTTCAGTAGTAATATGTTGTGAACGTTGTTAAACATCAGAGCAGGTAGATTTACTAAACATTCTTTTCATAGGCTATATAATATTCCAAAGCATAGATACACTATATTTTAATTTTTAGTAACATTTTAAAGAAACAAAACCAAGAGGCGTTCTCCGTTCACTTATAATTCATCTTCTGAATGCTTGAGCCTATTCTCAGCAGACTTGGGAGTGAAATAAGTTTGCTGAAACTGATGTGTAGCCCAGTGACTGGTCCCTTTCTGGGTTTCCCCTTCTCTCTCTGCTTTGGTTGCTGGCAACATTGCCTATCTTAGCCCCAGTCAGCTCTCTCTGCTCTGATGCTCTGACCTTTGGATGTCCCACTCTGTCACTCAGTCTTCCCCTCTCCCAATGTGATTAATATCCTAGGGGCTCCGTAGGGCTTGGAAGTCCATGCAAGGGGAGTTCCCCTGCCTAAGACTATGTGATGATAGCATTTCTTAAAGCTGGTGGTTCCAGTGAGGAAGGGATGGGGGCGGCTTTGCCAAATTTTTAAGGTCCCAGGAGTTCCTTAAACTATTGGCTTTAGCTTCTGATTACTAAGAAACAATGATGTACAATTGGTCAGAAAATCCAAAGTGTACTCCTAACTTTGCAGCCAACAGTCTGTATGACCCTGAGCAAATCACCTCCCCTCTAAGGGCCTTGGGTCATAATCTGTAATTGAAAGGATTGGACTGGAATGGGACTGGCAAACATTTTCTTAAAGGGTCAGCTAGTAAATATTTTAGGCTTTGCAGGCCATGTAGTCTCTGTTTCAATGACTCCACTCTGCTGTTGTAGCATGAAAGCAGACATAGACAACACATAAGCAAATGAGTGTGGCTGTGTTCCAATACAACTTTATGAAAACAGGTAGCCAACCTGCAAGCCATGTTTTGCTGAGCCCTGGATTAGATGATATTTAGCATTTGATCCCTTTTTAGCATTTCATGACTATACAACTCTGTTAGGACTTAGTGACTCCTACTGCACAACTGTATGCATCCTATTTAGCACTTATTTATGCATGCTCTTGCTCTTTATTGCTCTGCATGAGTAGTACTAACTAACCCACACCAAGAGATTGAACTCTAAGGCGGCAGGAATGGCCTTAAATTCTTACACATACTAACAGGAGCCTAGCACATCACTGGTCATGTATGTGGGTACTTCAAAAAGTTCACAGAAAGATTTGTATCATCTTTCAATTCTATTTTTCCATGAAGTTTTTGAAGTACCCCCATATTAAGAATTACACCAACAAAAATACTAACAGCCACCATGCACACAGTTATCACGGATGAGGTGTCAGTTCTTATTGACTGAGGGGTCTAGCTGGGGAGAAGGGCTCATCCTGCATGTCCTCTGTCTCTGGTGCCCCAGCAATCACAGAGGTGGTGAAATGTGAACATGAGCGGGCTGTGCACCTCTTTGTTGACTCCCTGGTGAATCAGGACAAGCCGAGCTTCGCCTTCCAATGCACCGATTCCAACCGCTTCAAAAAGGGGATCTGTCTCAGCTGCCGGAAGAACCGTTGTAACAGCATTGGCTACAATGCCAAGAAAATGAGGAACAAGAGGAACAGCAAAATGTATCTAAAAACCCGGGCAGGCATGCCTTTCAGAGGTAACCTTCAGTTCCCAAAGGGCCCCTGAGGAAGGCACTTTTTCCTCCTTAATACCTTGCTGCAGCACAGGGCACATGCCAGTCCATGAGATGAGGCCAGCACAATTAATTCAAATCATTGCAAATCCGATTACATTGTGCAGGCTCTAGGAAATTAATCTTTAAAAAAATAAATGGTGGGGGCTCCTTTTGTGACGTGAATATCACTTCATAATCACCATATCAATATCTTAAATTTCTATCTTGCATTTAACTTTGCAAAGCTGTTTCACATTTGTTTTCTTATTTAATCAGCATAACAAATCTGAGGTAGGACAAACAGAGGATGAAAATGATGTTTTACATTTTTATAACATGTTATAAAGACCATCTCATTTTGTGGTATTGTGGGTATTATTTTACATATGAGGAAGTGGAGGCTCAGAGAGGTTAATTCCTTGGTCCTTAATCCAGGGTCACACAGCTAGAAATTAGCCAGGCCAAAATCCCCCAAAGGTCTCCTTCCCCCCAAGTTCAGGGCTCCTTCTTCTATACTGCAGTGACCTCTTATACTATTGGACAGAACAAGATCAGAGGGAGGCTAGAGACTGATCTGGACCAAAAGGATGTCTACCCCTGAAAACTTAGTGTGTTGGGTGACTCAGTAGGGGTCAGGGAAGCCTTGAGATGACAAGCACAGCTCCCAAATGTCTTTGTTCTGCTGTCTCTGCAGTTTACCATTATCAGATGAAAATCCACGTCTTCAGTTACAAGAATGTGGGAAATATCGAGCCAGCCTTTCATGTCACCCTTTATGGCACTAATGCAGATTCTCAGACTCTGCCTTTGGAAATGTAAGTTGTGAGTTTTTTTTTCTGGGTTCAGGACAGAGAACAGGTTGGTCTGAGAATGAATGAGGGAGTGTGAGGAAGCACTTGAGCATGTGCAGGAGAGTGTAGTCTGATTGCCTCGAAGAGGAGCCAGATGCTTCTAGCTGGCCTCTGCAGTCCTCTTTCCTCTGCAGTCCTCTTTCCTCTGCACACTGTCCCTCAACCCTTGACTCAGACATTTCTGGGAGGGAAGCTCCCAGGATGAATCAGACGCGTGAGAAGCTGCTGGATCAGCTGGGCAGAAACTGCTGTTTCATTTCAGGCAACGCCTGGCACCTGAGGCTTTAGGAAATCTGGAACTTCATAAATGTCATCCCTGGACCTTTTCCAATGATTTGGCTGTGGGAGGGGCACATAGCAATCTGTATATATTTGTTCAGTTCCCACCAGGGACAAAGCGCCATGCCAAGTAATGTTGGGGTTGTGAAGAAACACCACCAGAGTAACTCACCTCTCAGGGCTCAGGGTCTAGTGGGGAGACCAGCTTTATACACACACAATCACACTCACACATGATGGGGCGAGTGAATTGGTCAGTCTTCTGTGTCTTGTAACTGAACACCTGAATTTGTGTAATTTATAAAGAAAACAATTTATTTCTCGCAGTTTTGGAGGCTGGGAAGTCCAAGGTTAAGGGGCACATCTGGTGAGGGCCTTCTTTTGGCTGAGGACTCTCAGCAGAGTCCTGCGGCGGTGCAGGGTATCCCATGGTAAGGGCTGAGCGGGAGTGCTTTCCTAACGCGCTCACTTGCTCAGCCTATAAAGCCACCAGTCCACACACATGATAACCCATTAATCTGCTGACCCATTAATCTATGAATTGATTAATCCATTCATGAGGACAGAGTCCTCACGATCCAAACACCACCCAAAGTCCCCTCCTTTCACTACAATAGTCTGATTTCCCATCCTCTGAACACTGTTACAATAGGAATCAAGCTTCCACATGAGCTTTGGAGGGGACAGATACTCAGACCATACCAGCAAGGCAGCCCATCCCCAGTGCCAAATGAGAGGGACCGGCAGGAAGAGGCTAGGATTTCAGAGCCTGTAGGCTGGAGACAAACTGCACACTGCTGAGTGGGGATGCAACTTCTTTGTGTTTTCCTATTTCTGCCTTTCTTAGTACTGTCTCCCCAGGAAGTAGCATAGCTAGAGACATGCTTGAAAATGGTTTTAATAAGAAACCCGGGGACTGTGGGCAAAGATATCTCTCTGTCAATGTGGAACACAACTGAGTTTCCACCTTGGTCCTGCTGGTGGGATGTGGAGGGCAAGAGGTGGGGGAGGGCCCTCACACCTGTTTCTCTCCAGTCAGTGTGGGTAGGGGCTGCCACTGGGGCAACCCTCAAGTGCGGCAGTTCTCCAGGTGGCAGGGGAGTGAGAGCAGCTTCTTTTTCACCATGTAGAGTGGAGCAGATTGGGCTGAATGCCACCAACACCTTCCTGGTCTACACCGAGGAAGACTTGGGAGACCTCCTAAAGATCAAACTCACGTGGGAGGCGACATCTCAGTCTTGGTACAACCTGTGGAAAGAGCTTCGCAGCTACTTGTCTCAACCCCACAGCCCTGAGCGGGAACTGAATATCAGGCGCATCCGGGTCAAGTCTGGGGAAACCCAGCAGAAGTAAGTGCCTCCTGGCCCTTCTCCTGCCCCGTGTAAATGATTGGCAGAAGGCTGTGCCTCTGCTGCATCCTTTCCTTTGCTGAGCATGCAGCCTCCATTCTTCTGTTGCCAGAGCATGCAGGCGAAACCTCAAACACCTTTGCAAGGAAAAGTGACTACCAGATCACGGCTTCTGTCAGCTGTTGTGCATCTCATGCTGTGATCGCAGGCACTTGGCTGAGAGGGTGGGCAAGTAGAGGCTGGAATTTGGCCCTTGTTCTGTTTGCCAAGCTCTGTGTCGGCTCAGAGAAAGGGGTGGCCTCTCCTAGACAGGACTTTTTAGGAGTGCTGCCTTGTTGATCTGTTTTCTATGGGGTCCATGCATCAAAAGGCTTTGCTTCTGCCCAGAGCAAACCAGAGCGTCATGTTCAGGGAGCCCCCACAGATGAGGGCTGTGGGAGGACTTGGTCTTCCCCAACATCTTATTTTGATTGTTACTCTTTCTCTACGTCAGGGGCTCTGAGTCAAGGCTGGGGTCCTGACTTTGACTAACAGAGAATCCTCTGTGCCGTGCCATATGGTAGCGTCACCATTTTTTTTTTAACCCCAAGCCTAGCATGAAAGATCCAGACTTTTATATATCAGCTCCTGATACCCTGCCTTGACTCTCTGAGCAGGCATCTTTCTAAACAGTAGCCAGAGATGGCTCAAAGCCAGGGAACCCTGAGAGACTTTGTTAAGAGAGGAGAGTTTCCTTAACCAAGGCCTTCAGCCGACTTCTGGAGAGGTCACTGCCAGCCTTGGGACGAGACAAAGCAGCTTTCGCCTCTTTGTCCCTCTTGTGGCCTTTTCTTCATTGCAATTCTTCACATGTCTTGTTTACACCCCTCATCTATGGCCCAGCTTGGCAGCAGAAGGAAGTGCCTCAGAAGCTTGGGTCCCTCTAGAAACTGTGAACTGGAGGTACCAGCCTGTAATTTAGGTAATTGTGTATCTTTTTATTTCTCTGGGCTCTTGTAAGTACAACCTATGCCTATGGGTGTGATAGCAGAAAGAGGATCATTTTTATAAAATATTTCAGTTTTCTTTTTTGTGGCTGGCTGGTATGGGGATCTGAACCTGTGACCTTGGTGTTATAAGGCTGCTCTCTAACCAACTGAGCTAACCAGACAACCTGTACAATATTTCAGATAAAATAAATACCTATTAAATCACCACTAAGACTTAAGAAATTGAAACAGTTTTCCATACTGGCTCCAGACATAAGATTTTTAAAAAGTAAAACATTACAGATATTAGCTGAAGCCCCTTCATACCCTTCCCCTGACCAGTGGCAGTGTGTTTACTTGCTTCATGCTTTTACACCTTTAGTACTTCTGTTTGTATCCATAAACAATGTATAGCATTGTCTTGGATGCTTCTGAATGTTACGTGAGTGGGTATATTATTTTACAAGTTCCTTTTCATTCAAACATTGTTTGTGAAATTTATCCAATACTTGCAGATCTAGTCTATTCATGTTTAATTCTGTATGTGAAGCATCATAGTACAAACAGTAGTTTTACCACTATTCCGCTGACTATCTAAGTTGTTGTGACCTTTTTTGTAGTTACAAATAGTGCTGAGATGAACATCCTTATACATTTTCCTTGCACATGTGTTCGATGGCCTCTTTGTGGCATGTGTACTAAAAAAGTGGAGTTGCTGGATTACAGTATATGCATTCTGCAACCTAACCAGATATTATTAAATCCCTCTCCAAAGTGGTTGGACTAATTTCCACTCTTAGCCTATAGAGAAAGAGCTCCTCTTTCTCTTCCTCCTCACCGTGGGCATTCTTGCCCGTTCTGTTGGGTGTAAATGGGTCCCTTCCTGTTGTGATTTGCATTTCCTGATCGTGAGTGAGATAGGTCATCTTTTTATATGTTTATAAACATATAGGTCCTAAGGTCCTTAGGTCTTCCTGGGAAAGGTTCTTACACTGTTGTGAATGTGACTTTTGTCCTGCCTCTGCATCAGGGTCAGTTGCCCACACATTTATTGATCATGTGGTCATGCCAATCACACACCGCGAGGCTGAATGGGCAGCCACAAGTTATAGTGAAATGGTTAGCAGACCCGATTCTTGTGATCTGGGCTGTCCATTTGCTGAATCTTTGATTTCGACTTGTAGCTGAGCTCCAGCTGCTCTTGTCAATGGGTATTCATAGAACATTGCTCTAGAAGTACCTTAAATTCCTCCATTGAAGGAGTTTACGGTCTAGTGGAGAAGTCTACCATAAATAGAAGTTAAGCCTCAAGCAATTCCAGGTAGTGTATAATGTTTTAAAATAACACAAAACATGTATTATTAACTTCATGCTACAAGAAGTAATGACAGTAACAAAAGCAACATTTATATGAGGATATACTAGTTTACTAAGTTGAGAGGTCAAGGGAGGGTTAGATTAACAGGGCTCACACTGTCAGAGAGGCTTCCCAGATGGCTGTGGCCTTGAAAGGCAGGTGACCTTTTGGATAGTCAGGGGGAAGGAGGTGAGAGAGGTGTGGTTAAGGCTGCCTGAAGCTGAATCCTTGTAGTACAAGATCTTGTAGTACAAGAGTCCTTGTAACAGTGATGGGGAGTCCAGAAGGCTCTTGAGTCAGGATGTGGCATGATGGAAACTTCTCTGTTCCATGCTCTACCCACCTCAAATCCAGAAAGCCCAGTCTAGATTTCCCCAAGAGTTTTAGTGACATCAGTGGTTTCTTTTTCCTCTTAGATTGACATTTTGTGCAGAAGACCCTGAGAAAACTAGCATATCCCCCGGCCAAGAGCTCTGGTTTCACAAGTGTCGGGATGGCTGGAGAATGAAAAACGAAACCAGGTAACCAGGACTTTCTCATGTGTTCACTGAGCACATGCTGGCTGATCACCTCGCATGTGCTGGGCGTGGGTCTGTGTGCTTGGCACGTAGCATGAACCAAACAGATAGGAATCCCTTCCTTTGTGAAGCTGACCTTCTGCTGGGAGTAGAGAGACAGATAAATAAATATGCAGAGGATGTTAGTGTCCCTTGTCCCTTGGGCTGCCTCACCCTGTTCACAGCACATGGCCCTACTGGAGTGAGGTCCTTTCAGTAGCTACACCCCCGGGCTGGTGCCCATGCCCTCCCACCTTCGATTGATATCTTTTTTCTAGTGAGCAGTGCAGTGGGAATGTTCCAGGGTTCCTAGCTTCCTTCTGGGCACAGAGAGGGGTCAGAAGGGAAGAGTGGGATTGGGAGGTAAGGGAGAAGCACAGAGTATATTACCCCTTTTTAGGTTTTCTGGAACCCAGGTTGGCATGAGTGGATATTAGGGGGCCTAATGCCCCCCTTTTTGAGAAGCTGTAGTGGTCATGTACAGGGAGCTGAGTCTGACAAAGGCATCGTCAAGCTTCAGTGTCCCATTGCCCCGTGCGGGAACCCCATTGTTTCAGAATCAAGGAAGGCCCTTGTCGTTGTGTGAAGCAGTGGGCTTATTGGGGTTACCTGCCACATACCCTCTGAGCCTAAATACCTGCTGAGGAGGAGGGAGACCATCTCCCCACAGATTTTTGCCCCCATCCTTGCCCAACCAGGGTACTAGATAGTAATATTTTGCCATGCACCAAGTGCTAAGCCTGTGCCCACCCTGCATCCACGGACTTACATAATCATCTAGTTTCATCACCAACCCTCTGAGGCAGGTGCTGCTATCTCTGAGTACAGATGAAGAAACTGAGACTCAGGAAAATTAAGTCACTCTCCCAAGGCCCCCCAGCTAGTGATGGCAGAGTGGGGATTTGAAGCAGACTGGTCTACTCTAAAGCCTGTGTTCTCGAGGTTCCTTCTTGCTCAGACGAATCACCTCACCTCGGTCTGGGTATCAATTATCAAGCAGCTGTGCCCATGCTCTGGGGGCCTCTGTGATTAACTGTCTGCCAACCTGGAGGGCTGGGCTGTGTCCCCAGCTGCTCTGGCTCCTGTTTAGGAGCACATCAACGCGACCAATGCACAGTGATCACAGGACTTGTGGGGTCTGAAAACTGCCCTTCTAATTAAGGGAGTCAGTCTAGTGTAGACTCATATCATTTTCTGCTGTCATAATAATTTAAATTCTTTCTGTTTGTATTCAAATTTATACCTTTCAAAGTGTTTTCATATATATTAACTTCGGTGGTCTTTAGAACAGCCATGTCAATTGGGCACACCCAGGAAGGATCACTATTCTTATGATAAGGGATGAGATATTTCATTCTTTTCTGCTCCAGAACTTCACAGCAGTTGAGAACTACATGACTACCTGCCTCACACTACTTCTTTTAGAAAGCACGCCATTCCTTCCCTTTCCCTCAAAGGAACAGAAAACAGTAGGAGCCCGAGTAATAAACTAATGTTAGGAGGTTGTAGCATCCCTAGACTCATGTGACACCTTCGGTATTCTCCCTGCTGACACGGATACTGTTCACCTGTTCACCAGTAAGGAGACTGAGGTTCAGAAAAGTTCAATGGTGAGTTTGTGTAGCTGAGATTAGAATCCAGGTCTCTGATTTCTGCCTCCTTCCTACCATACAGCAGTCTCTTGTATTTCTCAATCGAGGCAAAGAGGACACTTTGATAGTTCTCCATACACTTGTGCATGTGTGTGGGCATGTGTGTGTGTTGCAGGTACCTATTATACTAAATATGTAAATGCAAGGACCATGAAGTATGTGGCTAGGGGTCCAGACAGGGCTCCAGGGTGGTGTTTCTCAATGTGAACCTGTGCCTTGTGGAGTGAGGGGCAGAAGGAAGCACTCAGGATGGTGTCTATTTGTTCTGAAAGGAAAGCAAGTAAGAGCTTCTGGTAGGTGTGTCAGAAAGCTGCATCTTGAGGTTGGCAGAGCACAGCCCCACACAGGTCTGCACATCTGCTGGCAAGCGAGCTAACGAACGCCACTCTCACATGGTTCCTTACAGTCCAGCTGCGGAGCTCCCCTGAGGGTTCCCCAGGAAGTCTGGCCAGCAAGGACTCCCGACCCCACCATCCAAGCACATGGAGGAAAGTTACTGCTGAGGACTCACCTGAAGGAAGAACGCCTCTTGGCCTTGACCCTGGAGCACCGGGATGAACTTGCTCATTGGGCTCAGACCTTTGTCTCTCACGGCGGGCTGGGACTTCTCACAGGAGGGACAGTGCACTGCTGTAGCTCCTGTTGCTGCTCTAGGATAGCTCTAACTCCAGACCTTCATGGATGCCTCTGAGAGCACCGAGTCCAGATTTGTGTGCACACAGCTGAATGGCTTCTTAGTTGCTGCGTGAGCCTGTGCTTTGCCTGACAAGGAACGCTGGCTCTGAAGTGGCTCAGTGAAAGGCTGTCAGCTACTTAGCCTGACTTGAGCCTTAGTGAGAAGTTTTTCTGCTGGGAGCTGATTCACGTCAGGGTGGCAGTCCTGCTACTTTGTCCACCCAGAGAGGGGATGGTACACCTGGGCTGGAGCTGAGGCCCTCGCCATTGGAGTTCTGATGAGCTGCATCGATCGATACTGGTTACCCCTTAGACATTCTGTCCTGCTCCCCACCTCACTCTCTGAAACACTCATCATTGGCTTTCTTATTTTTCCATTGTTAGTGTTTTGATTGAACAAGTGTTTATTGAGCACTTAATTAATATTAATTAGTATGTGGCAGTAGATGCATTACTAACCCTCTCCATTCAGAACCTAGTGGGGTTGGGATTTCTAGAATCCCTTTCAGTTTAGATGGTCCATGAGTATACATGTGGCAAAAGGCATGAGGGGCATGGGGGAAAGACTTCAGGATGTAAGAGTCGGAGACCCTGAGGTTTTAAGTGGTTTCTACCTATTTCTTCTTAGTTAACACGTGCCATTTCCCCCAAGAGTGACATATTTCATCACTAGTAGAATAGCAAGCATAGTATTATAGGTGCTGGGGCCAGAAAATGGTGGCCAATTGCTGGATATGATTTCTTTGGAGCAAAATCTCCTCTACTTAGGGAAATAGAAGTATTACATGCACATTTTATACATATCTGTTCATATGGAAACCGGCACTTGTCAAACACAGCTGGCTCTAAGATTTACTACAATGATTTTTCCTCAAAATATCTTGCTCTAGTACCACTTTCTTATACATGATATCTGAGAAACCCTTTTATACTTTTCAAAAGATTTGCATATGCATCACCTAGTTGGAGCGAGTTGAGCAGGGCAGCTGTTATTATCCCTATTTTACAAAACTGAGGCTTAGTGAGGTTCAGCCACATGCCTAGAGTTATATACCAAGTTGATGGTAAAGCCAGGCTGAGGACCCAGTTTCTGTGGAGGCAAAGTCCATGGTATACTCATCTCTGAAACTTCAAGAAGGTATCTATAGCCATTTCCCAGCAATATGCCCCAGATGTGACAAACTAGGACTTTTTTTCAGAGCCATCCATAAAATCCTAAACCCTTTTATTAATATATAACCAGGAGAACACCTGTGCCAAGGGGTTGGGCTTTTTATGGGTGAGATTTATTTGGAAGGAAGTGTTATATCAGATGGAGGAGGAACAGTGATTTTCTTTGTACTTAGGTTTTTAAAGGATATTGGTTTATCTGTATTGCACCAAAGTTGTATCACTGTTTAACGCCAAACTTCGGAAGACATAATCAGTCATGTCTTCAAGGTATGCTCTCAGTCCAGTGGTGTGCTCCTGTTGCTTCTGTGATTGCTTTCTAGCCAGAATGAAGCTTGTGTTTTGGGCTGTGCATCCTGGATCCTTTTGACTTCTGGTTTTAGTAATGAAAGCTTTGGGAATCGAATCCTCAGTGGGTTGTGTATTTATACATTTGGCTTGAAGCCTTAATTGTATATAATGTTGCTTTTTAAAAATGCTACTTAGAACACTATTTATTTCTCAAGTGTATATAATATATAAAACAAATATATGGTTAGTTTTTACTTTAAGATTAACCAATTTCAAGATTAAAAAATTTTAATAGTAAAATAATAAAAAACTACAGAATTCTTAATGGTCTGGCAACTCAATTCTTAAAATTTGGAAGAATTATGGCTGTGCAAGCCTAGTGTTTGTCGAAACATTACTTGAATATAAGATATATTCTCTGTTTGATACTCAGTGCTGGCAGCAAGTGAACACTCCTTTCCCTAGAGAACAAGAAGAAAAATTATTTGAATTTCAACAGGAAGGACTGAAGGTGGAAATTTGGAAGAACAAGGAAAGTGGCTGGAAATTGGGGAACATTAGTGAGGATATAGGTTTGCTTGCTTGAGACCTAGATACTAGTGACTTAAACCGCGTAGAAGCTGATTTCTCTATTGCTATATGAACCAGACAAAATTAATAGACAGAGGGCAGACTGGGAGAAGACATTTGTGATGTATAAACCTGAAAGGAGATGAGTATCCAGTGCATAAAATTAACATCTATAAATCAATAAGAAATAGGATTCCAAAAGAAAAACGAGAGAAAGAAGTGAAAAAATGGCTAAGTAGTGTATGAAGAAATACTCAAACTCATAGAAGTCAAATTAATATAAATTACAACAGTGAGATACTACTTTATACCATCAGAAAGGCAAAATTTTTCAAAAGAAGGTAATATCAAGTGTTGGTAAAGAAGTCCAGTAACAGAACCCTTATGCATGGCTGGTATGTTCCAGCATTCTGGAGAATAATCTAGCTCTATTTAGTGAATTTAAATATTTATACTTTATGACCTAGCCATTTCACTCCTATATATACACACCAGATATATTCTCATATTGGTCCCTAATGAGATATGTATGAGGATATTTATACCATCTTGTTTGTTATACTGGGTGTTGGGGGCAAATGTGTATCAGGTTTCTCTTGCTATGCAACAAATTATTGCAAATTTATCAGCTTAAAACAACACCCATTTATTATCTCTGTGGGTCAGGAGTCAAGGCATAGGTTAGCTGGGTCCTCTGTTCAAGTCTCATATATGTGCAAAATAAAGGTGTTGGTTGGGACTGCGGTCTCATCTGACACTCAGGGTCCTTTTCCAAACTCATTCAAATTGTTGGCCAAATTCAGTTTCATGTGGCTGGAGAATTTATGGCAGCTTTCATCTTCTTTGAGGTCAGTAAGATAAGCAATTCTCTCATGCCTTACCTTCTTTTAAAGGGATTTCCTGATTAGGTCAGGCCTACCCAAGATACTCTCTCTTTCGATTAATCAGAGTTAATGGATTAATAATCTAGTCATGGAAGTGGTATTTCATCATAGCTCTGCCCATACTTAAGGGGAATGGACTGTACCTGGCATGTTTCCCAGAGGGTGGGAATCTTGGAGACCATCTTAGAATCTTCCTATCATACCAGTGTCCTTAGGGGTGTGGGTAAGTAAAAGTGGTGGATTCATTCTAGGGAATACAATACAACATGTAGTAGAAGTCCTGAACTAGATGCAAATTGGATGGTCTTGAAAATTGTTAAATAAAAAAGAGCAATAAAATATGTCTATATTACAGAACATTTTATGTAAATTAAAATGCATATACTCAAAATAATATACTTTAAAATAATATTTATAAGAATATATATGAAACGTGATAGTGTAGATGCCCAGGGTGAAAGGGAAAAAAATAAAAGTTGGGATTAAGTAGAAGGTGGAAAATAAAAATGAATCCAGAGACTTTCATGATGATAGAATGCCATGAACTGAGGAGAATGGATAATCGAACTCTCAGAAGTTGAGGTCCAAAAAGAAAATAATAAAGTGAAATAATTAAAATAGAAACCAAATTCCTGGACACAGCCCTTTTCTTGCTTGTTCTCCATTGTCAATGATCTAGAATGATTCCAAACATGAGCAGAGCAATTCCTAGTAGAGCACACAAGAACTCTGACCCTTGTTTTAATGGTTTCTTTTCTCAAAGCACCTGTTCTGCACAGAAGGCTGTGTTGGATACGCAGGGTAGGCCGTGCAGAGGCTGAGCGCAGGTGCAGCTATTGCTAGAGGGAAACGTCTTTGAGTGTCCTGGATGGACCCAGAGATGAGTCTTCTCTAGGAGTAGACAGAGTAGGGAGACAAACCACATAATCTTGCCAATTCTGCTTTGTACAAAAGAATGAACCCCTTTATTAAAATAACAGTATAAATTAGAAAAATGCTACAAGGATTATACTTACAGGCAGTCTCCAGTTTATGAACAAAAGTACATTTTTAAGTTGAATGTTGAGAATATTCAAGCTTTCCTCAATAGGAACAATGCTATAAACCATAGTTATATTCCTAATGTTTGCTAGATCACAGAAGTCTATTCCATGCATCATGTAGCCAAAATACAGTAGTCCTAGAACTCACTGGGGTTGTATGTCCTGCGAATCAGGGCATGAGAAGGAGGGGAAGGAAGAGAAGGAGGACTGATAGAGTTTGGATGTGTTGTCCCCACCAAAATTCACGTTGAAATTTGATCCCCAATGTGGCAGTGTTGGAAACTGATTGAGTCATGGGGGCAGATCCCTCATGAATGGATTAATGCTCTCCCTGGGGGAGGGGGGATTAATGAGTGAGTCCTTGCTCTATTAGTTCCTGCGAGAGCTGATTGTTTAGAAGACCCTGGCACCTTCTCTCTCTCTTGCTTCCTTTCGCCATGTGATCTGTTTGTACCTGCTGGCTGCCTGCTGCTTTCCACCATGAGTAGAAGCAGCCTGAGGCCCATGCCAGATGCAGCTGTCCCAGAATCGTAAGCCAAATAAACCTCTTTTCCTTTATAAACTACCCAGTCTCAGGTGTTTCTGTTATAGCAACACAAATGGACTCATACAAGGACTTTCAATCCAACTCTAGTTAAAATTTTTAACTAGGTGAAGTTTGTGTTTGTCAGTCTCTGACATTTCTTTCTTATGCCTCTAGCTTTCTTCACACTACATTATATTAGGTGTGTTTCCCATATTGCAATAGAGCTTAATGATCAGTTTTTCAATGGCCACAGAAATTTCCATACAGTGGGTGGACAGTCATTCTTTCTTTAGCCGTTCCTCTGCTGCTGACCATCAGGTCTACATTCCTTTTCTGTCTACTCTGTTCCCCTGGTGCCTCCTTTCCTGGCCCCTATGACATAGTCTTATGTTGCTCCAAGAACTTCCCCTCCCAAGTGCTCCCTTTTCCAAATTATTTGACTTCCTATTCTCTCCGCCCAAGCTCTCTTTCATTCACTGTAGCTGATTTCCACAAGGGATTTGTTGGAAGTTTTTAACTGAACTAAGTCATGCTCATGTGTCAATGGCTAGTAGACCTTTAACTGGTCCAGAGTTGTTCAAAGAAGATGCTTGTTAATAGAATTAACCTTTGATTTGTGTAATGGATTAAAAGTCTTCCCCAACCCCCAAACTCATTGAAGCTTGAATTGTGTCCCCCAAGTTTATGTATTAGAAACTTGGCCCCCACTGTGACTGTTAAGAAGTTGGGAAATCTTACTATGGTAATTAAAAGGTGGGGCCTTGAAGAGGTGATTAGATTGTAGGACCATGCCTTAGTGAAGGGATTAAAAATGGTGGTCATAGTGTGGTTCTGAGGACTTTAAAAGAAGATCATGTGAGAGGTTAGTCTCTTTCTCTACTCCACCATTTTTGCAATGTGATACTCTGCTGTCACTGTTGCCACCACCAAGACCCTCACCAGATGTGTTCCCTGAACTGTGGACTTCCCAGCCTTCGAGACTGTAAGCAATAAATTTTGTTTTCTTTGTAAATCATGCAGTTTTAGGTATTTTGTTATAAGCAACAGAAACGGACTAATACAATTTGCACTGAGGCAGCAGAGCAAATCAACAGGAAAGCTTCCTATTAGGGTAGGAAAATATTGAAGCAGGGCAGTCACCTTACATATAGGCCTGTTCTGCTTGGGGATCTATCCTCTAATCAAGTCCCCCCAAATAGTCCTGGCTTTCATAGTTAACTTCATTCCTTCACTCCTTAACTTATGGATCCCGTAAGTAAGCACCAGTATTTGTTTCTCCTCTTGCCTCCCAAGTGGTTTCCGCAGTGGCAGCAGTTGTCATGGAGAGGAGAAGAGAGGTGTCAATGCCCTCTTTTGTGACTATGGGTTATCTATAAATTGGGGACGGCCTCTCCTAAAAAAACATGAATAAGTAAATAAAAGAAATAAGAACAGAACAAATATAAACCAGGGTTCAAGTCACTTGTTTTCCTAAAACTCCATGGTTATCAATACCATTTAACCTTGACTTTCTTCATATCATACCAGTGTGTGTTTGTGTTGCAGTGGGAAAGGGCTGCTGGAAGAGTCTGGAAGCTAGTACAGCTCTAAGCAGGCAAGGGCTCAGGCCCAGAGGCCAGGTGGGGCAGTAGGGAGCAGAGTTATCTGAATTTGTGCTAATTATCTCAGCCCAAACAAATCCACACTGTATTAGTCCATTTCTGTTGCTTATAACATAAATACCTGAAACTGGGTGATTTGTAAAGAAAATGAAAATTATTGCTTACAGTTCTAGAGGCTGGAAGTCTCTGGTAAGACCACTTACCAGAAGTAAGTGGTCTTGGATTTACACAAATTGGTCATGGCCAGAAGGCTTTGACAGATGTCACCGTTGACCCATGAAAGCGCAGAGGCCAGAGCAGAGGCTAGGATGATCTCACTGGAATGGAGAAGCTAAGATTACCCTTTAAAAGTGAAGACATCTTTACTGCTGTCCTGATTACCCCAAGACAACTTTGGTGGGGTTGTTATGAAGTCAAAGCCTCAATTATTAATTGTGAGGGAGAGCACCCTATCAGGACCTCAACAACTCATTTTCTTTTTTCCATCTGAGATATCAGCCCTCCTATTTATCCTGTGTCCTTTGTTAGACAAACACATCTTTCTTCCTTCTCACTAGGCTACCCCAAACTCTCTGGCTGGTTAGAAAGAGACCCTCAGAAACAAATGTGGCTTCACAACCCTGATTTTCGTGTCCCTGGCAGCCTCACTGATGCCACCTCTCTCTCCTTCAACGCTGGTGCTGTGGTTTGAATGTCTCCCCAAGCTCGTGTTGGAACTTAACCTCCAATATGGTGGTGGAAGTTGGGGGCCTTTAAGAGGTGATTGGGTTGCAAGGACTTCGCTCTGGTGAATGGATTGATTCATTCATGGACTAATAGCCCATTTCTGTTGCCTATAACAAAACACCTGGAACTGGGTGACTTATAAAGGAAACAAAATTTATTGCTTACAGCTTCAGAGGCTGGGAAGTTCAAAGTCCAGGGAACACATCTGGTGAGAGTCTTGGCGGTGGCTTTGTAGCAATGCAGGGGTCTCACATGGCAGAAAATGGTGGAGCAGACAGAGAGACTAACCTCTCATGTGCTCTTCTTTTAAAGCCCTCAGAACCATGCCCCTGAGCACCATTATTATTCTGTTCACTACTGTACGGTCCTACAATCTAATCATCTCTTCAAGGCCCACCTTTCAATTGCCGTAATAGGATTTTCCATCCTCAATAGTTACAGTGGGAATTAAGCTTCTAATATATGAACTTTGGGGACACAATTCAATCAACTCACAGCAAATGGGTTGATGGTTTAATGGGTGGTCATGGGTGCAGTTCTGATGGCTTTATAAAGACAGTGAGTGAGAAGGTTAGCTCTCTTGCTTATGCCATTTCTTGCCATGACATCCTGCGTCACTATAGAGAGTCACCACCAAGAAGAAGGCCCTCACCAGATGTGCCCCCTGGACTGTGGACTTCCCAGCCTCCAAAACTGTAAGAAATAAATTTCATTTTTTAATAAATTACTCAGCTTCTGTTATTCTGTTATAAGCAACAGAAACCGACAATGCTGCAGGCTTCTTCATCTTCTTTTTCTTCCTCTCCTCCTCCTCTTCCTCCTTCCAACAGCTTTATTGAGGTACAGTGAACACACAATGAGCTGCACACATGTAAATCATATAATTTGACATTTTGTCATATGAAGTCACCATGAAACAGTGAAATCATTACCACTATCAAGACTGTGAAACTATCACCTCCAGAAGTTTCCTCGTGCTCCTCTATAATCCTTCCTACTGCCCTCTCCCCAGGCAATCACTGATCTGCTTTCTGTCACTATGTATTAATAGGCGTTTTCTAGAAATTAATTTTATTAAATTAATTTATTGATTTTATGCTGAAAAAAATTGTATATTTGGAATTAACCATCTGGACTCAAGTTTGGATGATCCCAATTTTGTTGGCAACATCCAAAGCATCATAATCAGGAGCCAGTCGAACATATGCCGCCTTTTCTCCATCAGGCCTGATCAGGGTGTTGACCTTGGCCACATCAGTGTCACAGAGCTTCTTCACAGCCTGTTTGATCTGGTGCTTATTGGCCTTGACATCCACAATGAATGCAAGTGTGTTGTTGTCTTCTGTCTTCTTCATGGCAGACTCAGTGGTCAGGGGAGCTTGATGATGGCACAGTGGTCAAGCTTGTTTCTCCCAGGGGCGCTCTTCCGAGGGTATTTGGGTTGCCTCCGGAGCCAGTGTCTTGGGCCGCTGGAAGGTGGGTGATGTGTGGATCTTCTTTTTTGTGTGTCTTTGGACACCTTTCAGCACTGCCTTCTTGGCCTTCATTGCTTTGGCTTCGGCTTTGGCAGAGGCAGGAGCTTCCTTCTCTGCCTTCAGTGCCATCTTGTGAAAGGGCCTAGAATTTTATACAAGTGGAATGTATGCACAGTATGTTCTCTTTTTTGTTTGCTTTTTTCACTCAGAAGAATTTTTTTGAGATTCATCCATGTTGTTGCATGTCTCAGAAGTTTATTCCTTTTTATTGCTGAGTACTATTCTGCTGCATAGATGTAACAATTTATTTATCCATTTATTTGATGAAGGACTTTGTTTCCAGTTTGGGGTTATTACAAGTAAATCTGCTATGAACATTTGTGTCTGTATGGACATGTGCTTTCATTTCTCTTGGGTAAATACCTAGGAGTAGAATGGCTGTATCATATGGTACATGTATGTTTGATTTTTTAAGAAACTGCCAAACTGTTTTCCAAAGTGGTTGTACCATTTTATATCACCACCAACAAGGTGTGGGAATTCCAGTTGTTCCACATCCTCACCACTTGGTGTGGCAAGTCTTTCGATTTTAGTCATTTCAGCAGATATACAGTGGTATCTCGTTGTGTTTTAATTTGCATTGACCTGCTGACTAATGGTCATTGAGCATGTTTTCATGTACTTATTTGCCAGTCACATATCTTCTTTGGTGAAGTGTCTGTTCAAATCTTTAACCATTTTCAGGGAAGTTGTTCTCTTATTGAGTGTTGGGGGTTATGTATTGTGGATATAAGTTCTTTATCAGATATATGATTTGCAAATACTTTCTTCAAGTCTGTTGTCCTTTCATTCTCATAATGGTGTCTTTTTTTTTTTTTTTTAAGATGACCAGTAAGGGGATCTTAACCCTTGACTTGGTGTTGTCAGCACCACACTCACCCAAGTGAGCTAACCAACGTCCCTATATAGGGATCCGAATCCTTGGCCCTGGTGTTATCAGCACCACACTCTCCCAAGTGAGCCACAGGCTGGCCCTCATAACAGTGTCTTTTGAAGAGCATAAGTTTAAAATTTTGATGAAATACAATTTATCAATTTGGTTTTTTATGATTGTTGCTTTTAGTGTCATCTGTGAGAAATCTTTGCCTAACCCAAGTTCACAAAGATTTTCTCTTATGTCTTCTGGAAGTTTTATAGATTTAGGTTTCATATTTAGGTCAATGATTCATCTTAAGTAAATTTTTTATGCATTGTGCAAGGTATTAATCATTGATCATAGTTCTTTTTTCTGCATATGGATACTTAATTGTTCCAGCACCATTTGTTGAAAAGTCCATCCTTGGAATTGCCTTAGCACCTTTGTCAAAAATCAATTGTCCGAATATGTGTGGGTTTATTTCTGGGCTCTGTTTTGTTGTTCTGTTTGCCTGTTTTGATATCAGTACCACACAGTCTTAATTACCATAGCTTTATAATAAGTCTAGAAGTCTGGTGCTGGTAGTCTTCCAGCTTTTATTTTTATCAAAAGTTCTTTCAGCTCTTCTAGGTCCTTTGCATCTTCATATGAATTTTAAAATCAACTTGTCAATTTCTACAAAACAAAGTCTGCTTGGATTTTGGTTGGTTTGCATTGAATTTATGGCTCTGTTTAGGGAGAATTGGTATCTTAACAATATTTCAATCCATTTTCACCAGTTTTTGATTTGAATCAGAACACTTTTTACACTGAAATTGAATTTTACAGCTTTCTGCTAATATTATTTCTTTAGGGAGCTGTGGTTCACTCTTTCTGAATATATAAGAAGTGTTTTTAGATACATCAGTTTTAAGGAAATATGCAATTACTTATTTACAATGGCATTTTCATTTTTAAAATTAAGAATGTGAATGTTCAGAAATGTCAAGATAACACTTTAGATGGTGTGTGGATGCTGTGGGGGCCATCAGAAGCCTCTGTCGGCCTGAGGCACTCATTCCTCAGGTGCTGGGAGTGTTGGTAGTTGAAGGTTCTCACCTGAGTCTCTCTCCAGGAATTGCCGTCAGTCAACCCAGGGGCAATACACATCCAATGACCAGTTGATAAAGCTTGACCCCCATGCCTTGAGAGGGGACAACTCTGCAGGGTCACACTAGCTGCAGAGCTTGGTGGCATCAGTGGAGGCCTTTGTGGTGTCATAGCTGGTCTCTTCCCCTGCCCGGCCCTGCTGCCTTCACCTCCGCCCAGGTACTGGTCTGAAGAGTTCGCCCTGGTAAACTTCCTGCATGCAAATCTCCATCTCAGACACAGTGTCACAGTGCTTCTCAGGGAATCTGACCTAAGACACATGGTGAATTCCTCATGAGCTTATAAGTAACACAAGGACTTAAAGGAGTGTAGCTGGAGACCTCAAGGGCAGCCCATGAGGCTCTCGGGGATGAGAGGTGGGGAAGACAGAAAGCCAGTTTATCAGTGGCCAGTGGTGACTGTTTGCTTAAGGTCACAGTCACTTACCTCATCTGAGGTGCTTTCCCTTTCACAATCACCCTGTGAAACCATCTGCCAGTGAGAGGAGATGAAGTGTTTCCCTTTCACATCGCTGTGCAAAACCACCCAACAGGAGAAAGCCCCTGGCAGGCCTCTGTGGCAGGGACATGGGTGACCCATGGGGAGGGAGAGGGAGAGGGGGAGGCTTTCCTTGTTCTGTCAAGGGAAGCCAAAGAGAGAGGCTCACCTGCCCTAGAGCTGGAGGGGAGCCCCGATGAGAAAGGTGAGGGAAACCCACTTTGAAGCTTTTCTCTCCTCCCGTTCAGTGAGGGCAGGAGTGTGAGATGGGAAGTGGGAGAAGCTGGTACCAAACTGCTATAAAACTAAACACTGTGATACTCAAACATTCCTGTTCACCTCTTCATGCTGATGACAGCCAGAGTGATCAGAACGGACAGGTGGGCAAACAGGATCCAATGAATGGACTTTGTGGTTGTTCTTCCTCACCACAGACTGTAGCCCACATTCATACCTCCACCCTGACATAAAGCCTGTCCTGCTCTGTCCCGAGAACATGAGCCTCACAAAATCTCCCCACGTAGGGCCAGCCCGTGGCTCACTCGGGAGAGTGCGGTGCTGATAACACCAAGGCCAGGGGTTCGGATCCTATATAGGGATGGCCGGTTCGCTCTCTGGCTGAGTGTGTTGCTGACAACACCAAGCCAAGGGTTAAGATCCCCTTACCGGTCATCTTTAAAAAAAAAAAAAACAAAGAACTCCCCACTTTTCTTTTTCTTTTGGTGGCTGTCCAGTACAGGGATTGAACCCTGGACCTTGGTGTTATTGGCACCATGCTCTAACCAACTGAGATAATCAGCCAGCCCCACATTTTTTGTACAAGTTAGAATAGTGCCTTTATCAGCACCACACTCTCCTTTTTTATTTTTTTTGAAAGATGACCAGTAAGGGGATCTTAACCCTTGGCTTGGTGTTGTCAGCACCATGCTCTCCAGGTGAGCGAACTGGCCATCCCTATGTAGGGATCCGAACCCGTGGCCTTGGTGTTACCAGCACCGTACTCTTCCGAGTGAACCATGGGCCAGCCCCTAGAATAGTGCCTTTAAAATCTTGGGCTGTCCCATGTAAGTGAGCTTCACTTTATACAAAAGATATATATTTTTGTAAATTTAATTATAAAATAATGACTAATACATTAATTGTATTAAAAAGTCCTTTCACCTTTGTTCCCTCCTTTGACCTTTATAATAATCTATGTGGTAGATATTTTTCTTTGGCAGGGGAAAACCAAAGTCCAAAGAGGTAAGTGACTGATACAAGGCTTCTCAGTAAGTGGATGAACTTGAATGTAAACGTGGGTTTACAGGTATAACGCCTGTGCTGTTTCCTTCCCTTAAAAGGACTGGAAGAATTTATCTTTCAGAAGACTTCTCTGGTGAGTATGTTTATCTGCTGTATAAATCTGGACATTCACCTGTTATGAGGTGGGAGCCATCTGCTTTCTTTAGGGGAACATCTGTTTTAAGACTTTCTCATAAGGAAATGGACAATGAAATCATAAACTCTCCAGTGCTTCAGGTGAGTGGGAGATTAGCAGTCACCAAGATTTCCAAACTTGCCCAACTGGCTCGCTGTGCAATACCCAGAATCATGCACATTCCTGAAGAATGGCTTACATATGTTTTCCCAGCAGAACCACCTGGTGTGGTGGGAGGGGATGCTACCTGAGGAGAGGAGCTGCTGTGGGAATGGGAGGTGCCCTGGAGGAGAAATCTGTGAGGCGAGTCCTGGACACACATCAGCTCTTCCCACCACAGACAGTAGCCAACATCCAGTCTTTCACCTTGACATAAATCCTGCACTTAGGCAGGCCCAGAAGTTTCTGGAAATAATGGAGGACCCAGGATGAAACCATGCCTAATACATTTAATCCTTACTGTACTGATGAGAGATGAGTTTTCCCTTTGTTTATTTCAAATGTGGAAACTGAGGCTTGGAGAGGCTGAATTGTCAAAGGTCAGCGTTGTAAGTTGTGGTCGGGATTCAAGCCCAGGTCTCTCCAAATCTGTTGTTTTTAGTCACTGTGTTGTATTGAATATAGAGCTAGGCAGGATAATGAATTGTATTGCATATCTTTAGACTCATATTTAAAATATTTCTTCAACACTCACCTGGTAGAAAGATTAAGGCTGGGAGGGGGAAAGCTGATGGTGGGGAGAGGGGTGAGTGGGCAGCGACCAGCATGGATAATTTACTCAGCAAAGTCCAGCAGTTAATTCCTCCTCCCTCCTTGAAATGCAGAGTAGAGCTGCTCTGTGCATACCTGAATTTAGTGTCAGGAGATATTTTCTTCCTCACCCCATCCGCCCATCAGAGAATCCCTTACAAGCACAAGCAGTTTGGACCGTGAGAAGTGGCCTCATAAACAATGTCACCAGGGAGGTTGTGGTGCAGAGGGCTGGTTCCCCAGGCACTGCTGCTATTCTCCATGTGGTCAGGCCACAGCCAACATCCATTGCCAGAAGGCTGTCCTGAGATCCCCCATTCTGTCTCCTGGCCTCATTCATTATGGCCTGCTAATACGCTCTGTTCAGGGCTGGGGGCCTGACTGCAAATGTTTCCCCTCCTGCATCTGGCCATACCTCCCTGTTCTTGCAGTGGTGGTGCAGGCACCCTCCTTTCTGCTGAGGAGAACAGGAGGTGAGGGGACCTCGTGCTTGTTTCTAGTAATAGCCACCTGCTGTGGGTGGCTTCCTCCTGACTGCACCTCCTGCTTCCCCTCAGAATGTCAACACACCAAGAAATCACATGACATCCACATCTATATGTCTTAATCTGAAGAAAGTTTGGATTGTATAAAGACCATCTTCAGGGAAGCCCACCCCAAGGATTTGCACATTATAGTAAATAACCAATGGCCTATCCCCTCCATTTGATTTACTGTTGATTGTTGTCAGTATACTTTATTGCGGCTGAAGTCCATGGCATTTTGGTTGAATATGAATCCAACTGAGTATTTTTTTAAACTTTAATTTTATACAGTAACTCAGATAATTTTCCATCAAGGAGTTAGTCCACAGTATGATACAAATCTTCATTGTGCCCAAGCCAGTTTTAACAGTTAGGAAAAGATAAGCTGAAAGCTTGAGCACAAATACCTATGGGTGTGTGGGAATAAAGGAGAGGGTCAGAAATGACCTCTGGAAAGCCCTGCAGTCAGGGGAGGTTATGATTTTGCCTGTTGAAGGATCAAAGTCAGGTATGATCTAGAGGGTTGAACATAGTCAAATGGTTCATTTCACCCAAGTTGTAAACTAGCTACTGCTACACTAATTTATTGTGTGATGCTGGGAAAGCCACTAGCCTCTACAAATATGTTATAAAATTGTGAGCAAGGACTGACTTTGAAAGAAATTATGAAGCCATCTTCTGCTTTCTCTGTTGCCCCTGTACTTTGGTTTCAACTGTGCTTGTGCCCAAAGCACCAATGTTACCCCAATCTGGTCCTGACTCCTGTTCCTTAGTAATTTGGCTGGCAGAGAAAGCTTCAGAAAGAGGATGGGGTAGGATAAAAATTCTGATAAATGAATTTATGCTAAGATATGCATGACTAAGAGTTATTTAATGCATTGCATTTTAAAAGAGGATGTTAGTTACCTTAAGGAACAATTTAATGAACCGATACCTTATCGTGGTAGAATTTTTATTTTGTTTTAGGTGGGCAGACTTGCTGGATGCTTGTTAATTGATATCACCTGAGATCAGCGCATCTCAAACTTTAATGTACATATGAATCACCTGTGGATCTTGTTAAACTTGATTCTGATTCAGTAGGTCTGGGGTGGGGCCTGAGAGTCCGCATTTTTTAATAAGCTCCCATGGAATGCTAATCCTGCTAGAGGGGACTATCCTTAGGGTAGAGGTCCTGGATGACTACCAACCCATCTTCAGCAATACTAATGCACTCAGGAAGGAATGAGTTGAGTCTCTCTTTCTTGGAGTCCCTTTGGCACTCTGTACATACTTCCACTAGAGCACATAAGACATTGTATTGCAATGATTTGTTTAGGGCCTGGCTTCTCTATTAGGCTGAGCGCTCTTACACAGCAGCAGCGGGGTCTTATTCGTCTGCATTTTCCTCCTCCAATTTCTACCTCTCTCCACTTTAGCGTTGTGCTTGGCAGAAAGAAGGCACTTAATGTTTGGTGATGAATAGACCCCATTAGCCCTGAAGGTGATCAGATGAGATCATAAACTTCATGGGCTCTTATTTGGTATCTCTGTGCTTGCTTGGCCACATAATGTAAACCAGTGATTTTCAACCCTAACTGCAGATTAGGGGAATTTAAAAAATACTGATGCCTGGGCCCACTCCAGTGTTCTGATTTAATTGAACAATTTTGGACCTAAGTATGGATGATTTTAATAGCTTTCCAGGCTCTTACAACTCAACAATAAAAAGACAAATAACCCAATTAAAAAATGGACAGAAGATTTGAAAGACATTTCTGCAAAGTTACACAAATGGTCAATAAGTACAGTAAAAGATGTTTAACATTATTAGGGAAATGCAAATCAAAACCATGAGATACAGTTCACACCTGATAGGATGACTATAATAAAAAAGAAAAGAAAAGGAAAAGTGTTAGGGAGGATGTGGAGAAATCATAACTCTTGTAAACTGCTGATGGGAATATAAAATGGTGCAGCTGCTTTGGAAAACAGTTTAGTGGTTCCTCAAAAGTTGAACATGCAGTTATCATATGACCCAGCAATTTCACTCCTAGATATACACCCAAGAGAATCGAAAACATATATTTCTGCAAAAACTTGTACATGAATGTTTGTAGCAGAATTATTTGTAATAGTCAAAAAGTAGAAACAAACCAAATGTTCATCAACTGATAAATGGATAAATGAAATGTGGTATATCCATACAATGGAATATTATTCAGCCAAAAAAAAGTGCTGATATATCCATGGACAAACCTCAAAAACATTAGGCTAAGTGAAAAAAGCTAGACATAAAAGGCCGAATATTGTATGATTCCATTTATATGAAATGTCCATAACAGGGAAATCCACAGAGACAGAACATGGACTAGTGGTTGCCAAGGGATGGGAGGAGGGAGGAATTGGGAGGTATGGGCTTTCTTTTTGGTGTGATAAAAATGTTCTGGGGTTAGACAGTGGTGATAGTTGAACAACATCAACTATCACCACAGTGGCTGTGTTAAAAACCACTGAATTGTACACTTTTTAAAATGGTTTCACATATTGTACACAGATACTGATATTCAAGACCCACAGATATGTGCAATCAATAATGTATGTTTCAATTTTTAAAAAAGGTTGAAATGATGTGTTTTCTGTTATGTGAATTTCATCTCAAAAAAAAAAAAAAAAAGAAAAAAAAGTGAAACACTTCCCAGGGGAATCTGATTTGTAGCCAAGTTTGAGAACGTCTGATGCAAGGAAACATGAAGCGTGGCTCAAATACTTGCTGTTGAGAAGATGCTGCTGTTGACCAGAAGTTCTTAACTTCCAATGCCTGTTGGAATGACCTGGGGAACTTTAAAAAAAATGCCAATACTTGGGGTCCCCCAAAAGAGTCTGATTTGATTGTTCTGGCGATGCAGCCTGGACAAGCTCCACAGGAGATTCTCGCGGGCAGTCAAAGTGGAGGTGGCGCTGACTGTCATAAAGATCTCCAGGGGAAGGCGCTGGCCTGTGGCTCACTTGGGAGAGCGTGGTGCTGACAACACCAAGCAAAGGGTTAAGATCTCCTTACCAGTCATCTTTAAAAAAAAAAAAAAGATTACCAGGGGAGTTGTTAAAACGCAGTTTCCTGAGCTCTGCCCCCAGAAGTTCTTATTCAGTAGGCCTGGGGCTGGGCCTGGATACCTTTATTATATTAGCAAGCTCCTTGGTGATTCTGATGTAGGTGGTCTGGACCTAACTTTGAGAAACCCTGCTTTAGAGAAGGCTTCCCAAAATTTAATGTGCATACCAGTTACCTGGGGGCCTTGCTAAAATGCAGCTTCTGATTCTGCCTTTCTAAACAGCCCTCAGATGATGCCGGGGATACTTGTCTGCAGACCACATCTGTGCGGCAACACTACACAGCTGTGGTTCCCATTGTGTGGTACGTAAACAGGCATCAGCATCCCTTGGGAACTTGTTAGAAATGCAGATTATCAGGCCCCATCTCAGACTTACTGAATCAGGAATTCTGGGGGTAATGCCCAGCAATACTTTAACAATTATTATTATTGTAAATATGAGTATTTACTGTGTACACGTGACAGTTTGATATATGTAAACATTGAAAAATGATTATCATAATCAAGCTATTAAAAATATCCATCACCTCACATAGGTATATTTTTGTGTGTGTGTGATGAGAACACCCAAGATCTACTCTTAGCAGTTTTCAAGTATGCAATACATTATTATTAACTGTAGTCACTATGTGTACAATAAATCTCCAGAACTTATTCATCCCAGCTGAAACTTTGTACCCTTTGACCAATATCTCCCTGTTCTCCTCAACCTGCCCCCTAAGAAATCTATTTTAACAAACTATCCAGGTGATTCTGCTGCATGCTGGTGTTTGAGAACTGTTGTAGATGGGTATTAAGTGCATTGCCCCCAATGCTTCCCAAGCATGGAGCAGCAGCCATGTGGATGCACAGGGGTTCCTGTGGCCTCGGGGGGGGGGGGTCTCTGATACTAGGCAGAGGAAGTCCTTGAGGAGAGAGGTTTTGGGGTGGGATGGTGGGTGCTGCTGAGGATTAGAGAGTTCTCCAGCCCAGGGTGGTGGCAGAAGGAAGGGCCAGCTTCGCACTGGGCTGCTGGGCAACAACAGGGTTGGGGGCACATTTGTGGCAGGAATGGTTTGTGAGCCAGTCCTCTTGTCTTCTCTGTGTTCCTCTACAGCTGCCCCCACGAGAAAGCTGCACAGCCTCCCGTTTATATGAAGGTGTTGGGAACTTAATGTAGTGCGTCTTTCAGGGTCATTTGCATTTAAAAAGCAGTGTCCTGGAGAAGGCACTACACAGTATCTGTAAAATGGAATTTTAAGCTTTGGGGCTCCTGAGTAGGAGGCTGCCTGGTCTTCCAACTCCACTTCCTTGGTGACAGCCTGTGGGGTATCTGAATGAGGCTCTGCCTACAGCTCTCCCTAGTGGGGGCTGGCAGGCCCCCTCCCTGGGCATGGGCAGGGCTGGAGGAGCAGGGGAAGGCGGGGGCTGAGGAATTCCCCGTCCTCGCTTGGCTGCCTCCTGGAATCTTGCACAGCCCCATCCTCTGTGGGAGAGAGGCGGCAATTAGCATAGGGAACAGACCCTCTTTGTCTACATCTCCGACCGTGGGATTCAGACCCCCCCTTCCGCCAGAGACATGCTAATTATGTGGAAGGGACCCTGGGTGCCTGTTGGCACGGACGCTTGCTCAAATGTTGCTGCTGCTGGGTAATAAAGCAGGTGCAGGTGGAGCCGTGGCCCAGGCTGTGCATGGATGAGCGCCCTTCTCATCCAGGAAACCTCCTGCTACTCTGGCCACTCGAGCTCTCTTGAATGTCTTCCTCCTCCAAATTTCTACCGCTCCTTGTCGTCAAGACAACATGCTTGCTTTTGGTATTGAGTGTCTTCTATCATCTTGCCTGTGACTGGCTTTCCTCCTCATCTGGACTGCAGTTTCTTCACGGGGAACCTTGTTTTATATTTAATTGACCAATCAACCAATCAATATTTATTAAAAGAACTATTTGCCAGGCACTGTGCCAGTCCTCGGGGATACAAAGATTAAGGCGGCACCATCTGGAATGAGGCACATGCAGCCTAGTTGGGGGTGCAGGAGTATATAGCCGAGGGAACAGTTACATACCAGTGGTGAATAGAGGATACTCTGGGAGGGTTGATGAGGGGGCGCAGAAATGTGCCTGGGAAGGCAGGAGGTGGGAAAGGTGGAGAGGCATTGGAGAAGGCTACCTGGAGGGGGTGACATCCAAACATTATCAAGGATGAGTAGGGGTTTATCTCATGGCTGTTCTAGATAGAGCGAAAAGCATGTACAAAACCACAGCAGAGGGAAAGAGTTTGGGGCTTTCCTGGGACCAGAGATGGCTGAGATGGCTGGACCATGGACCACCTCTGAGAGGGGCAGAAGCAAAGTGGACAGGCAGGGATGGCAGCGTCCTAGAAGATTTTATCTTCCAAACTAAAGAGTTTGGGGGTTGACTTGAGGGTACTGGGCAACCAGAGAGGGATTTTAAGAAGAGGATGGTGTGATCAGAGTGTGTTTTAGAAACAACGGCTGCAGTGTGAATGGGCTATAGGGGTGAGCAGAAATGGGGAGGCCAGGAAGGTGTCAGTCAGTATTGCTAAGGAATGAGACCAAAGCAGGGAGAGCCCAATGTTTGGGGCAGGAGCCTAGGTCCCTGGTTGTGCCGTGGGAATTGAGACAGGGAAGACAGAGAGAGCAGCGGTCTGCTGGGATGAGGAGAAGTCTATTTTGGACATGGTAAGTTTTAGGTGCTCTGGGAAGGACGTCCACACAGAGGCAAACCCTCATCTACTTTTCTATGGATTTGCTTGGTAGACCCGGCTCATGGGAAATTGGATATAGGGGTCTGGAGTGAAGGCGAGGGGACTGAAGGAGAGACCTAGGTGCTGGAGGTGGTAGAAACTGGTGGCTTCAAGAAGTCTGAGCTGAATTTGATTCCTGGCTTTGCCTCTTACTAATTGTGAAAACTCGAGGAAGACATCATCTATGAGCTGTTTGTGTGTTGCTTTTCTTTTCTGTAAAAAAGTCCTATCTTATAAGACTGTGGAGGACTAAACAAGATAATATACTTAACGTGCTTAGCACATGCCTGGGACAGCAACAGGAAGTGGGTAGTTGAAGTCGGATGTGGGTAAGATGGCCCTGGGGAGATTGAGTAGCATGAAAGAAGAGAGCCAAGGACAGAATCACCAAGGAGTCAGCAGCCAGGAAGGTAGCAGAGAGGGAGTCAGAGAGACCGAGAAAGGAGGAGGGAGTGACACAACAGGAGGTTTATAAGATGAAGGTGAGACTGTTCGATTGTCGATTATGAGGTTCCTGGTGATTTTAGAACAATTTCAATGGCGTGGGGAATAAGTGTGGAAAACAGACTTTGCTATGAAGGATAGGAGGTAATGAAATGAAGCAAAAGGGGAACAGGTATAGGGAAGACTTCTCATTTAAGGCAGATTTTGTGTATATCTCTATCCTTTCACTTTCCATATGTCTTAGTTTCTTTCTGTGGCTTATGACGAAATACCTGGAACTGGGTGATTTATAAGAAAACAAAATTTATTGCTTACAGTTTCAGAGGCTGGGAAGTCCGAAGTCCAGGGAACATAGCTGGTGAAGGCCTTGGTGGTGGTGACAGTGACCCAGGGGTCTCACATGGCAGAAAATGGCAGAGCAGAGAGCAACTAACCTCTCAAGTGCTCTTCTTTTAAAGCCCTCAGAACCATGCCCTTGACTACTATTATTAATCCTTTTACTATGGCACGGTCCTACAATTTAATCACTTCTTCAAAGTCTCACCTTTCAATTACCATAATAGGATTTCCCACTCTCAACAGTTGCAGTGGGAATTAAGCTTGTAATACATGAACTTTGGGGACACGATTCAATCAATCCACAACACCATGTTTTACTGAAATCGTAGGTAGACAACTGCCTCCCCAGCCTTCCATCAGCATCTCTGCCCACCCCAGTCGGGGTTGGTGGCTGATCTTCTCTTAGCTCCCCAGCCTTGTGATGAGCTTTAGCAAAGCACCTGCTGCAGATTAGATGCTCCCTCCCATCCCCCAACCTTACTGAAGCTTAAATCATGGAGAGCACAAAAACTGTGCCTTGTGTGACTTTGGCTTCCCTGTACCTATCCCAGTGCCCAACACAAAATATGTGCTCAATAAATGTGTTTTGAGCCAGCTTGTATGGGTAAGATGTTGGATGAAACCTCCTGCTTCCAGACACTGCTTACCTGGGGATACCTAAGTAGAGTGAAGTGTGATTGTCCTGGGACTGGAGATGCAAAGCATACAGTGAATCTAGCATAACTGAGAAAAATGACACAAGAACAAAGGGCTCTGAGGTTGCTCTGATCATCAACCCATGGCCAATGCCTTGTGAATAAATGTTCAAGTGCAAGCTCGAGCATGTCCATGTCAGGCGTGTAGACCCAGAGTAGCTCACTCATTTGTTGCTGGAATTGGTGTTGTGAGTGCAAAGGGTGTGCTAAGTCTTGTCCTAAAAAGAAAGCAGAAATCACCACTGTTGATTTCATGAATGGCTGCTGAACACTCACAGTAATATTTCCCTCCTCACTGATGCCTACAATTTCTCAGGTCTTTGTAAGTGTGAATTGCAGGGGCAGAGGACACACCTTAGGTGCTGCAATAACCTCAGTCTCCTCACTTGGAAAATCAGGCATTATTCCAGCTCCAGCCGGTTCTTATCCTGCTTTCAGATCCTTCTTTGAGATAGGGTTTTGATAGGAAGAGCCTGGAAGGATGTTAAACAAACTGAGAGGGAAGAAGGGATTCTGTGGAGGTGAAGGTTTAAGAAATTAGAGCTTATGGCTCTGGGAGACCAGCTGCCTACATCCCTGCTCTCAAGTCACTTGCCATCCATCCCATTGAGGATGACCACAGCGAGTCTTAGGCAATTACAGTTCATGTAAAGCCACATGCCTGGGAAGCGACAGTTTGGACCAGACCAGTTCAGACTTGACCTGAAAGTAACCCATATGCCAATGAGGTAGACTCGAAACTCTCTGGATTTACCCTGTGCTGTAACCAACCTTTGTAGGCAATCCAGGGCCAGAACAGACCCAGAACAGTAGGGAGGAAAGGCATTCTCCTGGTACCCATCCTGGTGCATTCTCCTCCCAGCTCTACAGAGAAAGCTTTCAAGGGAGCGCTGTCGGCCCTTGGCTCCATGAAGATGCTAACCCATGAAGGCATGGTTTTGAGTCTAAGTTTGTGGGTAGAGCAGAGATTCATGGAGAGCTTTGTTCTTTCTTCTCTTTGGCCTTGAAGTTTCAGGCAGGAAAGCAGGAGAAGAGGATGCTTCACAGGGCTTTGCAAAGGGCCCATGATTCACAATTAGGTATTGGCATCTCTCTCTAAGCCTGGCGTTGGGCTGGGCAAACAGGCAAACAGGGGTTGTCCTTAAAATACTTGCTGATTGGATTAAACTAATTATAAACTGCAAAAATAAAGTGGTTTTTCACATTTCTGAAATTTTATACATTGCAATCTGCATTTCAATCTGACCCTGAAGGAAGAAGTTCAGGTTGGCTGTTTGAACTGTGGAGCTCCATTCCCTATGTCCTTCTACTTCTGCAGTGGGACATCTTCCCAGACCACTTCCATCCCCCACCCCGGAGAGCCCTTGTATCCCAAGACAACGTTGTTCACACCTGGTTCAGATCAGGCAAGAAGAGCATGTTTGACGACTTGGTCAGAACTTGCTCTAGGAGGTGATTCTTACATCATGAAGTAGAGTGGAACTTTTCTGATGCTCTGTTGCCAAATAGGCTTGGAGAGGATGAAGAAATCATAGCATCTTCAGTGTCTGTTTATGACTTTTGATACAAATACCACACTCTAAAAAAAGGAAGCATGGCACCTTCAAAAGAAAAACCTGTGAACTAGGAGTCAGAAGACCTGAGAGATTCTGCCACTTAAGATCCATAGATGTTTTAACTACCTGGGTCTCAGTTTCCTCATCTATAAAATGGGAACAATAACACTTGTCCTAGCTTGTTTTGAGAATCAAATAAGATAAAAATGTGAAAGAGGCTTAGGAGTTGCCACATGCTGTCCTGATATTAGGGATGATTCTTTTGATTACAAACCAGCTGGACTTTCCCTCCTCTAGACATCTGCTAAATTAGACCGCACAGGCCTGTAGGGCGCATGGGGTGTAGGTGGGTACGGGGTGCTCTCAGCTCAATTTTGGGGCCCTCCATCTAGCAGCACATTCCATTGCCTTGTGTCTCTTGTCAATTCAGCCCATGCTAGAGACAGCAGGGGCTTCAAAATGAAAAATGTTTTCCTGGTTTCTGCTGAGTGAGCAAACCAAGCATTCCGGAGCTGTACTCGAAGCCCCTCCAGAAGGCCACTGTTGGAGCATAATCAGAGACTGGCCTTTATCTCTGCAACGGTTTATAGCCTTTATCACCATTCAGGCATTTTATTGTTTCCCCAGTGATGACATGATTGGAATGTGGCCCATCTCTTTGTAGTACTCCCTGATGTTGAATTAATAAGGGGAAAAGGCCAGGGCATCCTGTGCTGGAGATAATGAACGCTGTGGACTTGGGATTGCATAAACTCCCAGAAATTCTCTTTTAGGAGGGAGGCAGCTGAGCTGGGAAGGGTTGCAGATCTGGAATTCTCCTTTCTTGTCTGGCTGCTGGGATGGGGCAGGGGTGGGTTATAAATCCCTAGCCATCATCTTGTTAAAACTCTCATGTGAAGCAGGCCATGCCAGAGGCAAGGGTGGTGGCTTTCTGGGGGCCATCTCTCAGTGGCGGCTGAGCCAAAGTGTTGGCATGAGATTGGTGGAATTTAGCAAAAAATATGATCAATTTCACACAGAGAACAATTTTGAAAAAAGATACAATGGTCAAAAACATAGCATTTTTGCTCTCAAGGAACCTACAGAGAAGAATATTGATAAAGCCACGTGATTGTGATCGCTGGTGGACTGTGATGACCACTATGGGGGAGGTAGCAACATGGCATGATGGGGGTTTAGGGTATTGCTGGGAAGGTCCCAAAAGTCTGTGAGGGGTGGCTGTCCCAGCCCAGGGCATCTGCAGAGCTACGTGTGATTATGAGTTTCCACAGAGCCCCACATTTTTGCCCCAAAAGCTGGTAGCCTCAAGGCATAATTTTATCAGTCTGGGCTGTGAGAGGAATGTGTCCTGGAGCTTGAGGCCAGTTCCTTTTGAGATAAACAAGCTGCTATCTCTTGGGCCATGTCAGGGCTGGCTGCCTGCCCTGGAAGGCAGTTGCCCAGGGACTCCAATCTGTCACTCCCATGATGCTTCATTCTCCTCTGACTTGGAACAGCCCCTCCCCAAAGATAAATTTCCCTCCTACTTTTAAGAAAAATAGGAGCCACGAGAAGCAGGTCTTCTCCCTCCTGGGCACCAGACCTTCTTCTAGCATTTGTGCCATTTGCACCTTCTCTGAGCACAAGGGAAGTTTGTCCCTCGTCCTGGTTCCAAACTGTTTCCTCCAACTTATTCCCAACACCTGTGCACAGATTTCACAGCCTGCAGATCCCAAGTGTCCTCTCTCTTCCTTGTGTCTTTAACCCCTCCGCTCTGCGCCAACTTTTTCTATCTGCATTTAACATGTTCAGGTCTCTCATTCACTAAAACAATAAGCCACCTCCTCCTTCCTTCCCCTTCGTCCTCATCTAGCTACTATTCTGTTTCTTGAAGAACCCCCTACACAAACCTAGATGGTATAGCCTACTGCACACCGAGGCTAGACGGCTTAGCCTATTGCTCTTTCATGAATAAAGTGCTGCCCTACGACATGATGCACGTCGGCTACGACTATCACTAGGTGATAGGAATTTTTCAGCTCCATTATAATCTTAGGGAACCACCGTCATACATGTGGTCTGTCATTGAAAAGTCGTTACATGGTGCATGACTGTAGATGTCATGTATAAAGGACACTGAATAAGCGTCAGTTTTCTGATTTCCTTCTCTTTTCTTCCCTACTCATTCTCGGGGAAGATTATTTCCCCTTTACGCAGAGCCAAGCTGAGATAAGTAATCTTTCTCGCTTTGTGAGGCAGATATTTTTCTTGTTCCACTTTTCCACTTGGGTCTAGCCCTTTGGGGATCCAGCAAAAAGTCTCCTATCTGACTACCCACCTTGGGATGTGTATTAGTCAGTTTCTGTTGCTTATAAAAAATATACAGAACTGGGTATTTTATAAAGAAAACAAAATTTATTGCTTATAGTTTTAAGGCTGGGAAGTCCAACCCACAGAACACTTGTGGTGAGGGTTTTCTTTGCTGGTGGCTTTACAGCAACGCAGGGGTCTCACATGGTAGAAAATGGCAGAGCAGAGAGAGAGACCCTTCTTGTGCTCACCTTTTTAAAGCCCTCAGAACCACACTCCTGATCACCATTACTAATCCATTCACTAAGGCATGGTCCTGCCATCTAATCACCTCTTTAAGGCCCCACCTTTCAATGAATGTAATAGAATTTCCCATCCTCAGCATTTACAGTGGGGATTTAATCTTCAATGAGGTTGGGGGGCATCCATGGTACAGCATTCCACCCTTGACCTCCCAAAACTCATGTTCTTTTCACATACACATGCATTCATTTCGTCCCCAAAGCCTTAACTTGTTCCGACTCAAAAGTCCAAAGTTCAAAGTTCCATCTGTGAAATAATAACAAGTTATCTATTTCCAGTATACAATGGTGGGACAAGCATAGGGTACATACTTCCATAGAAAAAGAGAGAAATAGACCAAAAGAAAGGGGTAACAGGTCCCAAACAAGTCTGAAACAGGGCAGACATTATATCTCAAAGCTGGCAAAACATGTACCTTGACTCTATGTACATCCTCTGCACACTAATGCGGGGGTTGTGTCCCCAAGCCCTTGGGCAGCTCCACTCTTATGGCTTTCCTAGTCTCAGGCCACACTTCAGCTCTTCCAGACCAGTTTTGCATGCTAGTACCTTCACAATTCTGGGGCCTCCATGGTGGTCCCACTCCTACAGCTCCACTAGGCATGACTATGGTGGGGTATCTCTGCTGCAACTCTGACTCTGCATTGCTGTTGTGGGGGCTCTATGAGGTGACTCCACCCCTGTGACAGATCTCTTCCTGGCTCCCCAGGCTTTTCCATACGTCCTTTGAAATTGGGGTGGAGGCTCCCAAGCCTCTGCAGCTCTGGCATTCTGCGAGCCTGCAGACTTAACACCATGTGGACGCTGCCCTTCTGGCTTGTATTTTCCAGAGCTGCGGATCCAGCCATATCTGGGGCCAATTTAGCCATGGCCGGAGCAGCTAAAGCAGCTGGAGTGCTGGTGTGGGGAGCAGCATCTTGAGGTGGCCCTGGGTAGCGAGCCCACAGAGGGCATCCTGTTCCTTGAGACCATTCTGTCTCCCTAGGCCTCTGGGCCTGTAATGGAATGGTTGGCCCCAGAGGTTTATGCAATTTCTTCAGGGTTTTTCCCCTTCTCTTGATAATCCCCTTCTTTCATACTAATCTTTTTAACAAATGATCCCTGGGCTGCGCCATTGTATTTTTCTCCTGAAAACAGTCTTCTTCTCTACCACATTTCCAGGCAGCAATTTTTTCAAATCTTCACTCTCTGCTTCCCTTTTAAATTCTGGCTTTATGTCATGCCTTGGCTGCCACAACTCAGCATAGGCTGTTGCAAGTAGCCATGCAGCTTCTTGAATGTTTTGCTGTTTAGAAATTTCTTCTACCAAATACCCTGGGTCAGCACCTTCAAGTTCCACATTCCATAATACTTTTGGGCATGAATAGAATGCAACCAAATTTCTTGTCAGTATACAGCAAGGGTGATCTTTGCCCCAGTTTCCAGTAAGTCCAGTCCCTTCTCATTTACTTCTGAGATCTTGGAATAGCCTTTACTGTCCATATTTCTATCAGCATTCTGCTCACCACCACGTAACCAGTCTCTAAGACATTCCAAACTTTCCCTCATCTTTTTGTCTTCTTAGTCCTCCAAACTGCTCCAACCTCCTTTGCCTAACACCCAGTTCCAAAGCTGTTTCTACATTTTCAAGTATTTCTTATAAGCAACACACTACTTCTCTAGTACCAATTTTTGTGTTAGTCCTTTTCTATTGCTTATAACAAAATACAAGGAACTGGGTATTTTATAAAGAAAACAAAATTTATTGCTTATAGTTTCGAAGCTGGGAAGTCCAAAGTCCATGGAACACTTGTGGTGAGGGTTTTCTTTGCTGGTGGCTTTACAGCAATGCAGGGGTCTCACATGGTAGAAAATGGTTGAGCAGAGAGAGAGAGAGAGAGAGAAAGAGAGAGAGAGAGAGAGACCCTCTTTGTGCTCTCCTTTTAAAAGCCCTCAGGAACACACCCCTGACCACCATTATTAATCCATTCACTAAGGCTTGGTCCTACCATCTAATCACCTCTTCAAGGCCCTACCTTTCGATGACCATAACAGGGTTTCCCACCCTCAACAGTTACAGTGGGGATTAAGCTTCAATGAGGTTGGGGGCATCCAGTCTAGAACAGGATAGCCTTAGACTTTGTTTCCAGATTTTCCAGTTTCACAGCCTCTTTCACCAGTTTCCACCAGCTATCAGTCTGACGGTGTGGATGAGAGTGAGTGCTTCAACTGGACTCCCTCCCTGGCCAGAATGTAAATTTGTTCATTTCAGAAATTATTTTTTCTCCTCTTAAAGGCCCTGCTGTGTGAGACTCAGGGCCAGATAGTTCCCAAGTAAGACACCAGTGGTAAATTGCAAGGGTCCAACATAAGCTCACACAGAAGCAATATTCTTTCTTCTGTGACTGTACACTTAAGTAGAAAAAACAAACCAAAAGAAACAAAGGCATTGTCTCATTCTGGCCAGCCATTGCACCCAAGGGTAATGGTCTGTCTTACCTTCCAAATCACTTTGCAGTGGAAGGTAGAACAATTCAGGCAAACAGAAGCTCCAAAGGTCGTGGTTCTGTGATCCCAGGTTCGTCTTGAATGAGCCAGTGGGTGATGGGTTTCCACGTTACCTTTGGCAAATGAAGTTGGTGAGCAAATGTGTTAAACAGGACAGAGAATAGCATTTAGATTTCCATCATCAAATACCTGTAATGTCTGATTTTGTGAAAATAAACAACAAAGCACTAGGAAAGAGGTCTTATGGAATAGTGGAAGTCAGTTAATTCGGGGTAAGGTGACCAACTGCTGCAGCCGAGAGCACACCAGCAGGAAGTTCAGCTGTGCCCTGCTTCTTTGGAAGTCAATCCAGTTTGCCCATTCTGTGCTCTGGGCCCAGGGTCTGTCCTTCGAGGGCTGCCTGTGGCCTTGAACAATAGCATCACCAGTGTGGATTCCAAACTCAGGGTAGGAGAACACTGCATCAGAATCCCAGGGGAGCTTGTTAAACACACACATACCCCAAACTCCCCATCCCATGTGGCTGTATCTTGACAGGACCGCATTGGGGCCCGAGGATCTGCATGTTTACTGAGCTTGCCAGGTGATTCTGTTGCACAGCCAGGTAGAGGAACCACAGTGCTAACCCAGCATGGAGTGACTGCAGATGGATGATTCAGCTTCCAAATTGGCCCCATTTCTGTTCCCTCTCTGATTGTGGTTCTCTGCTGATTCTCAACCTCAACACTTCACTCTGTGTGTATGTATGTTTGTGTGCATATGTGTGCCCGAGTGTGTGGTTTTCAGACCCACCCACGGTGAATGAGGTCCTCACACACCCCCTCCCCGCCCAGTTCTGAGAATCACTGCTTTGCTAATGTCTGCACCTCAGGCTGGCGTGGGAGAGGAAGTCTCCTGCCCTTGTTCCGGGACTCTTCCTTTTTTGCCCACCCTCCCATCTGAAACAAAGATGCAGGGGTGGGGGCAAAGGGGGCAGAGCCCTCTCATGGCCCTAGGGGACATTCAAGAGCAGAAGGAGGAAGTGTGCCAGCGTGGTGGGGCTTTCTCTGGCCTGGACACCTGCTCTGTGGACTAACATTTTTGACATCAGTAGGTGGCTGTAAAATTCCTCTGGCAAGAAGGGTACTGAGTTAGCTGTGAGGTGTGTCCACAAGTGCCAGCCCACGGTAACTGCTTACTCCTTCCGGCCTGTGCCCCTCCCTGGGAAATGCCTGGGTAATAAAAGGAACAGAATTGGCAAACTCTGCTCACCACCGTTGATGACAGATGGGGCTGACTGCACAGGTGGGCAGGGACTCCGAGCCAGAGTGGAAGGGCCAGTGTGGTGCCCAGGCTGGCCCCTGGGGCAGGCTCCCGCTGGGAAACCACAGGTGGGCCTTTCTGTCACTCAGGGAGCCCCAGAATGACTCCCTGACACTCTTTCCTCAGACCTGCAGGCTCACCCCATCCCCTTCAACCTGCTCACCTGTAGTCCCCTTCCCACTGTGTTCTCTTCCCCAAGCCCCTTCCCCTCTGCTCCAGAAGACAAGCACAGGCTTCTTGTCTGAAGGGTTTACTACCCTCACCACAGGGAAGAGGAGGTGCACAAGGGGACAAAAGGGACATTTCAGAGTGTTCAGGCTTGTGTGGGCTGCTTCCTGACTGGCCCCCAGCTCCTGACTGTCTTCTGAGATTGGACCGGGAACCCTGTGGACAGAGGTCACCAGCAGCCCCCACCCTAGGCCCCTGGCTTCCTGTGTAAAAAATATTAACAGCTCTGAGGTAGACTGGATGCCCCCGCTCCTCATTGAATCTTAAATCCCCATTATAAATGTGGAGGGTGGGAAATCCTATTATGGTAATTGGAGGGTGGAGCCTTGAAGAGGTGATTGGATTGTAGGACCTGCAGTAGTGAATGGATTAATAATGGTGGTCATGGGCATGGTTCCAAGGGCTTTAAAAAGGAGAGCATATGAGGAGCTATCCCTCTCTCTGCTCTGCCATTCTCACCATGTGACATCCTGCATTGCTGTAGAGTCACCTCACCACATATGTTCCCTGGACTGTAGACTTCCCATCCTCCAAAACTGTAAGCAATAAATTTTGTTTTCTTACAAATTACCCAGTTCCATGTGTTTTGTTATAATCAACAGAAAGGGACTAATACAGAAAATCTAGAAAAAAGCCTAGATGCTAGGGGGAGTTTAGAAGATAAGAAAACCAGAGAAAGTGTTAGAGATTGGTTAAATGGTGGTGACCAGAATGCTTATGGAAATATGGGCTGTAAAGACCATTCTAAAAAGGTCTCAGGTAGAAATAAGAAGGAGTTTTTTGGAAACTGGGGCAAAGATCACTCTTCCTATGAACTAGCAAGGAACTCAGCTGCATTCTTTTCATGCCCAAAAGTTTTTTTTTTTTTTTTAAATTTTATTTTGTCGATATACATTGTGGCTGATTATTGCTCCCCATCACCAAAACCTCCCTCCCTTCTCCCTCCCCCCTCCCCCCAACAATGTCCTTTCTGTTTGCTTGTCGTATCAACTTCAAGTAATTGTGGCTGTTATATCTTCTTCCCCCCCCCCCCCCCCGGTTTTTGTGTGTGTGTGTGTGAATTTATATATTAATTTTTAGCTCCCACCAATAAGTGAGAACATGTGGTATTTCTCTTTCTGTGCCTGACTTGTTTCACTTAATATAATTCTCTCGAGGTCCATCCATGTTGTTGCAAATGGCAGTATTTCATTCGTTTTTATAGCTGAGTAGTATTCCATTGTGTAGATGTACCACATTTTCCATATCCACTCATCTGATGATGGGCATTTGGGCTGGTTCCAACTCTTGGCTATTGTAAAGAGTGCTGCGATAAACATTGGGGAACAGGTATACCTTCGACTTGATGATTTCCATTCCTCTGGGTATATTCCCAACAGTGGGATGGCTGGGTCATATGGTAGATCTATCTGCAATTGTTTGAGGAACCTCCATACCATTTTCCATAGAGGCTGCACCATTTTGCAGTCCCACCAACAATGTATGAGAGTTCCTTTTTCTCCGCAACCTCGCCAGCATTTATCGTTCAGAGTCTTTTGGATTTTAGCCATCCTAACTGGGGTTAGATGGTATCTCAATGTGGTTTTGATTTGCATTTCCCGGATGCTGAGTGATGTTGAGCATTTTTTCATATGTCTGTTGGCCATTTGTATATCTTCCTTAGAGAAATGCCTACTTAGCTCTTTTGCCCATTTTTTAATTGGGTTGCTTGTTTTCTTCTTGTAAAGTTGTTTGAGTTCCTTATATATTCTGGATATTAATCCTTTGTCAGATGTATATTTTGCAAATATTTTCTCCCACTCTGTTGGTTGTCTTTTAACTCTGTTGTTTCTTTTCATGCCCAAAAGTTTTATGGAGTGTGGAACTTAAGGTGCTCTCTCTCTCTGCTCAACCATTTTCTACCACGTGAGACCCCTGCATTGCTGTAAAGCCACCAGCAAAGAAAACCCTCACCACAAGTGTTCCATGGACTTTGGACTTCCCAGCTTCGAAACTATAAGCAATAAATTTTGTTTTCTTTATAAAATACCCAGTTCCTTGTATTTTGTTATAAGCAATAGAAAAGGACTAACACAAAAATTGGTACTAGAGAAGTAGTGTGTTGCTTATAAGAAATACTTGAAAATGTAGAAACAGCTTTGGAACTGGGTGTTAGGCAAAGGAGGTTGGAGCAGTTTGGAGGACTAAGAAGACAAAAAGATGAGGGAAAGTTTGGAATGTCTTAGAGACTGGTTACGTGGTGGTGAGCAGAATGCTGATAGAAATATGGACAGTAAAGGCTATTCCAAGATCTCAGAAGTAAATGAGAAGGGACTGGACTTACTGGAAACTGGGGCAAAGATCACCCTTGCTGTAAACTGACAAGAAATTTGGTTGCATTCTGTTCATGCCCAAAAGTATTATGGAATGTGGAACTTGAAGGTGCTGACCCATGGTATTTGGCAGAAGAAATTTCTAAACAGCAAAACATTCGGGAAGCTGCATGGCTACTTGCAACAGGCCATGCTGAGTTGTGGCAGCAAAGGCAGGACATAAAGCCAGAATTTAAAAGGGAAGCAGAGAGTGAAGATTTGGAAAACTTGCAGCCTGGCCATGTGATAGAGAAGCAGAGAACATTTTCAGGAGAAAAATGCAATGGTGCTAAGATTAGTACAAAATAAAAGGATTATCAAGAGAAGGGAGAAAAGGCCCTGAAAGCATTGCAGAAGCCTCTGGGGCCTACCCTTCCATTACCAGCCCAGAGATCTAGGAAGAAAGAATGGTCTCAAGGAACAGGCCCAAGGCACCCTCCATGGACTCCCTGCCCAGGGCCACCTCAGGAAGCAGCTTCCAGCACCAGTACCCCAGCTGCTTTGGCTGCTTTAGCCATGGCTAAATTGGCCTCAGGTGTGGCTGGATCTGCAGCTTTGAAAGATACAAGCTGGAAGCCTTGGTGACATCTATATGTGTTAGGTCCGCAGGCTCACAGAATGCCAGAGCTGTGAAGACTTGGGAGCCTCCACTCCAATTTCAAAGGATGTGTGGAAAAGCCTGGGGCCCCAGGAAGAGATCAGTCATGTGAGCAGAGTCAACACAGACAGCTTTCATTAGAGCAATGCCAAATGGAATTGTGGTGTTGGAGTTGCAGCAGAGAAACCCCATCAGTGTCATGCCTAGTGGAGCCATGAGAACAGGACCACCATGGAGACCCCAGAGCTGCGATCTACCAGCATGCAGCACTAGCCTGGGAGCATTGCTAGAGAACAGAAAACCCATAGAAGCAGAGTGTATTAGTCTGTTTCTGTTGCTTATAACAAAACACCTAAAACTGGGTGATTAATAAAGAAAACAAAATTTATTGCTTACAGTTTCTGAGCCTGGGAAGTCCAAAGTCCATCTGGTGGTGGCAACAATGATCCAGGGGTCTCTCACTGCAAGATGGTGGAAGCAGAGAGAGCAGACTGGGAGAGAGACAGACTCTTTTCTTTTAAAACCCTCAGAACCAAGCCCCAGACCACCATTTTTAATCCATTCACTATGGCATAGTCCTACCATCTAATCACCTCTTCAAGGCTCCACCTTTCAATTACTATAATAGGATTTCCCACCCTCTTACCAGTCACAGTGGGGGCTAAGTTTCTAATACCTAAAACTTAGGGGACACAATTCAAGCTTCAAGGAGTTTGGGGAGACATAATTCAGTCCACTACACAGAGCTGCCAGAGGACTTGGAGACCATTCCCCACACCAGCATGCAGAGGATGCCGAACATGGAGTCAAGGTACTTGATTCACCAGCTTGCAGATTTAATGCCTGCCCTTCTGGGTTTCAGACTTGTTTAGGACCTGTTACCCTTTTCTTTCGGACTATTTCCCCCTTCTTGATGTGAATACATACTCTATGCTTGTCCCACCATTGTGTGTTGGAAGTAGATAACTTGTTTTGATTTCACAGATGGAACTTTGAACTTTGAACTTTTGAGTTGAAACAACCTAACCTCATGGAAGCTTAATCCCCATTGTAGCTGTAGAGGGTGGGAAATCCTATTATGGTAATTGAAAGATGGGACCTTGAAGAGGCGATTAGATTGTAGGACCATGCTGCAGCGAATGGATTTATAATGATGGGTGTGGTTCTGAGGGCTTTAAAAAGGAGAGCATGTGAGGAGCTATCTTTCTATCTGCTCCTCCATTCTCAGCATGTGGCACCATGCATTGCTGTAGAGTTACCTCACCAGATGTATTCCTTGGACTGTGGACTTTCCAGCCTCCAAAACTGTAAGCAGTAAATTTTGTTTTCTTACAAATTACCAAGTTCCAGGTATTTTGTAATAAGCAACCAACAGAAATGGACTAATACAAGCTCACACCCCTTGTCCTTCCAAATCTTCTTTCTTGCCTGGATGGTCTTCCATCCATTTGGCTTTTTGAGCTTCTTTCTCTTTTTCTCTCTTTTTGGATCAATAGTGCACATGTGGGGGCTAGCCTGCCTTCTGCTATGGCCAGTCCTTAGATTCCCCCCCTGCATTAATTACCTATCCTCCACACCATCCCCAACCTTGCCCCTCATTCTGGCCCATACTTTGAGTCTTGCTAACCTGAGTGGGAGAAGCAGATTTGTACAGATGGGGTATGGCTGGGGAAGAGGTAGCAGGCGGCCCTCTTCCCTGCCCCCTCGTAGCCACCCGGACTTCCTGCCTTCTCTCAATAGCTCTATTTTCTAGTCCTTCAAGTACTCTCACATTAAGACAGCCTGGCTAGGGTCCCTCTTGTACCCTGTTGTTTCCAACCCTTATATACTCTGGCCATGACTTTGCACATTGGCAGGAAACCAAAGCTTCATATGCACACATTCTATCATCCCAATTAGATGAAAGTGGGCAGGAGATATGCCCCCAGCACTCACTAGTGCCCTGCACACTGGTGGAAGCCCTGCTGTTCTGGCTAACTGGCTACTCCTGGTGAGCCATTTCCTGGTTCCTCTGTGCTCCTGGGAGGCACTGGAGGCAGTTTCCACCAGAGGCTTGGTCTCCATGAAAGCCAGTGCAAAGAAGAGCTGGCTTCTTGGTGGGTGAATTCCTGGGCAGTACAAAGAAAATGTTGCTATTGACCAAAGCAATCCCTTCACACATTCATTTGTCCTTTCGTTCATTCATCCCTATTAGACCTACTAAGTGCCAGTCTGGGTAAATAGTACACACTCCCTGGGAGCCTGCCATCTTGTTGAGGAGATGAGACTTGAAACAATGAGACAAGAAGGCAAATCAGGAAGTGATTAAATGCTCCAGATACTTTATTTAAACCGTGATTTGAGGAGGTAAGAGAAGGGTGGTGGGGCTGTAGGAGAGAAAAAGTGCTCTCCAGGGAGGGGGTAGTTTCCCGTCCCGGAAGGAAGGAAAGAAAGAATTTAGACATACAGAAGAGAATGTGGAAGACCTCCTAGGCAGAAGAAATGAATGAAAATTTGGTTTTTTGCAGTGAGCAGAGGGTGTTCTGGGGCAGTGGAGGGAGGTGGAAAAAATAAGTGTTAGCTCTATGCTGCTGCCCTGGATGCAGCAGGCCCATGCGCCCATGCTGGCCATTCCAGGCCTTATCTGCAGATCGCTCTGGTAACCAAGAACCCCCTGAGAGTGGCATGCTGAGGCTGCCCTCACCTCTTCCCAGGCCCTACAAGCAGGCCTAGCTGGGGCCGAGTCCTCATCCAAACCACTCTTGTCTTGCTCCAGGCCCAGAGGTAGCAAGAGAAGATGGAGAGGCAAAGCTGTTTGATTTCCAAGGCTTTCTGAGCCAGCCAGGTGGAAGGCAGCCAGGGAGGCAGCAGCTGGTGACAGCCCGCCTGGCCGCCTTGGAGAGCAGACTGCTACTCAAGGGAACAATTGGGCAGAAGGGGGGTGGCGGGTCAGGGAACACGGGCCAGTGGATTTCTGAACAAGGTCAAAGTCCAATTTGGTACAGTGCTTTATTACCAATTTAAATCTCGTCTTTCCTCCCAGAGTGGCTGCCGCCCCTGCGGAAGAGGCCAGGGCTGCCACAAGGGAAATTTGCATTTAAAGACAGTGCGGGGCACTCTGGCAGGGCTGCCGTCTGCCCGCCGTCCAGCTTGTGTCTACCCTTGCACCCGACAGTCACATGCTAATATGCTTCTATCTTGCCTGTATCTGGCTGCCTGTTTGCTTTGGGAAAAAACAACAACAACAACAGCAACAACAACAAAACTCTTCTTATTGCTTCCCATTTGTGGGGAGGGTCCTGAAGCATGCAGGGTGGGAGTTGGTGGGGTCCAGAAGGTAGTGATCATGGATTTTTCATAACAGGCTGGAAGAAAGTGCTAAGGGAATGGCAGTCGCCTGGGTAGCAGAGGACTTACAAGGGGCTAAACTGGAATCTGGGGGTGGGGGTGATGTGAAATGTGGCCCACAGAAGGAGGCAAGAATCTGGTGTATGGTGGAGGGTCTAGAGAGTGGATTCTACAGATGTAGTTGATTATTCCAGGAATGTGATTCAGATTGAAAGTGCCTCCTCTTGGAGACTCTCTCCTTGGGGCAGTTGGTTCTTAATCTTCACTTGAAGTGCTTTAGAAAATATTAATGCTTGGTTACTAATGGCCCAGAAAGTCTAATTTAGTAAATCCACAACTTTTCGCCCCCTCCCATCAATACCACTGCCTGTACCACCATTGCCACTGTCCCAGGGTAAAGCGGTAGAAAAGCTCCTCTTCACTTGTATATACTATAGACCTCCCTTGGGTTGGTTGTTTTGTGACCCCTTTACCATTAAATCAGCACACATTTACTAGGTACTTAGGTGTTGGTGAAAAGATAGCTGTGCAGCTTAAAGTCTAGGCTGCTTTTTGGTTTGATTTTAGCTGTGCAGGACTTTCTTGAGAAGAGTGAGCAATTGGTGCAATTTGCTCATGATGTCAGGCTTCGTGGGGACAATGATCTGCTCCCAGGAGATTTGCTTGCTGGCACTCTCAAATGCAAGTCTTGTTGCAATCCTTTAGCTGCTTGTTGGGCTGGGATATCAGGACTGGGTTACCCAACACCCTGTGCCCAGGCGCTCTGCAGGCACACACGCATGTGTGTGCACATACACACACACACCTGCACACACACACACACACACACACACACACACACACAGAGCTGCCTGAGGCACTGGAACACACATTCTGTGCATCCTGCAGCTAAGTCCATGGTCAACAGGCATGGATGGCGCAGACTCCATCTGAGCTACTCTGGCACTCGGGGAGTACAGTTAGATTTTACTGTGGGCCCTCTGTTATCTCTTTTTGTCTGACAGGAAGGAACAAGGAATGCCTGAAATCAGCAATTGAAAGAGCACTCCAGGCCTCGAGGATCATGCTGGTGAGGGTTGAAGAGTTCCCTTAGGCTCTGGTCAGTGTCCACAGTTGGCAGGAGCTCTGGGAGAGCAGTTACTCAGAGATAGTCACTAGATAACTGCACTATAAATGATCTCTGCTAAGACATGCGAGGGTACTTCCAAAAATTCACAGAAAAATTGAACTAAAAGATAATACAACTACAAGAGAGGAGATAAAACAAAGAAATGATTGTTTTGCAATGATGAGTGTGCTAATAAACCAGAGTAGACCATCATACATTGTATACATGTACTGAAATATAACTCTGTACCCCATAAATATATACAACCAATATGTTTCAATAAAAATATTTTAAAAAGCATAATATGAATCCTTCCATGAACTTTTTGAAGACCCCTTGTATTCCCCACATTAAAAAACCCAGCCCCGAGGTTCTGGCCAAGATGGCAGAATAGATGGTCCCCAGCATCACTTTCTCTCACAAATCAACCAGTTTACAGCTATAAAAATGCAACAACAGCTAAGCTGGGTCTGCTGGAGCTCAGGGGAAGAGGGAGACCTACAGAGTTCACGAAGTGGGAGAAGCCATGATGAGAGAAAGAAAAAGCTGCTCAGAGAATTTTGGGCCACGGCTGCTTTAAGGCTTGAGCTGTGGAGCACATGGAGCATGAGCTGGCAGAAGCCACAGCTGTGCCCTTCAGATGGAGTGGCTTGGAGGCAGCAGGGTAGAAGATGGCCTTGGTGGGCCCCAGGACAGCAAGACCACTAATAGGGGTCCTGTGGATACACATAGGAGTGAGGAGCCAGAACAGCTGAAAAAAGGGAGCCATTCAGAGACCAGTGAGTCATTGCAAGGGACCAGCACAGGGCCCACTCCATGGGAAGTGTTTGGAGCACAGGCAGTGGGGGAGACGGGCCCACTGGGAGAACACTGGGACACAGCAAGGACAGCTGATCTGCCCCCCAATCAGCACAGGGCCACTGAGGGGAGACTGGTCAGGAATGCAGAATTGCATGGGGTGCAGTTTGATGAAAACACTCAGGCTGAGATCAGAGTTTCTACACAACCCATGGGCACTGGGTCTCTGGAGAGCCGGAAGTACTTATAAGAGCAACCATTAAACTCTGAGCTGCACAAAAAACCTTCCCTAGGGAAACAGCAGCAAAGCAGCAATTTAGCTCAACCACACAGCTCAAGTACTGATTCCCACAGGAAGTTCCCAAGTTTTAGAAGTAAGCAAAGGACAAAAAATTAGTGCTGGCCTAGGCATGCCACCAGTGCCTCGGGCTCGCCAGGGGACCTGAGGTATGGAGCCAGGGACGAGAGCCCCTGCCCACAACCATGCACACTGCCAGCACCTTGGGGCCCTACCTGGGGGCCCAGGGCATGGAGCTGAGGACTGGACCCCCCACCCACAACCAGAAACACCGCCAGAGCCAAGGAGCATGCCAAAAACATCACCTCCATGTGGGTGGCCCACCACAGCCACCACAGTAACCACAGCTACTGTGAAAGTGGCTAGACATCACAACCACCATGCAGATGGTCCATCAGCCACTGGAGTGCACTGACACAAGGAGAGTCACCAGCAGAGACCAAAGAAAAGAAGAGGTTATCTCTCTCCACAAAGCCCATTCTAGAGTGACAGAAGAAGCATCTGCTCTATGATAATATTGGAGGACCTGAGCACACCTCTCAGCATTGGACGGATCATCTAGGCAACAAATCAACAGAGTAACCATTACTCTTTCAGAGGGAGAGAAGAAATCTAGGGTTATCAGTGGTGGGAGGGGGAAGAGAGAGGGGGATAGGGAGACATTGGACAAGGGGAATAAAGAATAGGTACAATTTCTAACAATATACATTCTAATAATATTGATTTGATCAATATATGTCAGCATTGAATCCCCAAAATATGTATAATCAATTACGATTCAATAAAAATAAAATAAAATAAAATAAAAATAAAAGAGAGGGGAAAACACACATGAGAAACAAACAAACAAAGAAACCCCCAGCCCCACCCAGCCCCATTTGCCACTCACTTTGGAAGTGGCAGGAGCTTTTGTGGGGCATGTTTAGGGACCCACTGCAGATCAGAAGTCCTCAGTAGCTCCAGAGGTCCACAGCCTAAAGCCCAAAGGCTTTGGGTGGCATTGGGATGATTTATCGTCTGTTCCCAGCTGTCCTGTGCAGCCTCATCTGCCTCTGCTCTCACTTGGATCTTCTTCTCAGACTAGCCCACTCTGCCCACCTTGCCCTCACTCACCTGGATGTTCCAAAGGCCGTTGGGCCCCTGCGCTGTCCACGCCACAGGTGTGGAGTACCTGCTTCCTCCCTTGATACCCGCCAAGTCCTACCAGCCCTGCTAGGCCCAGTTCTGGGAGACCTTCCTCAACTGGAAGTGAGTTCCCTGCATTCTCCAGGATGACATTCGGGAAATATGTTACCCACCTCTGTATCCTGGGCTCTTAGCATGGAATGAACAAGGAGCTCGAGACTTGGTTGAATAAACAAACACGCATGGATGGTCTCTGTCCTTGGTGTGACGCCCTGCCTTTCCCATGCCTTTTTCATGTACATGTATTGTCTCCACCTGACTCACGAGCTCCCACAGGCACAGACCACACATTTCACTTCTCTCCACACTTCACAGACAGCCCAGTGCCTTGTCCATGTAGGCATTCAGTGACAGAAGCATTCTGATGAAGAGGACAGACACTGAAATTGGGGTTCTTTCTGCTCCCTAATTGGGACCATATGTTCTAGCCAAGCCCATTTCTTCACTGTCCCTACCACCCACCCCTGTTCACCTGGGCTGTCATAATACCCACCTCTAGATCTCTGAAAGAGATGGGAAGACTTTGAAGACTCTCAGTTCAGCAACTCAGGTACTGAAGCAACGCCACAGTTCTTTATTTTCCATTCAACAGCTCAGTGTTGATTTTACATCCCCATACTAGTCAACTGCAGGCTGGACTCCCTGTTCTCCCACTGGGATGGGTAAAGGCTCCAGGCCCCTCTCCCCATGGGTCACTGGTCCGTGCTGGTCACCCTGCAGGGGTGGTCTCCACAGCTCCACTCTGCATCTGCCAGTCACTTTGGGCCACGGGCTTCTATGGTGAGCCCGCTGCCCAAGGTCTAGCCTCCCTGATGCCATACAGTCATTCCTTTAGGGGGACTCTCAGTTTGGGGTGCTTTCAAGGAGCAGGTCACAAGTTCCTACTGATCTGGGGACCCATGGGTCACTCCCCAATCCCCAATTTTAGTCTAGGAAAATCCCTCCCCTCAAACCCTATTCTCCTCAATTGAGCTTAGGCAAGGAAACTGGAACCTGTCACCTGTGGGAGCGGTAAGGCAAAGAGGAAAGAGAGGAGGGTGTGGACACTACTATTTCAACAATTCCTTTGCCCGATGCCTCTTTTCTGAGCTCTGTTTGTATCACGTAAACACTCTTTGAGTGTTCTTTAATTTTTAACTGCAATACTCTTGTCTCTCTTATGAAATCATAAACTCTGTGAGATGCCTTTTCTGGTGTATAATACACATTTCCTCATATTTCCTTAGCAGCTCGCACAGAGCTAGGAGTGCAGTAGGTGAGCTGTAGGGCTTGTTGACTGATTCTTTTGTTTCCAAAGTTCATTGGAGAGTGACTTTGGCTTGGCTCCAGCTTCTCAGAAAACTGGTCTTTTGCCTGGGTGGCCCTTCATGCTTCCTGTGTCCCCAAGAAGACACCAGCTCTACTCACACGGCCTGCTTCTCCTGCCCAAGCCTTCCTGCCCTGTGGTCCTCTCCCACAGCCCCCACGATGCTCATCCAGGAAGGCAGCCACAGCACAGGGACAAGCTCTCCCAGCTGGGATCTGAGCAGAACTGAGAGATGCCAGTCCCAGCCCCTGTGTGGAAGGGACAGTACTGGTCCTTTGGAGGGAGTTTTGAAATTCTCTTTCTTTTCCTCTCCTGGTTGGGCTGAGACATTAAGGAGCGAGAACCCGGCAAAGGAAAGGCCTGTCGTCACAGCGTTACAGCGGGTCTTGGGCTAGTTCCAGGCACTGCTCCCTCCTTCCTCCTCTCTCTCCCTCTCTCCTCTCCACCCCCGTTGCCAATTTCTAACTCACTTCATCTTTCCTCATCTTGACATCCCAACTCAGGTCATCAATATAAACAGACTAGTGCCCGTCTTTCCACAATTTTCTGTACATATGTGCATACAATTATACAAACTCATCTATAGATTAACTTGTGTTTATTTAAAAAAATAGCATCATTCGATACATACTTTCTGTATCATGCTACTATTACTTATATTGAATGAAAATCCCTCCATGTTGACTGGCATAAGTATAATGCATTTTTTAAATGGCTAAGTATTCCTTGAAATGGCTATATGCCTGTTTATTCAATACATTTCTATTAATAGGCCATGAGATTGTTTTCTTTTTTGTGTAACATAAGCAACGCTTCCAGGTTGGCGCTTTTTAAACCTATGGGTTTTCTGATTGCAGTGGATGTGTAAAGATATCATTTAGATACAGTAAAATTCACCCATGCTAGTTTTTTCCCTTTTTATTTCTGAGTAGTATTTCACTATAAGGCTCTACCACAAATGATTTATCCATTCCTCAGTTAAGAGACATTTTGGGGTTGTTTCCATTTTTTGGCAATTATAAGTAAAGCTGCTGTAAACACTCAGGTAGAAGTATTTATGTGGACACATGTTTTTGTTTTTCTTGGTTAAATTTCTTGAAGTGGGAATGCTGGGTTGTATGGTAAGTATAAATTTAAATTTCCAAGCTGTTCCCTATGGCTGTACCATTCTGAATTCCCACCAGCAATGTGCAAGAGTTCCAGTGGCTCTGCATCCCTGGTGGTGTTAGTTATGTTGAGTTTAATCATACTGATAAATGTGTAGTGGTATCTCATCATGGATTTAATTTGCATTTTTTAATGACAAGTAACATTGAACATCTTTTCATGTACTTAGTTGCCATGTATATTTCTTCTTTGGCAAAGAGTCTGTTCAAGTCTTTTACCCCTTTTTATTTGTTTGCTTGTTTTCTTACCATTGCACTGTGAGAGTTCTTTATATACTTGCATGGGTCCTTTATGTGTTTTGCAAATATTGTTTTCCAGTCCATTGCCTATTTTTTATTCCCTTGAGTGTTTTTTTTTGGAAGAAGTTTTTAGTATTGTAAAGTCTAATTTATCAGTTTTTTTCTTCTATGGATTGTAATTTTGATACATTATCTAAGAAACCTTTGCCTAACACAAAGTCACAAAGATTTTCTTGTATGTTTTCATCTCCGTTTTATAATTTTAGGTTTCTAATTTCAGGTTTTGCATTTATGCCTATGAATAATTTTTAAAGTTTTTGAATAAGGTAAGAGGTATGGGTTGAGGTAAGCTTTTTTTGCATAGGGATGTCCAATTGCTCCGGTAACACTTGTTAAAAGAACCATCCTTTCTTATTGAAATGCCTTTGCACCTTTGTCAAAATCAACTGACCATGTCTGTTCGGGTCTATTTCTGGACTTTCTGTTCTGTTCCATTGATCTATATGTCTAACCTTTCTCCAGTACCAGGTATGTGTATTTTTTGTGTGTGTATTTTTAATTTTAATAAATGTATTTTTATAAGGTATTGCTAGATTGCACTCTAAACAGGCTGAGCAATTCATCTTTTCAATAGCAATATACGGGAATGTCCTTTTCCTCCATATTTACAAGCAAAGGGTATCATCACACTTTGTTTTTTGCCAGCCTCCTCGGTTAGAAGTGATATTTCAGCATTACTTCAATTCTGATTATTTTCTCTTGACTAGTCCTCTATATTACACTGGGGAAGGGGGGAGATAGGAAAAGGGCAGAAGAAGTGAGCTTACATTATTACAAGCCTGCTATAATTCAGACTTTCTGCTAGGTACTTTTTTTCCATACTTGTTTTTTATTTTAAAATTTGATTTAATCTTTCTATTGTGATGAAATATACATAACACAAGATTTACCCTTTTAACCATTTTTGAGTACTCTTCAGTAGCATTAAGTACATCTACAGTGTTGTGCAACCATCACCACTATCCATTTCCAAATTTTTTCATCACCCCAAACAGAAACTCTGTATGTACACATTAAATGGTAACTAACTGCTCATTCCCTGCTTACTCCAGTCCCTGGTAACCTCTGCTCTACTTTCTGTAGACCGTGCAGGTGTAAGTACAAGAGCGGAGGCTTGGCGGGTTGAGAGACATGGCTCTCAGCAGGGAGCCAGGCAGTGTAGAGTGCGGGGGGATGTCTGTTTTTTGTTTGAAATTTCTCCAAGTCTTGCTTTCCTCATCTGAAAGGTAGGAATAATGACACCAGTCCTGCCTAAATAGAATTTACAGTGAGAACTCAAAAATACTACAGATACAGAGTATCTGTATATCTTATATCTTATATCCAAATGTAAGTACCTTTGTTAGGTTGATACAAAAAAACTATGAATACATTGATGCTATATAAATAAAATTGTACTTTAGATGACCTAACATATACAATTTGTGTCTTTAAAGAAGTTCTATATTTTAATTCTTTTGTTAAGTGAAGGATTGTCCACTAATCTGTTTGCTTTGAATATTCATCTTTTTTTTTGGTGGCTGGCCGGGTGTGGGGATGAATATTCATCTTTTAATACTTGTTTTTTCTTAGGACCAACTAAGCAGAACACTCACAGGCTGACTTCAGAGAAAGTGGGTGGTGGATTGAGACCAGAGGGTTACTGTCAGACACCAGCAAGCTGGGGAAAGCTTGGCTCGAAGATGGGGAGGTGTCTTCTTGTTCTTTCCACACCTTTTCTGTAAACAGGATGGGTGGACCGTCTTCCTTCTCAGGTGGAGGCAATGTTAAGCTTGACTTGCTGAGGAGCCAAGGAAAAGAAAGGCCCCCTTCTGGAGGCTGTGGGCCTCGTGGGCCCTTCTAATGGGGAAGCTCCATCTTTATGCCCACACAGCTCAAGAGGAGTCTCTCTGCATGTCTGGGGGCCATGGGGCCCATCTTAGGGAAGCTGGGAATACACATTGGGCACATCCAGGTGGGATGCCAGTGGTCTGAGTTTAGCTTGGGTAAGTCTGGGTTTACTTTTTCTTCCCTGGAGGCTTTTTTTCCCCCCTTCTTTTCTTTCACCCCAAGACCTTGAGCCAGAGGAGACCCAGAAAGCAGCCAGGAGAAGCAGCTCCAAGACACCAAGGCTGTGGGCGTGACCACCAAGTGACATGAGGCATGTCATTCACATTGCTCCCCACATCTGAGCTGAAGCAATGACCCTGGGAGCAGCCAGCCCCTCAGCTGACCATGCTGGTCCTGGGCCCGAGCCTGGAAAACGTCAGGTTGTGGCAGACCCTACGTCAACAGCCAGCTGCTCCTGCACCAAGGATGGTTTTCCACTCCCCTCGCTCCAGGTTTCCAGAAACTGTGTCTGTCTGTGTTTATGTCTCGGCTCTGTGATTGGCGTCTCCTTCCTTGGGAGGCCTAGCTGTGGGGGTGCTGGACCTGTGGTCACCTCTCCCTACAATATGCGTGACTGAGAGGGAAGGAGCAGCCAACCCTGGGGTTTTCAGAACATTCTTACCCTTTCAAGAGAGTCAATTAGGATTTGCCCCCCCCGGGCTAGGACAGCATTGGGTGGGGGCAATGCTATGTGCCCAGTGGTGTGATTCAAGGGGAGGAAAAGCCCCTTTCTCAAATACATCTGTCGTTCCCTTATGTTGCTTGAAATTCTACCCAGGAGGGGATAAATTTACAATAGTAATAATGCCCATGCTTCTTGTTTGAATTGTGCTTTCCGGGTTCCATTAGCTCGTTTAATCTCCACGTCAGCCGCACAGTTGGTAGGACAGGAATTGTTTCCACTGTTTCATAGGTGAGGCCACCGGGGAGGGCGCGAAGAGGAAGTGAGCTCTGGCTGGAGGTCGGGTGGCTTGTTTTTTGTCTTCTTTCTGTCATTTTCGCTGTTGAAGCAAACAAAGGACTTCTTCTCTGAACTTAATTTCCTGATTTGAATAAGATTTTGTAATTTATAAGAATCTTTTCGTTTAAATGTGACCATGTTAAAGGCAGATCTTTATGCACAGATATGAAAGGGTCTCCAAGATAAAGTGTTAAATACAGACAGCCACATGTGGAATGTGGGAGTAATCCTCTACTATTTAACTTTTTTAAAGGCTATACAGCCACACACATATTTGTATTTGTGCATCCACCTTCACTGGGAGGACATACAGAACATGCTGTTGGTGGGGCGGGGGTAGGAGGTGGGGGTGAAGGCAGGGAGGAAGTCAGGGCTCTGAGCCATTGAAACTTCTCTGTGTGTTCCTTTCTACCTTTTAATTTTCTACCATGTGCTTATGTATGTATTACAAAATTAAACAAAATTTAAAAGTAAAAATCGAATTTAAGAGAGTATTGGTGATCTTAAGGTTTTCCTTTGGAACCAATGAGATACTATAAATGATATGGGATTATTATCTGAGGGGAGTACTATGGTTCGAATGTGTCCCCCAGATTTCATGTGTTGGAAACTTAATTCCCAAATTCATATGTTTATTGGAGGTGGGGCCTTTGGGAGGTAATTAGGGTTAGACAATGTCATTAGGGTAGAACTCCCATGATGGGACTGGTGGTCTTTTAAGAAGAGGAAGAGAGACTTGAGCTGACATGCATGCTTTGCCCTCTTGCCATGTGATGCCTTCTGCCGTGGGGATGACCCTTCCCAAATGCCAATGCCATGCTGTTGGACTTCCCAGACTCCAAAACCATGAGCCAAATAATTTTTTCTTCATAAATTACTCAGTCTGTGGTATTTGATGACAGCAACAGAAAACAGACTCAGACAAGGGGCATCTTAAAGACAATTTTTAACCATTAGATTTGATAATATCATGTACAGGGAAATTAGGGGCTTAGGAGTTGAATAGACATGAGTTAAAATTTAGCCTCTGGTTTTCTATCTAAAAAATTGGCTGGGGGAAGGGAATAGCAGCTATCATGAGGTATGAGAAATAAAATGAAAGCACATGAGACACCATCACAAGGAAGCGTGTCCTTCTTCCATCCCATGGCTCCAGGGGAGTGGAATACCACTCTGTGTTTCAGGTGAGCTTTGACATCAAGGAAGGCCTCTGGACAGCACTATCCAATAGAAATTTAATGCAAACCACATATGTAATTTTAAGTTTTCGAGAAGCCATGTAAAGAGGTAAAAAGAAACAGGTGAAATTATTTCAATAATACATTTTGATTAATCTAATATATTTAAATATTATTTTATCATGAAGTCAATATAAAATTATTTCTGAGATATTTTACATTTCTTTTCATACTAAATCTTTGAAATCCAGAGTGCATTTTACCCTTACCGCACATCTCCATTTGCACTAGCCCCATTTCAGGGGACCGATAGCCCCCCTGGAGAGAGCAGCTGGAAGGCGTGGGCTCTCCACGGAAGACACAGTGGGAGGCTCAGGTAAGCCAGGGGCTTGCCTCTAGAGCTTGAAGGAGAGAGGTGGTGTGCTGTGGATTGATTGAATTGTGTCCCCAAAGTTCATATATTAGAAGCTTAATTCACACTGTGACTGCTGAGGGTGGGAAATCCTATTATGGTAATTGAGAGGAGGGGCCTTGAAGAGGTGATTAGATTGTAGGACCATGCCTTAGTGAATGGCTTAATAATGGCGGTCAGGGGCCTGGTTCTGAGGGTTTTAAAAGAAGAGCGCATGAGAGATTAGTCTCTCTCTGCTCTGCTATTTTCTGCCATGTGAGACCCCTGCGTTGCTGTAAAGCCACCACCAAAGAATATCCTCACTAGATGTGTTCCCTGGACTTTGGACTTCCTAGCCTCTGAAACTGTAAGCAATCAGGTTTGCTTTCTAATAGATCACCCAGTTCCACGAATTTTGTTATAAGCAACAGAAATAGACTGATACACGATGGAACTGAAAACCAGGTTATTGCCTAGTCCAGGCTGTGATTAGGTAACAAAAGCACAGGACATCCTTGAGTAGATACATACAGGGTGCTGTATGCCCTGTGAATAAAGGCTGTGTGTCTTTATTCACGCTCACCTTGATAAAGGTCACGCTCTCACAGCTGTGGTGAAGGGAAACAGGAACTGGATGGGAGGCCAGGACAGGGCCAGGGCAGGGCCAGGGAAAGACCTGACTCTGCATGTGGTGTGGGCTCTTCATCCTCCTGACCCTACACATGCTGCTTCTCTGGGCTTGTTCTGAGCCTTATCCATGCTGTGCATGGTCCTGGGCTGTCACTCTCCTCGTGGCTCTGAGTCCCTTCTGTGGTCTCAATCGCCAGCCCCAAGAGCCCCTGACCTTGAGCCTAATGGGGAATCTGACATGCTCCTCACATCTCACTCAGATCTCACCTCTCCTTCCTCCTCGCACTGCTCCTCCTCCTGTGCTCTCTCTTTTGTTTGCTCAAGTCAGAAACTTGGGCACAAAATGTGATTCTTTCTCTTCTTCCTCACTTGTAAATCACACCAAACCTCATCAGTTCTATCTCCTAAATATCTGTGGAGTGTCAGGAGATATTTCTCACTTGAGTCGCTGCAACAGCATCCTGCATTGTTTCACTATATTTAGTTCTGCACACACCCAATGTGGTCTCTATCCTGAAACTTTCTTGTCTAAAATACCTCCACCTCTCACCACCGTCCCTGGACAGAATCCACAGTCCATGCATGTCCCCTGCCTACCTCTGAGGTCTCATCTCTCTCCACTTCCACCCTTGCCCTCTGTAGTGGGTTGAATAGTGTCCCCACCCCTCCCCCCACCCCCAATTCATGCCCATCCAGAACCTCAGAATATGACCTTATTTGGCAACTGGGTCTTTGCAGATATAATTAAGAATTGAGATGAAGTTCCACTGGGATCTAAATTCAATGACTGGTGTCCTGAGAAGAGAAGTCACGCTGAGGAGAAGGCCATGGGAAGGTGGAGGCAGAGACTGGAGTGATGCAGCTACAAGCCGGGAACACCAAGAAAGACTTCTCTCCTGAAGCTCCAGAGAGAGCACGGCCTTGCCAGCACCTCGATTTCAGACTTCTTTCCTCGGATCCTCGAGAGAATACATTTCTGTGGTTTTAACCCACCCGGTTTGTGGTAATTTGTTACAAAAGCCCTAGGACACTAATGCACCCTTTCTGTTTTAGCTGTGATGAGCTACCTGTGTTTCTTTGCACCTGCAGCCCCTTCCATGCTCTTCCACTGCTCCACCCACCTTCCCCTTAGGCCTGAGTCATCCTCTGTGCTCAGCTAGACATCGCCTCTCCTGAGGAAGCCTCCTTGAGTGGTTCCCCAGTTGGGGTAAGTGGTTCCCAGAACACATGGCTTCCTGTTTACTAATCTCCTCTCTACCTGCCTGTACCCCCACCACCTCCTGCCCAGACTAGGAGGATGGGAGCATCTTAGGGATACCCTCGTAGCCCCCCCATGCTCAGTCAATGCCTGGCCCACAGCAGATCCCAAATGGGCATTTGTGGAATGACTGAATGCTGGCGCCTCTGTCAGGCATCATTCTTTGTGGTTATTATTTCAAATAATCCTTAGATGTTATTATTATTTATTTTCTATTCAAGATATGGAAACCAAGGCTAAGGGCCTCCAGGGGATGTCCTAAGGAGTGTTAAATTGGATCAATTTATAGGACTTGTGGTCAACAGGAGTTTGGAAACTTATTTTGGGCTCTACACAGCCTGGCTGTCAAAGCTTATTTTTCACTGTCCAAAGTCCAAAAGTCAGACTTTGCAGAGGGACATGCTTATGACTTCAAGGGGGAGACAACGGTGGTCCTCACTGGGGGATGGAGGGGTGCTGAGGGGGGAGCTGCCACCAGAATCTAAGGAACATGGTTGGGCAGCACATGGCACCTGCTATACGTTATGCTCCTGCTGGCTGCAGGGGAGAAACTGAGTCTGAGAATCCTTATCTTAGTCCAGGCTTCCCTCCTAAGCAGCTTTGCGACCTGGGGGAAGCCCTTTCATCTCTTAGACCAATTGAAACTGAATTTCTAGGGAAGGTTCCACATTTGAGTTTTTAAAAGTCCCTGAGGAGGTTCTAGTGCTCACAGGGGCTGAGCACCAGCACAGGAATGGGGGGACCTGGAGACTCTGGGTCTGGGATAGGAAGGGAAACCCCAGGGGATAGCAAGTGAAGGTGGAGAAGGTTGCAGAAGAAAAAGGAAGACTGTGTCCAGCTGTAATTATGCCCTGGGGGCCAGGGGTGGAGATGTCACAGTTTCTAGAAGGAAAGAGCATTCCCAGAGACTTGCGAGGAGCTCCTTACCTGCCACACCAACCAAGCCCACCTCCTTCCCCTGCTCCTCATCTGCACCCAGCTCTCACCTGGGCCCTAGTAGCTGGCCACTCAGCTTTGGTTTCTGTTGTTGGCTCACCTGTCGCCCTTCCACCCCCACCCCCCATGTGAGGCCTGGGTGGGTCTCACCTCCCGCTTGAATCTTCCCTGGCTGAAGGCTCCCTGATCTCCCTGGAGGTTGAACTCCCCCTGTACGAGCTGGTATCATTCAGTGTGACACCTTATCCTCAGTATTACCCACATTCTAATTGTTCAATCCACCTGCACCTATCTCTTATGCATGCTTTTCACCCTAGAAATCTGGACAGAGTCCTACAGTGCAAAGAGCATGGGCTTTGGAGACTCCCACATCTGCATGTGAATTATCACTTATTAGCGATGCAACTTTGAGCAAATGATTAACCAAAGCCTTGGTTTTCTCATCCATAAATTGGGAATAATAATATCTTCCTTTAGGGCTTGCTGTGAAGATAAAATAAGGCAATGTGTATGATGTGCTTGGCATACAGCAGGTGACCAACAAACTCATATTGATTAGCCAAGCAGTTGGATAATCATTGCCTCAGTTATAACTAAGATCAGTGAGAATTTTATTTCTCTTTTAATCCCGTAAGCCTATGGGTTGTTAGTCTTGCTCTGCAGATATGGAAAAGAGGTTCGAGTTGCACTTAGGTCTTCTCCCCTTGGATCCTCTGTTTTCTCTACTCCATTGCTCCTTGAGTGGATATGATAGGCGTAGGGACAGCTGTCACTGTTTTGGCTCTGCTCTGGGGCTGAGAGCACAGTTCAATAGGCTCCCTTCTGGGTCTTTCTGACAGTGCAAGCTTGGGAAACTTGGCTGGGTCACCCAGCTGCAGGGGAGATGGGGAGGAGCCCTGTCGTGTTTGGCTGCAGGCTCTGGTTATTTGCAAAGGTGCTGGGCCAGGTCAAGTTTTTTGTCACTGCATGTGTACCACTCCTGTTCATGTCACAGGGCAGGGGTGGGGCAGGGCACACACTCTCTGCCTTTCCCTCTTGGTCCTATCCATGCCTGACATCAGTGCTGCCAGTGTGGTCTAGAACATCATGTTTCCTAATGATGCGGTTCTCTTGAGGACAGTGGTGGGGATGAGGAGGGGGAGGCTGGACCAGGAGCAGAATGATGGTGTTAGGATCTTTCTGGAAGGAAACTGAGGAACTTCTTGTGGAACCAGCTCAGGCTGGCCTAAGTCCACATTGATGAGATGCTGACTCATCAATGATCCAACTCTGGGTCAACAAAGGATCCAACTCTGAGTCCACAGAGCCCAGAAAGGTCGCCATGGGACTTTGGCTGGCAGGAGGCAGACCTGGTGCTGATCTCGTGTCACCCCCTTCCTTGCAGGCCCTGAGAAGCACATGGAGTCACCAGGCTGCCCGGTCCAAGCTGGGGCCTGGCTTCCTGGGCCATGGGAGCTGAGGAATGTAGGGACAGTTTTTCAGGGCTCACTGAACTGGCTCTCCAGATTTTGGTCATAGCCACAGAAATGATCTCATGTGGGTTTTTTTTTTTTCTTCAAATTTTATTCAGAGTGTAAAAGATGGCTCTGCCTTCACAACACACCACCCCATGTGGAACCCATGGAACAGAGGGTCGACCGTATTGGCCCAGAGCGGTATGAATGAGCAGCTCCTGGTTTGATGAATTGCAGCATGTGAAGCCTGGGAGCCTGGAGTTTTGAAATGAGTCTTTAACGTCTTAGAACCAGACAATGTTCTTAATGATAAACTTTATCTGCACAGAGCTTTATGTGAAAGCACCTTCATGTCCATCATGTTTTCTCAGTTATCCTCTTCTCATTCTCCCATCCCCTTCCTTTTCCCAATCCTATCTCACCTACTCTATTCTTTTGTGTATTTTAAAATTCATTTTTATTGTGGTAAAATATGCATAACATAAAATTTACCACTTTAACCATTTTTTAGTGTGTGGTTCAGTGGCATTGAGTACATTCACCATGATGGGCAACCATCAGCACCGTCCATGTCCACAACTTTTCCGTCTTCCCAACTACAAACTCTGTACCCATTTAACACTAAATCCCTCTCCCTTCCTCCCCCTGGCTCTGGAAACCACCATTCTACTTTGTGTCTCTATGAATTTGGCTATTTTAGGAACCACATATAAATGGAAATCATACAGTAGTTTTCTTGTTGGCTTGCACCTGCTCTTATAGTTGGTTTTAATTACATTTACACAATTCTTGGTCTCATTCAACAAATATCTATTAAGGCCATCCTGAGATAACCACAGCTAATAATGTTCACCGGCACCTACCTTGTGCCAGGCTGTGCATCAGGTAAGCACTGCTCACGCACTGTCCTCTAATCCTTATGACCACTCTGGAAGTAGGTCTTAGTATTACCGCAATTTACTGATGAGGAATGTGAGGCCCAGAGAGGTGGCCCCACTGGGGATGATGGGGCTGCAGGCAAAACCCAGACCATCTGACTTGAGTCCGACAGTTCCTCCTCTGTCTGACCAGGTCCTGGGTTCTGGGGACAGAGCCATGCACAGCTCAGACCTGGCACCTGATTCATGGCATCCTCACTGTCCCACAGGACCCCAGAGTTAATCACATCCTTGACTGACCTCACCCCCTTCTCCACAACTGCTCTCCCTCCTGTCTGTCCTCAGGAACAGCACCCCAGTCCCTTCCACCACTTGCTCCAGTCAGGAGAGATCCCAGACCCCCTCCTCCCACCAGCCATCTCATTCCTTGAGTATCATCTCCGCAGTTACTTGCAAATTGGTCCCACCAAAACGCTCCTCTTTCCTATTGCCTGAATTATTGTGGTAACCTCTGAACTAACCTCTGGGCTGACCCCCTTCCTGTCTGTCCTAACAAGGAGGCTGGGAGCAGCCAGGCCCAGAGTCTTCCCCGGGGAGCCCGGCACAGACAGGCTTCAGGTGAGTCTTCAAATGAGGCCCTTAGCTAGGAGGAACAATTTGCCATCACGATTCTAGTGTGAAGCATAATTATCCATAAATCTCTGACTTTCTGCCCTGTAATACAAATGATGTTAAAATTAAACATATCTATGGAAATAGAAATATTTTGCTATATATTGATGGGAACCAACGCCTAAAAAAAGCATCCACCTTTATTCATCTGAGATAAAGAACAGAGCCGACTGTAAGGTATAATAGGGTCCTGATTTATTAACTTGTTAATTATTTTCCTTGTTATAGACTAGCCCAACAAATTAGGTCTGTAGCAACTTTTCACCCCTCCCTTTTCCCCCCACCATGTGACGCCTCAGGAAGTAGGTCAAAAGTGGGGGAATTAGGTCACAGACAAAGGGCATTGAGGCATTGGCCAGAAAGGAGGAGGAGACGGGTGTGCTGTCCACAGGAGATCCTCACGACCAGGAGTGACCACATCAGGCCACTCCTCTCCCCCCACAGACAAATGCTGGGACGGGCTCCAGGGGAGTCTGAGAGGTGGCACCTTTGTCCCTGGGGCAAGCTGCATCAAAGAGGGCAGGAGGATCCCGAAGGCTTGGGTGTCCCTGTGTACTCTCTCACGCTTTCATTCTGCATGACTCATTAGCCTGGGCAGGGCTGGGGAAGAACGGCAGCCAGGGCTTACTTCCTAGTGACAAATGTGCTGGCTCTGGGCTGACAAGCCTCTCAAGCAATGACAGGCACAGTCAGTGTGACATAGGAGCTTTTAAGAATATAAACAATCCCCCCTTTGCACAAGCACTTGAGCAAACCAAAGCTGGGGCTTCTAATTGCCTTCCTGGCCTGGACCCAAGATGACAGCAGTTTGGACTTATCCCCTTCTTGGATTAAACTGGAATAACTCCCCTTATATTCCCTCTTACTGCTCCCCTCCTCTAACCCTCCCCCCACCTCCCCATACTCTAGAAGCTAAAGGCTCAACCCTACTGACATTGGGGATTTGTAATTCTTTGCTGTGAGGGGTTGTTCTGTGTATTGTAGGATATTTAGCAGCATCCCTGGCTTGCTACCCACTAGATGCTGGTGGCACCCACTGCCCCCAAGTTGTGACAACCAAACATGCCTGCAGACATTGCCAAGTGTCCCCTGAGGGATAAAAGTACCTCTAGTTGAGAACCACTGATCTACCATATAGACACTTAAAGCCTTTATTACCATGTGTCAAGGTTTCAAAGTTCAAACTAGTGGCCTGATTTTGATGGAAGATCAAGTTCAGAATGAGGAAATGGCAATAGGTCTAGCAAATGATGTGTTGAATGGGCATGATGAGACCAGCTCTGCTCTGAACCGACTCTATGGCCGTGGGCAGGCAAATTGCCCTTCTTGAATCTTGGACTTCCTAAACAAAAATTTGGCAAAACAACAGTCTTCTACTAAATGTGCAGGTGTGTAGCAAAGATAAAAGTGATAAAATGCATGCCAGAGCAGTGAGTTCTTCAGAGGAAATTTGCATTGTAGTGAGGCCAGTGTTGTTTTTACTATGTTACTGGAAGCTTCATTAAACAAGCTGTTGGCCTAGCAACTTATGGCCACTTTACAGTCCACAAAGAACCTGATTTCAAAAATTCTGTCCCTTTATTCCCACATGTCTTTGAAATATCCCAGGAATCCCCAAGTGGCACTTCTCAACTTGCCTCTCACTCCCCAGAGTGATGCAAGCAGCCTTCAATGACCTCTGTGCTGCTTTGCATACTGTGTTACTCAGTTTCTGTTGCTTATAACAGACTATCCGAAACTGGGTAATTTATAAAGAAATAGAATTTATTTCTTACAGTTTTGGAGGATTGGAAGTCCAGGGAACACATCTGGTGAGGGCCTTCTTGTTGGTGGGAACTCTACAGAGTCCCATGGTGACTAGGGTATCACATGGTGAGAATGGGCTGATCAAGAGCTAACCTGCTCACTCACTTTCCTTATAAAGCCATCAGAACCGCACCCATCACTCCATGCATGGATCAGTCCGTTCACCATGCCATAGCCCTCACAATCTAATCACCTCTCAAAGGCTCCACCTTTCAATTATCATAATAGGATTTCTCACCCTCTTAGCACTGTTACAATGGAGATCAAGTTTCCAATACATGAACTTTTGGGGACACATTTGACCCAGAGCAGTACCCTTACTCACGAGGGACAGTCAGCAGTGAGTCTGGCTGTGGCCTTGCTGGCCTCCCATGCTGAGGGACCATGCAGATGGTTGCAAATGGTCAAGAGGCATATCCTTGTATCCTGCAAAGACCCAGAGCAGGCCCTGCTCATTGTAGACATTCCTTATATCATACACATTTTCTTTCTTTTCTTTTCTTTTCTTTTTTTTTTGCTTTAGATAAGTCATGAGTAAAGGGAAAAGCACTTTACTATGCATCAAGAGCTCAAGATTCTGATTCCAATTTTTCCACTCCCACTGTCTGGGTCTTGCTTGCCTTATGTGTAACTTGAGAGAGCTGGAGTACATGACTTCTAAGTCTACTTGTAGTTTTTGACATTCTGCGGTTCCTAGTAATGTCCATGATTCTTGAATAGCTTTCAACATACATTTATTGTGGGCATGCAGAAAGCAATACAGGCAGATGGTGTCCTCCACAAGCTTACAATCTGGATGTGTACACCACTAATGATTTGGTGCCAGACTCCAGAGGTCTGAATCCTTATGAGCTGTGTGATCTTTCTAAAGTTACCTAGACACTCAGTTTCCTTATCTGGGTGTTAACACAGTACCTAGTTATAGAATGAGTGATATTCTTAGATCAATGCTTGGCACATAATAAACTCTCAATGCCTGTTAGCTATTAATCTTATTACAAAGAAGTGTGAATCAACACCATAGCGCTATGGCTTGAACGTTTCCCCCAAAGTTCACGTGTTGGAAACTTACTCTCCAATGCAACCGTGTTGGGAAGTGGGGCCCAATAAGAGGTGATTAGATCATGAGGGCTCTGCCCTCATGAATAGATTAACATTGTTATCTCAGGAGTGGGTTAGTTATTGTGAGAGAGTGGGCTTGTTATAAAAGTGAGGCTGACCCCCCTCACTCTTTGGCTCCCTCCTGCTCTCTTGCACTTCTGTTTGCAGATGGTGCAGTAAGAAGGCCCTCAACAGATGATGGTGCCATGTTCTTGGACTTCTCAGCCTCCAGAAAGGTGAACCAAATAAACTTCTATTGTTTATAAATTACTCAGTCTCAGGTATTCTGTTACAGCAACACAAAATGGACTAAGACACATAGTAAAGCTGTAAACAAAATGTGGGGGTGACCTAAGTAATGGATGTTACCCAGTGCAATCCAGGAAGGCTTGACCATTGCAAGTCTGTGGCTCCAACAAAGGAAAATGCTCAGAAGCCAGGAACATCCAAGTAAATCCAGTTACCCAGAAGCCCATGTGGCTTCACCTGAGCCAGTGGCTGTCTTGCAGGTGTGGGGAAGCTTCACTCCCCAGTGTGTCCTCTCCAATGTGGGCTGGGCCCGGGCTCTGCTGGGGTCACTCCAGACTCACGGAGCTCAAACGGCTGCTTTCCAGGAAATGTCATCTGTATGTTGGAATAACAAAATTCGTTAGCAATATAATTGTTTATGGGAAACAAATGGTCAGTGATTCAGAAATAATACCCATTATTGGTGCTGAAAAAGACCTGAAATTTCTATACTAGCTTTGTGAATACAAAGCCATTAAAGTATGACTGTCTTTTACACCCTGGCACAGATTAAAAAAATATATATCAGATCTGGAGAACTGATGGAGCTGTCCCCAGTGCAGTGTTCAGGGGTGGTGGAAGTGCCCAGCAGACATGTCAGTCCCAGAAAAAGGACATTGGTACCCTGGGAATGGTTATTAATGAATCCTAAGTTTAACCTGGCTTTCTTTTAGCTCCTCTGGCAGTCACATCAAATGTAATTATCAAGTGCCAAGACAATTCAATGAGGAAATTGTCTCTTTTCAACAAATGGTGGGGTGACAACTGGATGTCACATGCGACCTCCATCCAGGACGCTTCCTCACACCATGTACAAGGATTAACTCAACATGGATCAAAGGCCTATATCTAAGAGCTAAAAACTGTAAGACCCTTGGGAGAAAACATAAGCATAAAGTTTTGTGACTTTGGAGTAAACAACAGTTTCTTCTCTACGATACCAAAAGCACAAGTGACAAAAGGAAAAATAGATAAGTTAGATTTCACCAAAATTAAAAACTTTTGTGCTTCAAAAGTGAAAAGACAAACCACTGAATGGGAGAAAACAGTTGCACTCAAAATCTTGTCTACAGATGTTCACAGCAGCATTATTCATAATAGGCAAAAACTGGAAACAAACTAAATGCCCACCAGCTGATGAATGGATAAAAAAAATGTGGTATATCCATACAATGCAATGCTATTCAGCCATAAAAAAAGAATGAAGTACTGCCACATGCTACAACATGGATGAACCTTGAAAACATCATGCTGAGTGTAAGAAGCCAGACACGAAAGGCCACATATGATATGATTCTACTTGTATGTAATTTCCACAATAGACAGGCAAATCCATAGAGACAGAGGTTGATCAGGGGTTGCAGGGGCTGGAAAGAGGAGGTAATGTGGAGTGACTGCTAATGGGTAAGGAGCTTCTTTTTGGGCTGATGAAAATTTCCTGGAACTAGATAGAGGTGGTAGTTATACAATCATGTGAAGACACTAAAAATTGTTGAATTGTACACTAATGGTATGTGAATTATATCTCAATAAAAAGACGTAGCTGTAAGTGACGCCTCCCCACTTCTTCCTCAGTCTTTTTTCACCTGAATTACTGCAAGCCAAATATATCTGTTCTGTACTTTGCAGCTGATTATTTTTAAGGTAGCAGAAATTAATTTTATCCCTGTTACATTTCATTTTATTATTTTAGCTTATCTTTCATCCTTTCAAAATCTTATGAAACATGTGATGCTGGCATATGGAAGATTTGTCTTCTCTTCTAGTTATGCGTCTTCCATAAATTTGACAAGTGTGTATCTTTCACTAAAACATTGATTTAAAAGCTTCACAAATATGTATAATCAGTTATATTTCAATTAAAAAAACATTGAATAGGAATTGGTCATGAACAGAATGTGATATTTTATCTTAAGAAAGTGTTTCTTGGAAATTAAAACAACCCTATGGTATGTAAGTGACAATTCTGTTATCTGAAGTGATTGGGAGTCTAAGTCTGTGTTGGTAGTTTATGCTGATTCTCGCTTGTGGTGGCTAATTTTCTTGCATATTTTGAATTTTGGATTATACATTCATGTTTCTCAGGGTTTCATCTTTGAGGTTCCTGTGTAGTCTCTGGAGAATAGTCTTGCATTTGAATTCCATAGCGCTTTTAACCTGGGCTGTTCGTTTCTGACCTGGGACAATGTGGAGGCTTAATGGATCTTGCACATGGTATAAATTTGAATCTCAAGACTTGATAAAAGCAGGGCCCTCATTATCAATTATCAGGGGAGATATGTTTTCCATCCAGAGCCCTGGACAAGCTAGATAAGCTACTTTATTATTTCTCTTTACAAGGGAACAGATTTTTTTTTTCCTCTGCCATCTTTCATCCAGGATGTAAGCCTTGGAAGGTCTTGGCTCTGTGAGAGAATCACAGTTGTTGGGCATGCTTGCCCTGGGCACGAGCCTCAGCTCCTGTCCCTGCTGGTGGCCATTAAATCCGAGCTCTTTGGGTATCAAGATTGACACCCCTCCCGTCCCACCTCCAATCTACTCAGGGCAGCCACAGCATCAGCTTCTACTTGCTTTTTTTGGTTTCAGTTTTCTTCTTTTTCTTTTTGGCTTCACGGTTTCTCTTTCTTTAGTAAAAACTAGTTAACACATTTGAAAAGATGCTCATTTTTAACCTAGCATTTCTAGGTGATTTTATAGTAAGAAGGTTTCTAAGTTTTCTAGTTTGCCACATTACCAGATATGTAAGTCTCTATGATGCAATTTCTCCTTATTAAATTGGCAAAAATTTCACAAGCGCATGTGTGAAGGTAAAGAGGGACTCTTATATGCTACTGATGGAAATCTAAATTGGTACATCAATTCCTGAGGGAATTTGGCAATCAAAAGTATAAACATTCTGCATGCCTTTTGTCCCAGTAATTTCTTATTACTAGTATCTCATTCATGAAATAATCACAGATGTGTGCAAAGTTTCAGCTACAAAGATGTTTGTGATAGCATAGCATTCCCCCAAATTAAAAACTGCTTAAATATTCCAGGTAAGACAAGGATGAAGAGGAAGAATTTATATTGGGAAAGGAAAACTTTCTGAGAAATCTCCAGCAAATGAATGCTTGGGCTTCTGGTGTTAGACGACACCTCTTGATCATTTCCAGCTATAAGGGAAACTGGGAAATTTAGAATTTTTATTTGGACACAACACTGAGATTTTCTTAGTAAGGAAGAAGGGAAGATTGGATACCACAGTCTCTATCTCTCTATCGATCAACTGACCTATTAGTATGCATCTGGAAGGAGAGACATCAAGTTCTTTTAACAGTTATTTCTAGTTGGTAGAATTTTAAAGGTCACTTTTGCTTTCTTGCTTTCTTACTTTTGCATACTTGCTATCCTAAATTTATTTTCAGCAAAAATGTACTACATTTATAAAGAGAAAAAATCATTCAAAAAGGTTACAGTTGTTGAGGATGGGATGGCATGTGGTGCGGGTAGGATCAAACCAGGTGTGTGCCGGAGAGGCCGTGAGAAACAGCCAAAATGTCCCAAGAGTGGGCTATGAGGAAAGTTTATGGAGACACAGCGGCTTTAGTTTGCAGGGCATTCTGGCTGTTCCTGCTGGATCATTATTTCCTTGACTTTTAATTTAGGGGAGTCAAGATGTTGCCTGGTGGTCGTAGAGGTGCTGCTTGCAACCTATTTGGAATATATAGGGCAGAAGGTGGGATTCCACAGCCCCTACAGACAGCCTTGCTTATGAAGATAGAATATCTTGATTATGTGTGGATTTTGTTAGCACTGTGTCTGACTTCTTGTTTCAGCTCTTTAGTTGGTTGGCAATGTTCCAGGACCTTCTTCATGTTGTACCCAGCCTCAGAAAACAGAGCAGAGTTGTCCTCCGCAAGAGGAACAGGCCACACAGTTATTACTATCGTAGCAGCTACTTGGTCTTGAGAGTCTGACCACAGAAGGACAAACACAACATGCTGGGGACTTCAGGGAAGCACAATTCTTTCCCTTTTGATGCTGCTGCTGGCTACAATTTATTGAGTATTTACTGTAAGTATTTTCCCATTTAGGCCTTAAAACCACTTCACAAGATGGGTACTTATTTTATAACTAAGAAAACCAAGACTTCAATAGATTAAATAACTTGTCTAAGATCACAGAGCCAGGATAGCAGGAAAGGGGTGACTGCAGGCTCTCTGGTTCCAGAGTCTACGTTTGTGATCATTAAGTTATCCTACTCTTTGGCTGACTAACAACCCTGGTTTGCTCCAGAATGTCTTGGTTTTAGCATTTAAAGTCTCACATCTGGAGAAACCCCTCAGTCCCAGGCAAACCTGGATGGCTAGATTTGCTGCTTCCACAGTTCTCTTCCCACTGAGCACTCAGCGGTCCACATGTTCTATACACCTGGATGTTCACCTGGCTGCACATGAGGCTGCGTATTTTCCATAGCGCCTAGGGCAACAGTGGGCACGTAATTGGTATCAAGGGAAAAAATCCTAGTGGAACTAATGAGTGAATAAATTACTAACGTCACCTAGAGCAAACACTTTAGATTATTATTATTAAACAGATTATTATGCAGTGGAAATAAATAAATGAGTTTTAACTAAATAAATAACTGAGCAATGAATGTAGCTGAAATTTAACTCTGGAGTAGAGGCCTGTGCTATTGGTGGTGTCAATAAAGATTAATTAAGGGACGCTGCATCACAGGCTTGGTGGTTTTAATAACAGCAACAACTATAGCTTACAAAGCTTATCAGTAACACAATCTCATTCCTCTGCTTCCCAGCAGACACCTGAGATAAGCAGAGGAGATATTCAAACCCCACTTTTCAGGCAAGGAAAGTGAGTCAGAAAGGACCCAGGAGGTTATGATCTAAAGCTGCAATTGCATAGTGGGGGTCCTCAGGCCACCTACAGGCTACTGATGTTTTGCGGGTCTAGATAATTTTTTTTCTAAAAATTGAATTGCACGACGATATTTAAAGACTGGAAGATTTTGCATAAAAATCAGAATTTCCAGATCCTCTTGATGAAATGGAAGATAGAACACCCCTGGGTTCTCAGTAGAGGTCATCACTTGAGATGAGGCACTGGCTCCCAGGTTTTCTCATTTCCAGGGACGTCCTGGCCTGTGTTACCTGAGGCATCAAAATGAAGAGACCAGATGGTAAAGAACATATCTCTAGTGGAAGAAGGCATGTGGCTATAAGTAGCTGTAGGGACCCCAATGGTTGTCCTGTGTTCCTCCAAAGAGGAATGGCCACATCTACCAAGGCCAGAAGCAGCCCCCTTCTCCTTCAGGAATCCAGTTGTTGCCCTTGACTTCTCCCTCCCCATGCTCATTGTTGCATTTAATCAGTCAAGTCACGAAATGAACTTTTGATGTTTCCCAGTTCACCATTTCCTTCAGTAAATGGCAACTCCATTTCAGGCCAAACACTTTGGTGTCATTGTTGACCCTCCTGTCCCCATCTCAGCAAACCTTGGCTCTGCCTTAGAAATATGTCCTGAAACCATGGGCTTCTACTGTCCTAGTGCACACCCCTTCAGCTCTTGCTCAGAACGCTGTAGCAGCATCCCGATCGTCTTTCCTGCCTCCGCCACGGCCTGGCTGCGTTGGTCTAGTCCCGATGCTGCTGCAGAGGGGGACTGTTTTCCTCAGCTCAAAACCCTCTGAGGTTTGCCCTGTCACTCAGAGTCAATCCATTGTTCTTAATGTGGCCCCTGCCACTCTCCACCCCCATTCTGCTCCAGCCACACTGGCCCCTCTCCCCACCCTGCTGATCTTTGAATAACAAGCACATTACCACCTGGGGTCTTTGTACTTGCTGGTGGTTTCAGTTATGTAAGGCTGCATAACAGACCACCCCAAACTTAGTAGTTTAAAACAATAATCATCTATTATCTCTTAAGGTTTCTGGGGAATGGCAATCCAGGAGCAGCTTAGCAGAGCAGCTCTGGCTCAGGGTCTCTCATTGGGCTGCAGTCAGCTGTTGGCAAGGGCCAAGTCATCTGAGCTTGAGTAGGATGGGGGATCTACCTCCAAGGGTTTGCTCACGTGGCTGGTAAAGTAGTGCCAGCTGGTGGCAGAAGCCTCAGTTCTTGGCCACATGGATATCTCCAGAAGTTTGCAGTGAGATGTTTTGAAGACATGAAGGTTGGGTTTTCTCAGAGTGAAAGAGTCAAGAGAGCCAAGTGGAAGCTGGGATGCCTTTTAATGACTCAGAGGTCACACACTATCAGAAGTGATGTGTTCAGTCGGGCACACAGAGCTAGCCCTGATTCAGTGTGGGAAGATGCTACACCAGGGCACAAATACCAGGAGGCAGGGATCATTGGGGGCCATCTTGGTGGCTGCAACCACACCAGTCTCTCTGCCTGGGATGCTGTTTGCCCCATAACTGCAGGACTAACTTTTATGTTTCCTTAAAACCCCTGTTCAAATGTTCCTTATCAGAGAGGTCTTTTCACTCCTACCTGCATGATATTCTTATACAGCTTTACTTTTCTTCATAGCATTTATCATACCTGAAATGTATATTTCTGTATTGTCTGTCTCCCTCTAGCCGAATCAATCTCTAGCATAGAAGATGCTCAATATTTTTCAAATTAATGACTAGCCTATATACATTAAGTATTTGTTGAATGAATGAAATCTTACCTCTTTGACTATAATATACTTCATTACCTCATATCAAAGGCATGTACTTTCAACTTGATTTATCATTGTTGGTGTTGACCTTGACCACCTGGCTGAGGTGGTGTTTGTCAGGTTTCTCCACGGTAACGTTACTGGGTTTTTCCATTTTTCCATTCTGTATTGTTTGGAAGGAAGTCACTATAGGCAGCTCACACTTAAGGAATGAGGAGTTATGCTCCACTACTTAGTGGATGGAGTATCTACATCATTTACTCGGAATTCTTCTGCACAGAAACTTTGTCTCTTCTCCCTCATTTATTAACTTATTCAATCATTTATTTATGTCAGCATGGACTCATGGATATTTGTTTTTTACTTGGGTTCTAATCCAATTCTACTTTATTTTGCTGCTCAGGTTGTTCCAGCTGTGGCCATTAGGAGGTCTTGCAATTGGCTCCTGTACCCCTTGGATGTGTCCCCATCAGCGTGTGTGTGTGTGTGTGTGTGTGTGTGTGTGTGTTTAGTACTTCCTTGGTTTCTGGCACTACCAGATGCTCTGGGCCCGTTTTGTATATTTCCTGCCCCAGTCTTGATGTCTCTAAGGAGCCCTAGTTGCTTTTGTTGGAGAAAGGTATCAGAAACCAAGATCTGTGAATATTCTTCCAATTCTTCCACTTCTCACCATTTTCCTCAGGTACCGCCCTAGTCTAGACTCCCCTCCCTTTGTGACAACGTGACATCCATCCACGGTGTACTGCCTCTGTGTTTCCTCTACTTCTTTCTCCCACCCATTCTTCCTACTGTAGGCATCATTCTAAGTCATAAAACTAATCACATCAACCTTTCAGTGGACACTGTTGTTTTCAGGATAAATTCAGCTCTCCTGTGTAGCATAAAACATGCTTCTTGACTGGGCCCTACCCACGCCTCCAGCCTTATATTTTCTCACCACCTTAACTTGGATACTGAGTTCTAGCCACGTTGAACTACTTGCCTTTATTTCTGTGTCTTTACATATGAGTACGTCCATACAGAACATTCACACTGCTGAGAGACAAGCTCTTAGTCTAATAATTGTTTGTTACTATGTCAAAATTTCTCTTTCTCCTTTCTCTGTTTGGAGTTGCACTATAAAAGGCCCCCTGTGATATGAAAAATATTTGGCCACCTCCCCCCATTCCTGGCACACAGCTCCTAAATCCCTTGGAATTTCGTGTGTGATAGGAGAGTGTTTTGTTCTAATGGGGCCACTCATAGACAGCATCAGGATAGGGGCTGGTCACCAGGAAGACCAAGGAAATTTCAGCCCCAACCCTGAACTCCAGAGAGGGAAGAGGGGCTGGAGGCTGAACTTATCACCAGTGGCCAATGATTTCATCAGTCATGCCTATAGATGAGACTTCCACGAAACCCCTAAACGACAGGGTTCAGAGAGCTTCCGGGTTGGTGAACGCATAGAGGTGTTGGGTGGCTCACCTGGAGAGGGCATGGCAGCTCTGAGGCCCTTCCCATGCCTGGCCCTGTGCATCTCTTCCATCTGGCTGTTCCCAAGTCATATCTTTTGTAATAAACTAGTAAATGTAAGTGGGTCAGTGCTTGGTGCTGGGGCTGAAGTTACAGAGAACTGAAGCTGGGGTGGGGGAATCATGTGGCTGAGCAGCTCGTCAGCCCCTCGATGGGACCTACTCCAACATGCACCCCACATCTGGGATGCCCAGTGCCATCTACATGATTCCTGCGGATCCCTGGGGCTCATGTGTCCTTGAGTCACCTCTGGCTCCAATTTCCTGCCTCTTCTGAGTTCTCCAAATCTTCTTTGTCCCTGTTCCTTCCTTTTGACCCCTCAACAGCCAGCCAACCCCCCTCAGAGAAACTGAGTGTCTGGTCCTGGAGAGTTTAACTGGCAATTCAGCTATTTATATGAAGAGGATTTTATTGTGGCATCATACAGTGGGTAAATTAAAATGGAGTATTTCTGTCCTTAAGGTCCCCCTACCCGACCCCCTTCCCTGTTTCCATAGTTCTATCCACCCACAGTGTTGCTCAGCTTAGAGCCCCCCTTCGCCCCCCCTTTAGTGCTGGCCTCCCTCTCTTCCTCTCTCTCTCCTTCTCATTCCACCCTACAGCCCCACCCCTCTACCCTCCACCCCATGCAGCATTTTACACAACCCTGGACATAGTCCTGGGGCTTCATCTACACTAGGTGGCCTCTGAGGGGCGTGGGACAAAGTCAGAGAGAAGGGAGAGGAAACATATGGGCCCGCAGGAGCAGCCAGCTCACTGTGACACCCTGCCCTCGTCATGGAAGTCCTTCCACCGAAACTGCCACCTTGCCCAGCATCTGGGGGCTCACGGGAGCTGGCACAGAGGTCCTGTCCCAACAAAGCATATTTATGGGCTGACTTGAGGTCAAGGGTGATGTGGCAGAGGGGAACTACCTATCCTTTCTACCTCACAGGGCTATTGAGGGATCACATCATGTAATGGATAAGAAAGTGCCTCATAAAACACCACACAAACATAAGGGATTTTTATAAGATGTTTTTATTGGGAAATGCAATCTCCGTTCCAAACAACCACTTTTAAATGAACTCTTGGAACATAGTTACTGTGGACATCTGTTGTTTTTGGTCTGCCCAATGGCCCTTTCCCCTTCCTCTGGCAACAGTACCACCCACCCCCTTCTTTCGGGGAAGTGTACCTCCTTAGCTCCAGACTTGGGGTCCTGCTGGGGCTGCCATCATGTTATTTCACTGCCAGGTCACAGGGATGGGCATGTGACCCAGACTTGGCCAGTCATAGCAGCACTCCCCCACTGCCCCATGCCTACTCCCCTCCCCCAGTAATTGGCTGGTGGGATGGGATCTGTGACGTAAGTCTTGTCTATCACTTTTCTACATTGAGGTTTTGACATACTGAAGCATTGAGAAAGTGTCTTTCCTTCCTTTGGAGTTTGCTGAGCAGGGGTGATATGAGCTGTCTTAGTCTGCTCTGGCTGCTATGACAAAATGCCTTAGACCAGGTAATTTATAAAGAACAGAAATTTATTTCTCATAGTTCTGGAGGCTGGGAAGTCCAGGATCAAGGCATCAGCAGATTTGGTCTGCTCTGTGGCTCACGGATGGTGCTTCTTTGTTGTGTCCTCATATGGTGGGTAGGGTGAGGGGGTCTCTCTTGGGCCTCTAATCCCATTCATGAGGGCTCCAACCTCATGACCTAATCACCTCCCATAGGCCCCACACCCTAATACCATCGCCTTGGGGGTCAGGATTTTGACATAGGAATTTTGGGGGAACACAAACATTCAGTCCCTTGCATGAGCTGTTGACAGTCTTGTCTTGCCCTGCACTGTCCTGCCCCCTGTGGCCATATAGAGGAAGCCTCTGCAGCAGGAAGAATAAGGCCGACATGGGGGCTGACACAGGGAAGCAGAATCAAGAGTAGTAGAGAGAGGCTGCCCTTGTCCTGGCTTTGGCTGTCCTGGAGACAGGCACTGTCCCTGTGCTTTCCTGTCTCCTGAGCAACACATCCCTTCTCTCCTTCTACTATCGCAGACTTTTTGTCTCTTGTATCTGAAAGAATCCTGACCAATACAAGTTAACCCATTCATGAGCTGGAGGTGCCTATTCATGAATATCCAACTGTTTCATGAGTGGATATCTTACTTCTCCAAAGAGATTTGAAATCTCTCACAGGCAGGACACTTGGGCTTGACTCTGGACAGTCAGCAGACAGTAAAGACATAGTTATTGAATTAAGCCAAACTGAATTAGTAATCTTTACAGATAACCCTTTTATCTGCCTTAAATCCTTTACAGAACATGTTGAGGAATAAAAAGTAATATATAATAAATGCTATGTATATATGCTTGGAAGAGCCAATGCATACATTCGTAATTAAATTAAGGAAAACTGAGTCTCTGATCACGTTTGTCTGTAACTAGAGGTGATTCTGTTTGCTGCAAAGACTCGAGAGGAAAGCCTGTAATGCTCTGGGGAAGAGGCAGGGGAAATGGTAAGTTCTTTTTCTGTTCTGGGATCCTGTTTTGAATGCTGCTTAAGACGACTGGTTCTTATCTAGATACTGACAACCATTTTTTGTAGAAGAGATTTCCACCAAGACAAGATGTGAATTGTAGATTGGACCAATCTGGGGATACACAGGAGACACAAGGGGTTTGGTTTCTGGGTGGGATGGGGCAGCCCAGCCCAGCTCATTTTTTAGAAAATCAAAATAAAACAACACCACTACCACTAATGTAATGTGATTTTCAGCAAGAAAGTATAGCAAGGAACTGGAAGGGAGACAGATTAAGCAATTCAGAAGCTAGGATGATGCTTGGGAATTTTAGATTACTTCACCTTATCAGCAAAGATTAAATAAACACATCTCACTTGAAGTTATGCATTATTAACCCAAATTTATGCATCTGTTGAAGGTTAATAAAATGTTTCTTACAATTATCATGTGAATAAGGATTCCCACGTTGCAGTGCCTGAGAGGGCCTCTGCTCTCAGGGTGAGGATCTGGACTTCCTGTCTCAGTCTGGGTTTGAGCAAGAGTGAACTGAGCTGGTGGCAGTGGTCAGAGCAAGGAGACAAAAGCTCTGGAACGCGCTTCTCTAAGGCTGCCAGTTCTGCCTCTGGACACTTAACTGCCCCGGGACTTTGTTCTTCCTCATCTGCAAAGTGCCCTGTTTGCTTTAAAGATCAGATGAAATAGTGGATGATAATATATTTTTAAAATCATAAATAACTGTAGAAATATAAGACCCAGTTAGAAGTGGGGGAAATAGACCCTCAGAAGAAAAATAAACACCCCAGAGCCTAAAGCAATAAGAAACTAAAGCCAAGGTCAGGATGAGAAAACAGGACTTTAGAGCAGCAACACTGCAAACCCGGAGGATGCTGTTTTGGCTGAACCTGTTGGAATACTGATAGTTGTTAGGCTCCTGGCAGTGTGCTGCAAGGATTGACAGCCTCGGTAGACCCTAGAGATGGGTTTCCTGGGTTCATACCCTGGCCACACTGCTGATTAGCCTTGTGACCTTAAGTGGGAGACTTAGCCTTTCTTTGCCTCAATTCTCTTATCTGTGAAATGGGGATAACCACACCCATCTCAGAGGAGACGTGCGACAATTGAATGAGTCCACTCATGTTAAGTACTTGGAATAGTGTCTGGTACATAAATGCTCGGTAACTGAGCTGTCACTATTTATTGTCAAGAGTAGTAGTCCTGACCTTGCTAGTAACTACAGGTGTGATCTTAGGCAGGTTATTTGGCTTTTCAGTGGGAAGATGATGTGTTGGACTAGAAGCAGGGTTCTCAGTGTCAGCACTATCAACATTTTGGGCTGATGACACTTTGCTGTGGGTGTCTGTCCTGTTAATCATAGGATGTGTGGCCTCTACCCACTAGATGCCTGTAGCACCCCTTCTTTCCCTGTTGGGACAACCGAAAATGTCTCCAGATGTTATTAAATGGCCCCTTGGGTGGCTGTGGGGGGCGGGTGAGGGAGGCAAAATTGCCCTCAGTTGAGAACTGCTAGATGAGAAGCAGGATTCTTAGGCTAGGGATCGGTAGATCTTGGGGGTCCCAGAGATGAGCTTGGAGAATCTATGAACCTCCTGAAATTGTATGTGCCCTGTGCATATGGACACATGAATAAGTGCGTATGCATTTTTCTCCGAGTCTCAAGGCAGTCTGTGGCAAAAGAATTCGAAGCCACTGGTCCTGAGTCCCTTCCAGCTCTGATATGTGCTAATCTGAGAGGAAAGGGGTTTTTAAAGATGAGCATCAAATTCCTCCTGCTCACTGTGCGAAGCTCTCTGGTCTTTGTCTCTGAGCCTTTCTGGCTAACCCTTCTGCCTCTAATCCCCTTTCCTCCTCCACAAAACCTTCTCTCCTGGGCGGTAACTTCGGGGACTTTTCCTCTTTTCCTGGGAAGTCTGAGTACACTTCCAAGCATCTGGCTGTTCCATCCCAGCTGTCCCTGGGGGCCCTCTGGGCCTGCGAAGTGGCAGTAGGTGGGCAGATGGGCGGTGGGCAGACTGTTGTGGGAGGAGGGGCAGGAGTTAGGACCCCTCTTTCTGGTAGCTTCGGTCCTGTGCTGGCTTTGTTTATGTCCCTTCCTTGCTGGTGTTCTCATCCTTGTTATCTTGGGCTGAGCCAGGGAAGCCAGCAGCTTCTGTCCAAGGTCACTGTGCTGGAGAGCTCAAGTTCACGCTGCTGGTGGGATGTGGGATGAACCTATTGTATTAGAATTAGGAGTGGGGAGAAGGGAAGGGAGGCCAAGGCACGCAGCGTCTTCTGACTGTGTCATAGTTTAAATAAAAGAACAGGGAGGGGGATGAGGAGACTGACTCTGCTCAAACACTCTCAGCCTGCTCAGGCCACACTTTAAAGAGCTAGAAATCCAAAGGCACTGGTGGGACGTTTCAGTTGTCAGCTCCCAAAGTGAGAGAACAGAAGGAAAGTGCCCACCGCTGTCCAATCCCTTCCCTTTTCTCTCTCCTCCCACTTCTGCCTTAAGGAGTGAGTTGGAAAGACTGCTCCCTCCCCAGTGTGAGTCTAAACCGAAGTATTTGTGAGGCGTCAAGACTGAATAAAGACAGGCATGGACTGGATGTTTGGGTGTTTGTCCAAGTCACCGGGTGATTCACTGCACTGCTTTTACTTCAACAATCTGGATTTTTCCTCCGTGATGCTCATGGGTGGTACACGTTGGTTACGTGGACACGGGACAATCTGGATTTGCAAAATAGAAGAATAAAGAGATAATTATGCCCTTCATAATTTAATCTTCACTAGACAGAAATGAATCACTGAAAGTTTTTAAAGGCAAAGTCCTTAAGTGAACATTGAAAAGGATTTGATTTTCATCTAACTTTTCCAAGTCACCACATTCTTTACAATTTGAAGAGTCAGACAGGCCACCTTATGGTCCCAACAATATCATCATCATCAACCAATATTTAGTAAATACCCAAGAGATTTGAAATCTGGCTTTTCTTCCAGTCTTCTAGAAAACAAGACAATCTTCTTAAGCGATCTTGGGAAGTCTCTTAAACTTCATGAGCCTCAGCTTCCTCATCTGTAAATTAGAGGTAATAATACCTCCCTTACAGTGTTGATATGATGATTAAATGACATAAATAAGGGGTAGTATTTTGTATATGATGATGTGTGTTCTAATATTAAATGTTATTAGTAATAACAGATGAGGTCCCCTTCATTGTATGAAAACGCATCTCTCTCTGTAAGTGACTACTCAATCAACAAGCTGAGAATTATCCAGTTTCTGTGGCTTCTTTCTTAAAAATTCATGTACTTCTAGGCTAGTAGTAAATATTAATGAGCTAAAAAAAGTCCCTAATATAGGGAATTCCAAATCTAAATATAATTTTAAAAATAGCATTTCTGAAAATACCGCAGCAAAGTAAAGAGTTCTAAAAAATGTTAACAACTTTGTTTTATTAAACCAAACCTATGGATTTCATTTGACAAAATTAGAAAATTTTGGCTTATCAATCAGCTTTATGAAGATGTAACAGCTATAAAGTTCAAATCACCAGGAACATGGAAATACCACAGAGGAAAGTCAGGTGTAATTAGGTTGTAGGAAATGGGCCCTCATTAGACTGAATCTGCCAGCATGTCAACCTTGGACTTCCTACCCTCAGAACTGCGAGAAACAAATTTTTATTGTTTATAAGGCACCCAGTCTATGGTATTTCTGTTATCGTAGCCCAAACAGACTAAAACAGTCCTGGAGATCATGGAACCAACCCTACAATGGTATAACCAGAGCAAATCTCTTCCTTGAGACTGAGGAGGGGAAAGTGACTTGCCCAAGGTCACATGCCCAGTGAGTGATGGAATAGGGAGTAGGTCCCAGACCTGACTTCTTGCCCAGTGCTCTTTCTACTCTGTTCCTAAGCATTAGTTCTGAAGCAAAGCCATTCTGTTTCCAAAGCAAAGACAGCACCAATCACATAATCTAATTGACTGTTATCAAACCATCAGAGGGTCAAAATAGTGCATATATCAGAGGAAATGTGTGTGTGTGTGTGTGTGTGTGTGTGCTTAAAGGTGGAGTGATATTTCTAGAACATTCCACTCCATGAAACAGCCTCGATGTTCTTTATCTGGCAGGATTTCTGTAGAGATGCTGTGGTAGAAGCCTCCTATATTGACCATGTTTCCTCATTTTCTGCATTTCTGATACTTTGATATCTGGGGCCTTGCTGACCCTTGGAGGAACTGCTTCTCCCAGGAACAGCAGAATCCCAGATTAGTAAATAACTTACCTGCAAGCATGCTTTTCAAATACAAACCAACCAATCAATCTAGAGCCCATATCCCCAGCAACTGCTTCTATTGGCTCTCACACTGCAGGCCACTGTTCACCTGCCCTAATCACCCCAGGACCAGGTACCAGGCCACTAGGGACATCCCCTATGCTCCAGAGCCTGTTAAAATTATTCAAACTAGCCTGTCCTAACCCTGCCTACCTTGTCTCACCCATTTCTTCTCGTGGAGGGCACAATAAAGTCTCCTGCCCATGGTCATTCCACCTCTCTGCCCATGACCAACCTCGGTACGTCCCTATGAGGGCCTGAGTGGTGTGGCGTGACCCCTCCTCTTGGGTAACAATTGTCTTCTGATCTATTGGCCTTGCTCTACCCCACATTTTCTACTAATACACTGTATTTTAAAGCATCCATCTGGATGATGGGAGGAAAGAGGAGGGTGATGGCATCTAGCAGTCAGCTGTCACAGCTGGGTTGGTCAGAACCCTCCAACTGTGAGTGTTAGAAAACGAACTTAAACTAGCTTGAGTTAAAAAGTTAAATTATCAGCTCAAGTAACCAAGAAGCCTAGGGATGCATCAAATCTCGGGCATGTTGGATCCACAGGCAAAACTGGTGACTTTGAGATGCTGTTTCTCTCTTTCTTTTTCAGTTTTTCTTCCCTCCATTCTCCAGCTTAGCATTCCCTACTAAAAGAATGTCTCTTTCCAATGTCATCACAGCAAAAGTCCCATGTGAGCTGTGGGATCTTGGTCATGGTCAGGGAAAGGATAGTTTATTAATCAGCATGTCAGCTTTCCTTGGTTCAGACATGACAACCCAAGTTGTACTTCCTCACTGATAACAAAATACCATAAAGTTGGTGGCTTATAAACAACAGAAATTTACTTCTCACAGTTCTGCAGGCTGGGAAGTCCGAGATCAAGGCACCAGCAGATCCAGTGTCTAGTGAGGGTTCCTGGTTCATAGACGGACGTCTTCTCACTGTAACCTCATATGGCAGAAGAGGCAAGAGGTCTCTCTGGCCTTATTTATAAGGTCACTAATCCCATTGATGAGGGCTCTACCCTCATGACCTAATCACCTCCCAAAGTCCTCACCACCTAATGCCATCATTCTGAGGGGTAGCATTTCAACCTATGAATTTTGGAGGGACACAAACACTCAGTCCATTGCATTCACTCTTCTATAGCACTGCCCAGGGTGAGTCCCATGTCCAAGGAGGTTCCCAGGTCAATGTCAGCCGTACCATTTGTGAACTCAGTGAATTATGGGCTAATAATAGTGCCCACCTCACCGGATTCTTTTGAAGACTCAATGAGGTGATGCATGCCATGTAATATAAACACCTAGTAAAAATGAGTTGTTATGAGTATTTCCATAAGTGCTGAAGACTATATCAGCTGCGATTATACTGAAAAAAAAAAAAAAAAGAGAGACTATACTGAGTAGTATAGCTGATGTGATTTAGCCCATTTTAGAGATAAAAAATTGGATAAGTAGGAGAGAGTATGGTAATAAGATGAATATATGCTGAAATCAGACTTAGGGAATCTGGGGGTGGCATAGTTTGATGCCTAAGACCAGAAACCAAAGCTTATGTTTTCATGTTTTGCTATCTCAGATATTAACCCCATACCCTTGAATGAATCAGTGGGAATCTCCCGGTCATCTGAAATCAGAACAATACCATCTGTCTCCTTAGATGGGGGGGGGAACATGGAGTGCTTGGGAACCCAAAGGCTTGAAGATGCAAGGGGAGATTTGTACAGGACATGTCCCCTCTTGCATTTTTCTCAATTAACCTAGACTTGAGATCCAAGAATGGAGGAGATCCTATGTTCTGTAACCAGCAGTGGCCTGAAGAATAATAGAAAAGGTATATGGGATACTAGATTAGGGTGAGTGAGAGTTGTGTGGGACGAGAGCATTGCTTTTGAATTAAAATCATGAATCAGAGGCCTATGAGGAAAACATGGGGCTCATGAGTTCAGTTGATGTGGTAGGAAAACCACCACAACAAAACTCTGGGAGCTCTCCATAAAAACAGGAGTTAACTATGTATTAGTCAGGGATCTATATATCTACATCTATATCTACATCTAACCTATCTCTATATCTATCTCTAGCTCTATCTCTATCTCTATACATATAGAGAGAAAGAGAGAGAGATTTTAAGGAATTGACTCATGAGACTGTGAAGGCATGGCGAGTCCAAGGTTGAAGATCAGGGAAGAATCACAGTTTGGGTCCAAAGGCCATCTGCTGGCAGAATTTCTTCTTGCTCAGGGTAGGTCAATCTTTGTTCTATCAAGGCCTTCAACTGATTGGATGAGGCCCACCCACATTATAGTGAGTGATCTGCTTTATTCCAAGTCCACTAATTTAAATGCTAATCTCATTCAAAAAACACTTTCACAAAAACATCCAGAATAACATCTGACCAAATATCTGGGCACTATGGCCCAGCCAAGTTGACATAAAATTAATGAACTACAAATACAAGGCTGAGACTCTTGGTTCATGGAAGGACTCCATGTCTGTGTAAGGCTTGGGGATGTGTGCATCTAGGAGCACATTTCCTGGGGCAAGCTTTACTCTCTTGCCTCTCACATGTCCAAGTTCATGTTCTTTCCTCTTGACTGAGGATGGTAAAAAAAACCAAACAAACCTGTATTTACTCATTAAGTTGTTTGTAACATTTTTATCCCTTCCTAAAGTTTAAAGATATAGTCCTAATGAGGTAACTTGGCCTTGACATCAAGGAATAGATTTCTCTGCAACACTTGGCAACTGTTGTCCAATAATTTTATGCATATGTCCAGCCCCACTGTGAACGATGTGGTCAGTGTTATGAATTCGTGAATAGAAGCCCTGGTGCTACAACTGCCCACTGCCCAGCTCTCGAGCATGGGAATAGAAGCCCTTCTCTGGGGCAGACACAGGGGAACATTCTTAGCAATTCTGCTCACAGGGCTAAGGATGGGAACATTGTCAATAGATGGCAACACCATATGAACTCCTTATGAGGTTCTCATGACCTTGTAACTCCTGCAAATGGTTTGGCGTGTCCCCCCAGTGTGGCCGGAGAGCCTTGGAGAGCAAGGTGGGCAATTTTATAGTGGGCAGGTTCCTGGCTAATCAAAAAGTCCTCCAAGAAGAGTAAAATCTGCATGTGAGAGGCACTGAAGTAATGAGCATCTGATCCCTTCTAGAGCAGTCATGTAGCTGGGGGAACAGATTCGAGCCAATATTTTTAGCAAACAGTCATTTCAGTGAACATAGAGACTCAGCTCCAAGCTGAGTCTGAAGCCTTCCAGGCAATGAAAGGAACAACTCCTTTCCCACCCAGACCCTCCACCAAGCACACCGAACAGGCTTGGTCTGGCCACTGGGAAACCCTCCTTCCTTCAAGGCTGGTGCGTGTGGTAGGTCTGCACCCTGCATTGAAGGGCAGTTCTGTTAGGTCAGGCATTTACAGGGCAGGGTTACATTATAAAAATCACAGGAGGATCTAAGGATCAGGATTGCTGTAACAACACACGATGTTGAGAGTGAACTGTATACCCCTCATGCTCACTGCCCATTGCTTTGCTCTTAAACGATCATCTCCAAACCTGTAGCTTTCCACGCAGAAGGCTGTTTTTTCACATGGAAGCTTGGAGCTGGGGAATGCTTCATCAAAATGGTGAGTCATGAGCTGGTCACTGAAAACCAAGCAGGACTTGGATGGAGGAAAGGCACATGGAGGACCCTGTGGACTTAGCAAAGGGTCCAAGTGAACAGGTGGAGAGGGACGTGAGCCTGGCCTGGCTGGGCAACAATGAGGGAGGGTCTAGCCCAGGCCAGCATAGCCAGGGCTGCCCTAAGGGCTCCCTGGTGAGGTAGCAAAACCAAATGATGCCAAATGCCACCAAAAGTGGCATTTGCACATGAGTCCATATTGATATAAATAAATGGTGAATAAATGCAGAAGAGACAAATCTCCCTCACAGAAGAACTCCAAATAATATATGTCAGTACTCCCATCTCCAAGAGGGGGACCTTAGTCTACTTCTGTCTCTACATGGTGAGTGGGTCAGACTAAGTGACCTGCTTCCAAAGGACAGAGAGCAGGAAGGGAAACATGGTGGCTTCTCACAGCAGAGAAACCTGGCAAACACCACCTTAGCCAAATGGTCAAGGCTGATGTCACCAGTAATGTGGGCGTCATGGGCCCTGAACGACATGGTGAGAAGGTCATTTTATCTCCGTGGTATTCTTTCCAAAAAACCTGTAACCCTATCTAATCACGAAGAAGTATCAAACAATCCCAAGCTGAGGGACATTCTACAAAATACCTGAGGACCAGGATTCCTTAAAACAGTCAAGGTCATAAAAAACATGAAAGTCTGAGAATCTGTCACAGACCAGAGGAGATGAAGCAAACGTGACAACTAAATGCAAAGTGGAATCCTGGATGGGGTGCTGGAACACAGGAAAAAGAACATTAATGGGCAAATGGGTGAATTCCAAACAAAATCTGGAGTTCAGTTAATAGCAATATACCAATGTTGGCTTTTCAGCTTTGACAAATGTATCCATAGAAGATGCTAACATTAGGGAAAACTAACACTGGATGAGGAGCATGTGGGAATTGTCTGTGCTATCTTTGCACTCCTCTGTAAATCCAATACAATTCCAACATAAGAAGTTCATCAAGAAAAAAATATGGCATTTACCACAGAGCTAAGGTTTGGGAACTTTTTAGGTTTGCAGGCCCCTTCCTGTCCATGTGATGATGGCATCCATTGGTAGAGCAAATGTAGACCAGCAAAAAGCTCCTCATATTCTGCAAAGGTTAACAGACCATCCGCTGTGATAGAATCCTGCTTGTGCCACTTACTAGCTGTGTGGCTTTAAGTTACTTAGCTTCTTTGTGTCCCAGTTTTCTCATCAGTAAAATAGGGTTAATACCAATTGTACTTTTCTCCTAAGCTATTGTGAGGATTAAGTGAGTTAATACATGTAAAGTGCTTAGGATAGAGCCTGGCAAAGAGTAAACACCATGTGAATGTTAGTTATTATCACCAAAAAGTCACCGTGTTAGTCTGTTTCTGTTGCCTTTAACAAAATATCTGGAACTGGGTACTCTGTAAGAAAATGAAATTTATTGCTTACTGTTTCAGAGGCTAGGAAGTACAAGTCCAGGAAATATATTGGTGAGAGTTTCCTTTGGTGTTGTCTTTACAGCAATGCTGGGATCTCACATGGCAGCAAATGGCGAGCAAAGAGAGAGAGTACTTCATGCACTCTCCTTTTAAAGCCCTCCAAACTACGTCCTGACCACCATTATTAATTCATTCACTACAGTGTGATCCTACAATCTAATCACTTCTTCAAGCTCTGGCATTCTGTGAGCCTGCAGACCTAACACTTTCAATTACCATAATTAGGATTTCCCATCCTCAACAGTTGCAGTGGGAATTAAACTTCTAATATATGAACTTTAGGGACATAATTCAATCAATCCACAGCATTCCGCCCCCAGCTCCCAAAGTTCATATTCTTCTCACAGGTAAACACATTCATTCCATCACCAAAGTCTTAACTTATTTCAACTCAGAAGGTCCAAAGTCCTATCTATGAAATCAAAACAAGTTATTTACTGCCAAGATTCCATGGTGGGACAAGCATAGGGTACCTATTTCCATTCAAAAGGGAGAAATAGGCCAAGAGAAAGGGGTAACAGTTCCTAAACAAGTCTGAAACCCAGCAGGGCAGGCATCAATTCTTAAAGCTGGCAAACCATGTACTTTGACTTCATGTTTGATATTCTTTACATGCTGGTGCAGGGGATGGGTCCCCAAGTCCTTGGGCAGATTTGCTCCTGTGGCTTTCCTGGTTTCTAGCTATGCTTCAGCTCTCACAGGCTGGTGTTGCATGCTGGTAGCTCTGGAAGTCTGGGGGTCTCCATGTGGTCCCACTCTCATGTCTCTGCTAGGCATGGCACTGATGGGGTTTCTCAGCTGCAACTCCTACCCCACGTTTCTGCTCAGCATTGCTCTAGCAAAAGCTGTCTGTGGTGATTCTGCCCCATGACAGATTTCTTCCTGGGTCCCCAAACTTTTCCATATATCCTTTGAAATGGAGGTGGAGGCTCCCAAGCCTTCACAGCTCTGGCATTCTGTGACCCTGCAGACCTAACACCATGTGGATGCCACCAAGGCTTTTGGCTTGTATTTTCCAAAGCTGCAGGTTCAGCCACACCTAGGGCCAATTCAGCCACAGCTGGAGCAGCCAGAGCAGCTGGGGTGCTGGTGCTGGAAGCAGGTCCCTGAGGTGGCCCTGGGCAGGGAGCCTGTGGAGAATGCCTCAGGGCTGTTCCCTGAGACCATTTTGTCTCCCTAGGCCTCTGGGCCTGTGATGGAGGGATTGGCCCCAGAGGCCTCTGCAATACTTTCTGGGCCTTTTCCCCTGCTCCTGATAACCCCTTTCTTTTTACTAATCTTCTTAGCACCATTGCATTTTTCTCTTGAAAATACTCTCTGCTTCCCTACCATGTGGCTGGGCTACAAATTTTCCAAATCTTTATGCTCTACTTCTCATTTAATTATACATTCTGGCTTTATGTCATGCTTTTTCTGTCATAACTCAGCATAGGCTGTTGCAAGTAGCCATGCAGCTACCTGAATGTTTTGCTGCTTAGAAATTTCTTCTGCCAAATACCCTGGATCAGCACCTTGTAGATCCACATTCCATAAATCTTTTGGGCATGAACAGAATGCAGCCAAGTTCCTTGCCAGTTCATAGCAAGGGTGATCTTTGTCCCAGTTTCCAATAAGTTCCTTCTCATTTGCATTTGAGATCCTTTCAGAATGGCCTTTACTGTCCATATTTCTGTCAGCATTCTGCTCACCACCATTTAACCAATCTATAGGTAGTTCCAAACTTCCCCCGGTTTTCTTTTCTTGTAAGTTCTCACCAGCATCTAGACTTTTTCTAGTCTGTATCTCCAAATTCTTCCAGCCTCTCTTCAATACCCAGTTCCAAAGCCATTTCCACATTTTCAAGTATTGGTTATAAGAAACAACCCACTTCTCTGGCACCAGTTTTCTGTATTAGTCTATTTCTGTTTCTTGTAACAAAATACCCAGCACTTTGTAAGAAAATGAAATTTATTGCTTACAGTTTCAGAGGCTAGGAAGTCCAAAGTCCAGAAAACACATCTGGTGAGAGTTTTCTTTGGTGGTGGCTTTATAGCAATGCAGGGGTCTCACATGGCAGAAAATGGTGGAGCAGATAGTTCCTCATGCCCTTTCCTTTTAAAGCCCTCTGAACCACTCCCCTGACCACTATTGTTAATCCATTCAGTACAGCGTGGTCCTACAATTTAATCACTTCTTCAATGTTTCAATTACCTGTCGATTACCATGATAGAATTTCCCACCCTCAACAGTTACAGTGGGGATTAAGCTTCTAATATGTGAACTTTAGGGACACAATTCAGTCAATCCACAGCAATCATTAATGCTTTTAAATGAATTTGCCTTTTGATCACGACAATATCTACAAACATTTAAAATACAGAAGAGGTCTTTGTTGGGTTTGGTGAGAAGGAGAAAAGGGAGAGAGAGAGAGAGAGAGACCTGAGCCAGGTGCTTTTTCAGCCAAAAGATTTTATTCCACTATCACGGAGGGGAGACTGAGCCAGATCAGTTCCCCATAACTAAGGAAAGCAGGGGGGTTATAAGACTTTTAGGGAGGGCTCAGAGTAATGGGCAATTTTGAAATCAGTGGTATGCAAGGTGACACAGTCCTTGTGGTCTGATGACATCTGGTAGGTTAAGTCATAGGCTCCCAACTGGCCACTATCTCAGTACAAAGCATTCCAGTCCAAAGCCTGCTAGACACAACCCACAAGACGTTCCCTTGATGATAACAGGAATGTTTACCCATTCCCAGGAGAGGAATCTCAGTTCCCAGAGAAGAAAGAAAAACGGCAGGGTTGGGGGGAGGAAGACTCAACATGGCTGTGCTGAAGTTAAGCCAGTCATGAGACCCAGTAGTCTTCAAAACGGTCATGGAACTATTTGTGTTATCTTTCAGTTCTATCTTTCCATGAGCTTTTTGAAGTTACCTTGCATGTGTGTCATGCTACAATATAGATACCCAGATGAGTCAAATTCATAGAGACAGAAAGTAGAACGATGGTTGCCAGGGGCTTGGGGAAGGGAGGAGTGGGGAATCAGTGTTTAATGGGGACAGAGTTTCAATTTTACGGGATGAAGAGAGGTCAGGAGACGATGGTGGTGATGGTTGCCCAACACGATGTGAATGGACTTAATGGCGCAGAACGATACACATAACAACGGTTCAGATGGTAAATTTTATATTATGTATATTTTACCACAATTGAAAATAATTTGTTTTTAAGACTAAAAAGTAAAATACATGTGTGAGGCATACTATTTACTCAGTGTGCAGACAAAATGGTTTAAAGATTTGTACATTCAAGAGTAGAACCAAGTCTACATATAGATTTTCAGGTCCTTTGCAGTAAATCTTTGTTTCACCCCATTTTCACCCCAGGGGTTGTTCGCACAGCAGCACGGTGACATCATGGGACTAGGAGGCACTAGTCCCAGGTAGAGGACACTGACATCCTGGGTCAGGTGTCAGATATGCTAGGACTTCAGAGAGCACGGGTCTCAGGGGAGAGGGTGATGACACTGCCTATAGTGGCTTCCAAGGCACCAACTCCACAGTAGGCAAATGGAACCCTAAGACGTCTCAGTGAATTATACAGACAGGGAAAGGATGACCAGGGTTCCAGGATGAAGATTTTTTTTTTTTTTAACCAGAAGGAAGGACGTGGCCACAGGAGTGGCCATAATTTCCTCCCACCATAGAACGAAACAAGACCCGCCAAGAACATCTTTTAAAAAATAGCCTTGCACGTGTGGAAGCAGTCTGCCACCTCTACTCCCAACCCCACTGACTTGCCTTTTGAAGTCTACATCAAGACCTAAACACCTGTCCCTCTTTCTAGGAAGCGTGACCTGGTCAAGAAGAACATGAGCTCTGGAGATGAAGGCCCAAGTTCAATTCCTGGCTCCACCACATTCTGTATTCCCTTGGGCAAGTTACCCAGCCTTTCTGTGCCTTCATTTCCTCCTTGGTAAATTAGGGCCGATAACGGTGCTTTCTTCATAGGGTTGTTTTGATGATGAACTGAGTTAAAAAGTGTAGAGAACTTAGAAGGCTGCCTGGTATCATAAGTGTAAGATAAATGTTAGCTATTATTATTGCAATCAAGAGTGCTCAGTGTTGCAAAGAATTCAAGGAAAAAGGTGGATGAAATGTGGCCACGGGACTTGGTCCTATTGAAGTCCAGTGGAGGCAGCAGTTTCGTGGGCTGGTGGTGGGATGGGTACAAAAAGCCAGACTGCGGGAGATGAGAGTGAGCGAGTGCACCTGGTTCCTTGTGCTTCTGTGTTTTCATTCCTACTGCCTACCTCCTGAAGGTCTCAAGCTTCCTGTGAAGGTTGATGGCATTAATTAGGGCCTCAGGGCACATGCACGCATGATGCTTCGGTTTTCTTGTTATTGATTCTGCGCAATCCTTGGTTCCGCAAACATTAGGCCTTCAGAGTTACTTTCCCACCAGGGGCGATAGCATATACTAGTGAGAGACCCTGCAGACCAGAAACTTCATCTGGCCTCTCTTCCCGCCTCACTGCCTGTCCCCAGGGCAACCACAGGGGCCTCTGGCTCAATTACAAGAGCAGTGAGGAAGATGTCAGTCTTTTCTCTCAGTTCGGTTTGTTTTGAAACTCAGAACCTGTCCAGGAAAGTAAAGTGAGCCAGAGGAGGTGGCAGAGAGCAAAAGCTGCTTCAATAATGAAAGAGGAGGAAAAAGAGAGAAGGGCCAGGCTGTTTTAGTTTACCCTAAACAAAGCCCAGGCTATCTGCAGCTCTTGGTAAATTCTCTCCCAGAATACCCCGAGGCTTCCAGGAGAGTACGCCATCTTTCCTGGGGCACTGCCCCTTCCAGGGAGTGATATATTCTCTGCCAGAATGTGGCTGAGTGGGGACCAGATTACAAAGGTGTTCTGTGCCACTTAAAAATAAAAGAACTGATTTTTTTTTACTTTTTATTGAATCAAAATTGATTATACATATTTTGGGGGTTCCTCATTGAGATATGTTGATCAAATCAGTATTACTAGCATATATATTGTTACAAATCGTAATTTTTCTTCATGCCCCTGTCCAATCCCGCCCCACTCCCCTTTTACTCTCCCCCTCCCCACTCTAATCACCCTAGATTTCTTCTCTCCCTCTGAAAGAATAACGGTTACTCTGTTGATTTGCTGCGCAAATGATCTGTCCAATGCTGAGAGGCGTGATCCAGTCCTCCAGTACTATCATACAGGAGATGTCTCTTCTGTCACTATGAAATGGGCTCTGTGGAGACAGACATCTTCCTCCTTTCTTTATCTCTGCTGGTGACTCTACCTGTGTCAACTTACTCCAGCGGCTGGTGGACCATCTGCGTGATGGTTGTGGCATCTAGCTGCCTTCATGGCAGCCATGGTTATCGTGGTGGCTGTGGTGGGCCACCCACATGGAGGAGATCTTTTTGGCCTGCTCCATGGTGCTGGCAGTGTGTGTCATTGTGGAGAGTGTTCAATCCCTGGTTCCATGCCCTGGGTCCCCAAGTGGCTCCCAAGGTGCTGGCATGGTGTACCTGCTTGTGGGAGGGGGGGGTCCAGTCCCCTTCTCCATGCTTCAGGTCCCAGGGCAGGCCCCAAGGTGCTGGCATGGTGTGCCTGGTTGTGGTAGGTGGGTCTGGTCCCATTCTCCATGCCTCAGGTCCCAGAGTTGGCCCCAAGGTGCTGGCACAGTGTGCCTCGTTGTGGGAGTGGGGTCTGGTCCTCTTTTCCATGCCCCGGGTCCCAGGGCAGGCCCGAGGTGCTAGCGTGGGATGCCTGGGTGTGGGAGGGGTCTGGTCCCCGGCTCCATACCCCAGGTCCCTGGGTGGGTCCTGGGGCCCTGGTGAGAGGTGCCTAGGTATGGGAGGGGGGTCCGGTCCCCTTCTTCATGCCCCAGGTCCCCATGTGGGCCCCAAGGCACTGGTGCAGTGTGCCTGGTTGTGGGAGGGGTGTCCGGTTCCATTCTCCATGCCTTGGGCCCCCAGGTGGGGCCCTGAGGCACTATCATGGCATGCCTGGTTGTGGGAAGGGGGTCAGGTCCCTGGCTGCTAGTCCCAGGTCCCTGGCTGAGCCCTTAGGCATTGGTGGTGTGCCTGTATGTGGGAGTGGGGTCTGGTCCAGAGCTCCAATCCTCGGGTTCTTGGGTGGGGCCCTGAGGTGCTGGTGGTATGAGTGGTCGTGGGAGGAGGTCCTGCCCCTGGCTCCATACCTCATGTCCCCTGGTGGGCCCCAAGTCATTTGTGGTATGCCTGGGCCGGAACTAAGTTTTTGTCCTTTGCTTGCTTCTAAAACAGTGGAACTTCTTGTGGGAACCAGTACTTGAGCTGTGTGGTTGAGCTAAATTGCTGCTTTGCTGCTGTTTCCCTAGAGAAGGCTTTTTGTGTAGCTCAGGGTTTAATGGTTGATCTTATAGATACTTCCGGCTCTCCAGAGACCCGGTGGATCTGTGCTCTGTAGAATCTCTGATCTGTGCCTGAGTTTTTTCATCAAACTGCACCCCATGCAATTCTGTATTCCCTACCAGTCTCCTTTCAGTGGCCCTGTGCTGATTGGGGGGAAGATCAGCTGTCCTTGCTGTGTCCCAGTGTTCTCCTGGTGTTTCTGTCTCCCCCACTGCCAGTGCTCCAAACACTTCCCATGGGACGGGCCCTGTGCTGGTCCCTTGCAATGAGTCACTGGCCTCTGAGTGGCTCCCTTTTTCAGCTGTTCTGGCTCTTCGCTCCTGTGTGGGTCCACGTGAACCCTATTAGTGGTCTTGCTGTCCTAGGGCCCACCAAAATCCTCTTCTCCCCTTCCACCTCCAAGTAACTCCATCTAAAGGGCACAGCTGTGGCTTCTGCTGGCTCCTGCTCCATATGCTCCAACATTAAAGCAGCAGTGGCCTGAAACGCTCAGAGCAGTTTTTTCTTTCTCTCATCGTGGTTTCTCCTGCCTTCATGAGTTCCACAGGTCTCTCCTCCTCTTCACCTGAGCTCCTGCGGCCCCAGCTCAGCTGTTGTCACATTTTTATCATTGTAAATTCATTGATTTGTGGGAGAGAGTGACGCTGGGGACTGTCTATTCCACCATCTTGACTGGAAGCCCCCAAAGAGCTGATTTTTGGAAAACAAGTCCAGATGGAAGAAGGAGCGGGCAAGTGGTTCTGAAGCTTTGGGCAACTGGATAGACCACCCAGATGAAGGACCAAATGTGAGTTGCAGCCAGACCACAGCTCTAGGGGCAGTGAGTTGAGAGGACGTGTCTAGGGTGGACAACATGGCCCCTGAGAAGCTAGGAGATGGGTCCTAAGCTTGACCAGCTGTTGACCTATGCTAAATGCTAGCAGACAAGCAGCAACCAGGAAGAGGAGGGACATGGCCTTGAAGGTAGAATAGCTTAGGACAACATGCCAGAAGATTAGACTCTTCCTGCAGCCAAAAGTTAGCTTAAGCTATTTCCTTCCCCATAAACCTCTCTGTCATCTTAAAGAAGAATGGGGAAGGGGGAGGAGGAGAAGTCAGAGACATGATCATTTTCTTTTTTCTAGAGAGGTATTAACCTCTCTAGAGGTTAATAAACAGAGAGAAGTAACAAACAGAGAGAAGCTCTCTAAAAGAATAATGAGTTTAACTGGGAATACAGCATTGCAATGGGACTATGCATGCAGTAGTAAACTATGTGCATATTCAGGGAGGTAAAGGAAGACAAAGGGTTTTAAGGGAAAAATGATGGAGGATTATATAATTGTTTTGGGATAATTATTCTTGGCTAAAAGGATTAATAACAAGGGTGACACAAGTCTGAGGTTGGGCAAATCATTGCTGAGTAGATGTCCTTGCAGAAGTAAGTTTGCAATGGACTCTGTTCATGTTTTGCAGAGTCCTTTTTGATAATTCTTATTATCAGGCATTTGAGCATGAGAACTCCTGGCTTCATGGCCTTCTCTGGCTTTATTTTTCAGGAGTTTCTTAACACAGCAGCTCCATTTTGATTCAGTAAATATTCTCTGGAAAACCTGTTTGAATTACTTTATCAAACTGGGTGAATTAGTCAGGGTTCTCTAGAGAAACAGAACCAATAGGGAACATATACAGACGGTCCCTGATTTATGATGGTTTGACCTGTGATTTTTCAACTTTATGATGGGTTTATCAGGATGTAATCCCATCATAAGTTGAGGGACATCTGTATATATGTATTTCATGAATAATCACCTCACACAATTATGGAGACTGAAAAGTCCTATGACCTGCCATCAGTGAGCTGGAGACTCAGGAAAGCCAGTGGCCTAATTCAGTATGAGTCTGAAGGCCTGAGAGCCAGGCAAGTGGATGATGTAAATCCCAGTGTAAGGGCAGGAAAGATAAGATATTTCCCAACTCAAGCAGTGAGGCAGGAAAACGATGGAAACTCCTCCTTCCTCCATCTTTTGTCCTATTCAGGCCCTCAATGGATTGAATGATACCCAATATATTGAGAGGGTAATTAACTTTAGAGTTCACCAATTCAAATGCTAATCTCATCCGGAAGCACCCTTATAGACACACCCAGAATAATGTTTTATATGGACACCCTATGGCCCATTCAAGTTGATAAATAAACCACCACACTGGGTTCTCTAATACCTTCCTGCCCCCTTACCACCACACACACTATTCAGCAAGTGGGAGTTCATAAGGAAAATCAAATAAGTTACATAGTGTTATGGATTGAATTATGTCACCCCCCCCCACTGCCAAATTCATATGTTGAAGTCCTAACCCCCAGTACCTAAGAACATGACCTTATTTGGAGATAAGATTATTGCAGGTGTAATTAGATTTGGACACAGACACATACACAGGGAGAAGGTCACGTAAAGATGAAGGCAGAGATTGAAGTGATGCTTCTACAAGTCAAGGAACACCAAAGCTTGCCAGCAGACCACCAGAAGCTAGGAGAGAGGCCTGGAACAGATTCTGTCCCACAACCCCAGAGGGAACCGACCCTGCTGATCCCTTGTTTTTGGACTTCCAGCTCCAGAACTGAGACAGTAAATTTTTGTTGCTTAAGGCACCCACTTGTGGTTCTTTGATACGGCAGCCTGAGAGAACTAATACATATAAAACCAAAGAGACTATATTTTCCACATGTCCTATGAACCAGTAACTAACCTAATTGACAGGACCAAAGTATCCCAAGCCAGCTCCACCATGAGAAAGTTGCAGTGAAGCCACCAGTGATTTAGGCTGTGATAGTGAGAGGGGACAGTTCCAGGCCCTCAACAGGTGCTCCACAGAGAAGCCAGGGCCAGGCAGGAGCATCTGAGGAAGCCTGCTCTGGTTTCAGAATCCTTTGCTACTTTGCTCTCAGGGACCAGCCCTGCCTTTAACAAGCCTCAATTCCATTTGCGTTGTTAGTGTCTCTGCAAAACTCAGAAGGACAAAGATGCTAAGCTATGAAAGAAATAAAATTTGGATCTGTAAATGTACTCTCTTCTATTCTTTTTTTTAATTTTAATTTTTAATTTTATTCAAAATATTTTAACATTTACTTGTACATATTTGTGGACTACAGTGTGTTGCTTCAATACCTGCATTTACTGCACAAGGATTCACTTAGGGTAGAGAGCATAGTTTTGCACCCATCAGTCTTCTTCTATTGTTATCATGAGTTAGTGAGGAGTTTACAACTTCACCTGCACGTCCTTTTGCATTTTTCCTGGATGAAGTGGGGCCCGACTTGGTCAGGCTCCCCACTCCAGCAATGCCTGTAGATCCCCTATTCTGATCCTCCCTTCTCCAAGAAGCCTTCTCAATAACCCCTACAAATGTCAATCAGTTCTTTCTTCTGGGTCTCTCAGGCATTCAGTCACATGTACTCTTTGTATCAAAGCCTTCCAGAAAAAAAATCAATCAAGCAAACAAACAGCCCCCACCCCCACCCCCAGGTACTGCAAGGAGATGCGGTTGAACCAGACTGGTCCAGGCTGAGATGGGGCTGCTCAGCAGACAGAAGCAGAGAGCATTGGGGCAGGTTGGTGAGATCTGCCGAAGGCCAATTTTCTCTTACAAAAGCCTCGGAGCCAAGGAGAGGCCCCAGGACTCAGGAAAAAAGAGGGTGGGGCCAGGGCGGGGGCAGCAATTAGACAGTTGCTCTGTGGCAAGCAGCAAACCGTGCCAAGGCAAAGTAGATGATACTTGGTGATAATGAGACAGAAAATGTAATGGCTGCACAGACTTAGAGAGAAGGGAGATAAAGTTACCCATGCTGCCCCTCACCTGGGAAGGGGAGAGCTAATGTTTGATGCACAATCATAATTACAGTCTCTGTGAAATATCAGAAGCACCCAGGGACATCTGGGGAATAGATCCTTGGATGACACCCCAATCCTCCTGTCCACCGAATCTCTGGGATGGCTGGGGTTGGGGTTAGGGCATTCCTGCTACACAGGACAGTGTCTGCATGTCTTCCTGAAGTTACAGATAAAGAACACTTGATGGCTGATGCTTGGGACAAGGGTCTTGAATTATCAGGAAAATATTGCTTTCTGTGTTAATCCTGTCCAGAGAACAACAGGATGACCACATGCACGTAGTACTTTACAGTTTGCAAAGAGCTTCTACATACATTGCCCTTCTCATCACAGCCTCTGAGGTGCAGCCCACCATGCGTCAGACATCGCACCCGGTGCTGGGCTGACCCCGGGCTATACGGAAGGTTCAGTTATCCAGAATGCCATTCCCCTCACTGTTCTCAACTGCTGTAGCTGCGGCGTATTTATTGATCAATGCTCACTTACAAGTGGGTGGGAGCCAGTTTCTCTCATTAATCAAGCAGTAGCTTCCATGAGAACAGAGGCACGTCTTCTAGCCCTGCTATGTTCTTTCCTGCACTGAACACAGCACCGGACTGACCTACAGATCTTCAGGGATACGGTAAATCTCTGAAGCTTTCTTCACAGGGAAACTCATGACCTGTGAGTATAGAGGGAATTTGTTTTAATAGCATTAATCAGGGAATTTCCTCAACTCCAGAATTTGCTTAGTCTAGAGACGTCCTGTTTGTTTCTTTCTCAAGCCCTTAGGGTGTCCCAGGGAGTCTTTGGGTAAAGTTTTCCCCATGGTGATATTTGTATTGGAGTTACGGGGTGACAGTGCCAGGAAGGGAAGGCACATGCCTAAGGCAACAGCAGGTCAGTAGGTGAATCTGTGATTCTTCTCTCATCCAGGGAGTGTTACCATGTATACTAGGTATGCCCTAGTGTGGGGTTATGGGGCAACAACTTATCAGATCTCAGAACCCCAAAATGTCTGAGCTGGAAGGAAATTCAGGTGCTATCAACTCCACCTTATTATTTCATAGTCAGGGAAACAAGCCCAGAGAGAAGAAGGAATTTCCCAAGATTTCACTGGTGGTTTTGAGGCAGCCCTAGGGCTAGAATTCAGATCTTTCCAAGGCCAGGTCCCAGGTTCTTCACCTGCACTGGGTTCCACTATCTCTATACCCCTCTCCTTTTTTGCTTAAACTCTCACAAGGTAAAAACACTGTCATCAAGAGCCTTTGGATGGAAAAAGAGAGAAGAGAGAGGCTGGGTGCATATTGCTAGCTCAGCCTTTAGCTGAGCTGTCCTGAATCATCCTCAGACTTCATCTAATTCACAATGTTGATTTCTATGGGGCCAAAGAGAAATAACCACTTGAAATTCAAAATTATGCACAAGACAGTGCCATTTGCCGGCATGTGCCTGGATTAGTCTTGTCAACTGTCCACTTCTGAGATGTATAGGTTTGTGTGGATGCTTGCCATGTCCCAGGCTGGGGTAACCTTCATGAACCAGCTGGGCAAATGCTTGGGCTGCTGACTTGCTTGGAATTTTCCAGGTATAGGTACCTCTTGTTTGGGATTGTCTCACAAAGCAGACAGAATGCCAGGCAGATAGCCCAAGGCTGACCCAGACTCCCTGCCAGAATTCACAGTGGCTGGGCTGTGTGATCAAGGTTAGTCACATGACCTCTCTGGGCAACGGTGTTCTTCTCTGGACACTGGGGCTTATGATTCTTATCATATGTGCTGTTGGGAGGAACACGTGAGGAAGTGATGGAGAAATGCTTTGAAAAGGGTAAGTGCCAGCCAGCTGGGTGGGCTGGCAGCCCTCTGCTCATTTCACTAATTTGCTTACCACAAGGTGACTTGGCTGTGGACAGAGATAAGGTCTGTCAACTCCCACCAAGAGCCATCCTGCAAGTCAAAGGTTTGTTGTCATTTCTGAAAACTTAACAACGTGGATGAGAACTGTCCCATTGGAATCTGGATCCCTGGGCACTAGGAGGAAGTAGGTTAAAGGTTCTGTCCAGGGCTCATTGGCCTCCAGTGCAGGACACTGGGGCAGGCTTTGTCTGAGGTCCTGGCTGGTGTTGTTCCTGCTGGGAGACTTATGATCATAGAGGACAATGTGGGTTGGGTGGGAGCGATTTCAGGGACCTGGGGAAAAATATACGCCCAGTATGGGTCTCCTGTGTGCCATGATGAACTTTGAAAATACCTGGAAATGTGGCCTTGACTCCCATTAAAGGTTAATTTCTGTTGGAAGTGAAAATCCCAGTTACTAGTTTGAGTCACATCCATGTCAACATTAATGAGTTTGCCAGATCCTTCTGGATCAAGAGTTTGATATGGGGTGGGAGCTTGGGGAGGAGGGAAGAGCAGGAAAGAGAGAGAGGTGTGGGGGTGGGCTGCAACTCAGACCAAGGATAGGATTGTGCAGTTACAAAAGTGTGGAAAGTTTCTGGCCTAAAATAAAGTTTGGGGATTGCCTATGACTTGAAATTGGCCAAACTCACCTGTCTCCTTTGGATCAACAATTTTGAGTTGATTGAACTTATTTTGCTATTTTGTTATGATCAACTATCATGGTAAATTTTTAGTTGTGCTTTTATCTGTTTTGAGGACATATCAAATTCGTTTTCTTCTGCTTGATCTGTCTATTTAGTGCATGTGTGGTATTTTAGGAAATGTGATAGCATATTGATTCCTGTCATCACACATTCCGAAATAATCCCCAAATGCTTTCTCTCCTTGATATCCTTGCCAGCTGCTTGTTGTTCTTCTCGTTCATAAATAATACATGCTCTATAGGTTTTTAAAGTGATATTCATGATGATGATGATGATGACAATGCTTTAATTAGCCAACTTCTTAATTCATTTTCCTCAAACAAGTTTTAGCTCTCAGCCTCCTTGACCTGCTTTGACAACGAACAGGCAGCAGGGAAAGAAATGGGTATCGGACCCCTGGGCACTGGGGGATCGGATTTCCTGCTCTTGGCCAACAGCCTGAATCCATCAAATGACTTCCTCTCTCTGGGTCTTGGTTCCCTTGTGTATAAAGTGAGGAGAGGGATTGTGAAGCAGTGGACACCAACTCAGATGCCTACCAGGGTCAAGAGCCACAGCAAGTGAGTGAAGCAGGGCTGGTGGGGACTGTGGCAAACTGGAGAGGCTGTGCCTGTCTAAAGGGGCGGTGGCTACTGGGTTCCACATGTCAATGCCTTGCAAGAATAAGGACCCAATTCTACCAGAACTTCTCTCTCTTTCTCTCTCTCTTTGTCTTTTTATTCCCGGGAAATTTCAGAAATCCAGATTTAAAAAAATAATAATTTGATTTTTAAATGTTGGCAACAAATTCAGATTTTTGAAAGAATGTTGCCAGCTTAGCAAAGCTCAGTCTGAGAGTTGTCAAGCTTGTCATCTCTGAATGGGAGGGTCCAGAAAGCCCCTCTCAGTACATGGGGCTGCGGTTCTTCAGATAGATAATGTTAGCTCATGGTGAGAAGAGAGTTTCTGATTTCCTTCCTAGTCTTAAAACTCAAGAAACAGAAGTTACAGAGCCAGGGGATAGGGCTGAGGACTCCATCCCTGACTGATCATCAGAGTTACCCAAAGAGTTTGAAAAATGACAGATTATGAAGTCCCACTTGAAACCACCAAGCAGGAATCATTCATACTACCCGTCTATCCATTCATCCCTCCACTTGTCAGTCCATCATCAATGTATCCTCATCCATTGCCATCCGGTAGATATTTGTTAAGCACCTTTTGTGTGTGCCAGACACAGCTGTACTGCAGTGGTGGCAGCAGCCAGGGGCCAGTTCAGGCCTGGCTGTTCCCGAGTGACTGAGAGGCTCTCCCAGATGCCCATTTACCAACAGGCTTGGACTTTGGTTCCTGTAAACTTTGATGCCGACGAAGCCAATGCCGCATAAAATTTTAAAATTGTGAAACAAGGAAGGTTCTACATACTTACCTTCTGGCCTTTGGCTCAACGCCAGGAAGAGCTGCATGTGTGGGGAGTGGGGTATAAGCAATGGCCAGTTTCCACCAGGAAGCCTGGCTCGTGCCAGGGAGGAAGAAAGCACACTGTCTCCACACGGAGACCACTGCCTGGAATTGAAGTGACGTGGGCAAGACTTTGGGAAGGCAGATAGGAAATCACCTTTTGTTTCTAAAAAGTGTGGGTAAAATGTGGGGTCAGAGACGGAGGCTTCCTATTGTTTCATTAATTAGTCATGAGGACCTATCACATTCGCAATCTCTACTAAGTGAAGCGGGGACCCAGGAGGAGAGAAATGTAAATTTAGGTCCCTGCTCTTGAGACAAATAAGGTCTTATGGAGGCACTACAGTTTTTTTGAGAGCAATGCAAGACAGGATGCAATCAAGTAAGCAATGTGTGTACAGACAAAGAGTGTGCGGGAGGGACTAGAAGTCTCTGGAAACCTCCTCTGAGTAGACAAGACTGTGCTCCTAGTCAGTTATAATTGTCATTTCCTCTCTTTTTTGTGAGGAAATCCTGTGCTGGAGTGGTTCCTGACTGCATTCTCCCACTCTGCTTGCAGGTTCAATTAGTCTTTCCCATGTGGGTTAGATAGTTCCTAGCATCAATTTTGGAGTCAAATGGCTATGTGAGCTTAGGAAAGTTGTGTAGTATCTCTGAGCCTCAGTTTTCTCATGTGTCAAATGAATGATCGTACAGACTTTATAGCATTATAACAAAGATGAAATGAAATGGTGTATAGGAAAGAAACTATAGCTCCTTGGCACTCAATAAACATAATTTCATTTTTCAGTGGAGGAATAGGAATACTGATTCTCCTAAATCTGCACTACCCAATACAGTAGCCACCAGCCACATGTGGCTATTGAACCTTGAAATGTGGATAGTATGAATTGAAATTTGCTATTAAGTGTAAAATATGCAGTGGATTTTGAAGACTTTGTATGAAGAAAAAAAATGTAACATATTCATTACATGTTGAAACAATACAGTTTTGGATGTATTGGGTTAAATAAAATATATTATTAAATTAATTTAATCTGTTTCTATTTAATGTTTTTAAAGTGGCAATTAGAAAATTTTAAATTTCATATGTGGTTCAATTGTATTTTTATTGGACAGTGCTGTAAACTTTCCCAAGGTAGATGATTTAGCATTCCCAGAGATTTTGCCTAGTTGGCTGCCTCCTATAGATTTGTCTAAGAAGAAAGACTATGGCACAACCTGGTGATGGGGTACAAAGACAATCTGCACTGATTTAAAATGACTAGGGTTATTAACATCTAATCCTCAAGTTGGATATGTAGCTACTTTTCCCTCGTTTGGGATGAATGAGGTAGGTTTTTGCTGCAATGCTCTGTAAAGAGACAGAAGTAAATTATAACAAGGAATTATTTCTACTACTATTCAACATTGTACTAATGTCCCAATGCAATTAGTTGAGAGAAATCAATTAGCATAAGAGAGATTAAAAACAAAACAAAACAAAAACTATCCCTATTTGCAGATAATATGCTAGTGTATTTGTTGGCCAGGGCCACCATGACAAAGTATCACAGATTGGGTGACTTAAACAACAGAAATTTATTTTCTCACAGTTATGAAGCCTGGAAGTCCAAGATCAAGGTGTTAGCAGGTGGTTTCTCTGCAGCCTCTCTCCTTGGCTTGTAGATGGCCGTCTTCTTGCTCAGGTGGTCTTTCTTCAGTGCAGGCACATTCCTGATGCCCCTTTCGTGTTTCTAAATTTCCTCTTCTTATAAGGAAACCAGTCAGATTGGAATAGGGCTGCCCTAATAGCCTCATTTTAACTTAATCACATCCTTAAAGGCTGTATCTCCAAATCCAGTCACATTCTGAGGTATTGGGGGTTAGAACATCAACATATAAATTTTGAGGTATATAATTCAGTCCATAACAGCTGATATACTTGGAAAACCCTAGAAGACAATGATAAAACTAACTCAAATAGTAAAAAAACTTAAAAAGGTAGCAGGATATAAAATTAACATACAAAACCCAATAACTGCCACATAGGCAAATAATAACCAGTTAAATGACATAGTAGTAGAGAAAATTCAATTTACAAGGGCAATAAAGAAGATTAAATACTTTAGTATAAACTTTGTTTATCTTATTCATGTTAAAGACACGCAAAACCTACATGAGGAAATTTTAAAAACACTCCCATAAGACAGAAAAGTAGACTTTAATAGATGGGAAAGAAATTTCCTATAAATAGGATGACTCAATGTTATAAAGTTATTAGTTCTCCCTAGGTTAATTTACAAGTTTGATGCAATGCCAATAAAAATGCCAACAAGCTTTTTTTGGAGTTCAGACAAGCTGATACTAAAATTCATATGGTAAACAAGCATACACGAGTACACAGGAAAACACTAAAAAGCAAAAAGTGCAAGGGGAGACTAGTTCCACCAGACATTAAAACATACTTTAAAGCATCTTTAATTAAAAAGCATGGCATTGCAGGGCCAGCCCATGGCTCACTTGGGAGAGTGTGGTGCTGATAACACCAAGGCCACGGGTTCAGATCCCTATATAGGGATGGCCAGTTAGCTCACTTGGGAGAGTGTGGTGCTGACAACACCAAGTCAAGGATCCCCTTACTGAAATCAGAAAGCAAGGAACAAAAGACACCTAAGACAACCAAACAACCAATAAAATGCTAGGAATAAATCAACACCTTTCAATAACAACTCTTAATGTAAAAGGCTTAAATTCCCCAATTAAAAGACACAGACTGGCCGACTGGATCAAAAAGCAGGACCCAACTATATGCTGCCTACAAGAGACCCACCTCACCCATAAAGATTCACATAGACTAAGAGTGAAAGGATGGAAAAAGATTTACCAAGCAAACAGAAAAGAAAAACGAGCTGGAGTAGCTATTCTTATATCTGACAAAATAGACTTTAAACTAAAAACCATAAAAAGAGACAATGAGGGACATTACTTAATGATAAAAGGACTGATCCATCAAGAAGACATAACAATCATAAATATGTATGCACCCAATGTTGGAGCAGCCAGATTTATAAAACAAACTCTATTAGACCTAAAGAAGGAAATAGACACTAATACCATAATAGCAGGGGACCTGAACACCCCACTGTCAATATTAGACAGATCATCTAGGCAAAGAATCAGTAGAGAAACACAAGATCTAAACAATACTATAGACCAATTGGAATTGGCAGATATCTACAGAACATTCCACCCAACAACCTCAGAATATTCATTCTTCTCAGCAGCACATGGATCATTCTCCAGGATAGATCACATATTAGGTCACAAATCAAGTCTCAATAAATTCAAGGATCCCCTTACTGGTCATCTTGAAAAAAAAAAAAAAAAAAGCATGGCATTGGTGCATGAATATATAGACTAGTACAAGAGAATAGAAAATCCATCAATAGGTCCAAGTTCATACAAAATTTAGTATATGACAGAGTTAGCATCTCAAATTACTGAAGCAAAGATGGTCTTTTTAATAAATAGTGCTGGAACAACTGAAAAACCATTTGGAAAAAGATAAGATTAGATCCATACATCATACCATACACAAGAATAAATTCCAAATGAACTAGCAATCTAAATGTAAAATACGAAACTACAAAAGTGTCAGAAAAAAGAAAAAAAAAAAACCATAGGTGAATTCCTTTCAACCTCAGTTAAGAGGTTAACTCAGTTAACTCTGACTCAAAACCCAGAGACAATAAAAGGCTAATCAACTTGACTACATTAAAAAAAAATCTTTATGGCAAAAAATTACGCTAAATGAACTCAAAAGACAACAGACAAACTCGGAGAAAATATTTGCAACATGTACCACCAACAATGGTTAATATTCCTAATACATAAAGAACTCTCAAAAACTGACGGGCAAAGCATCAAGAGCCTGATAGAAAAGAGGGGGAAAGTCATAAACAGACAATTCACCAAAAAAGATGTAAAAAATGATCAAATTCACTATTTTGACTTTGTAAGGCTAAAGACAAAAAGAGCTGTAAGCAAATACTGTATTCTAGTTAGTAAATTTGTTTCTTACATGAGTATGAGTTAGCAATTCCAAAGTTAGTTTAAGTCTACAGTGGGATTGAACCAATAAACAAACATATTGTGGATACAGATAGATGAATACAGAAATAAATATAGAGGAATGTGCATGTGTGTGTGCGTGTGCATGTGTGTGTGCATGTATGTGTGTGTGCATGTGTGTGTGCGTGTGTGCATGTGTGTGTGTGCATGTGTGTGTGTGTGCGTGCGTGTGTGTGTGCGTGTGTGTTTTCTATGTCTGTCTGCTGAAGGGAACCTAGAAGGAATGACACCCCATTAGCAATGAGTACACCTAGTGTCCAGGTCTTGGTTTCTAAACACCATTCTCCAATTAAAGGACCCAAGGCTCATTGGAGAATTGGTTGAATACAGGGCTGGGGTGTGGAAAATACAGTATGAGCTTGGAATATCTTATGATGCCAGAAAGTAAGAAAATGCTGAAAAAAAAGATGGGGACATGGCTGATGACACAGGACCCAAGCTGGAGGAGCTCCCAATGTCAAAGGTAGAAGAAGTTGAGCAACAATATAAAAAATGAGAGTATTAGATTACATAATTATATAACAGTATAACTGTACAATTTTATGACAGTATGAACTAACGGATATTTATTTTATTATATCTAGATATATAAAATAGTTCATACTGTTATAAAAATAATTAAATAAAGAAATACTGGGGGAGAAAGGACGGCTCCTTCTCATAGAATTCCAATTAATAAATATAGAAGGAATGAGAAAAATAGAAAATTATCACTGGGCAAACATGATACTTGTAAGCAAGGACCATCAATGAATGCTAAAATCAGCAGGCAAAAGTAAGATGAGAAACATGATATTTGCATAGTTTCAAAGTATCTCCCCACAAGATACTTATTACTTACAAAGGAAAAAATGATAACTTATAGTGGGGAAACTATCTACGAAACTATGTCAAGGTTAACATCACCAGTAACAAGGCACACAGACATCAGTTACTCCAATATGATGCACAGAGACAGATACAGCATCACTTCTATAGTGTTCTTGCCAAGATTACATGATCTCCATCTAATTATAAGAAAACATCAGACAAATCCCCAAACTGAGATACAGTCACACAGACCAAAGGAGACCAAGCAGACATGATGACTACATGCAATGTGGGATTCTGAATTAGATTCCGGACAGGAAAAAGAACATTAGTGGGAAAAATTAGTGGTGAAATTTAACTCAGATCTACAGCTTAGTTAATAGTATTGTTTCAATGTTAATTTCCCACTTTTTGATAATAGGACTGTTTGTGTTATGTAAAATATTAACATTAGGGGAAGCTGGGTGAAGGGTATGTGGAATCCCTATATTATTTAAAAAAAACTTTTCTGTAGTCTCAAATTACTTAAAGTTTAAAAAATTGTCTCCTCCACATTTGCTGGGTTAGAGCTCCAGAGTCAAATATAGACAGACGCCCTGTGGCTTCCCTTAGGCCTTCTCCCATTACAGCCTCACTGAGCCACTTCACGCTAATTCAATTTTTGATTTTATGTCCAGTATCGTCCCACTGTTGACCCAATCCTAGAAGACAAAAGTTAAAATATGATCATGTGTTTAAAGTTTTCATCCACCAGCAATGAATAAAACTCTAAAGGAAAGCAGAATTAAAAATTCGAAAGCGAAAATAAAAGTGACTACTGTTTTAACCTCTTCAAATCTAAGCATAAAAAGGGAAATTGCTTCTGCATCCAGGGCCACAGTACCTTAGAAAACCAGAAGAACTGTAGTGAGACGCAGTGAATTCCATCTGAATTGTGTGAATTAGTTTTTGTTTCCCAAAGCTTTCTGCATAACTGACTCCTGATTCCTGGTATTCTACCTAAATAATTCCATCCCACCTTCCCCCTGATAAATTTACCACCCACATCAACAGGAAGTAGCTTTGTCAGAATTAGCTGGCCATAAGTTGGGTGGGGATAAGGGAAAATCCAGGGAAGGGGAGGAGTGTGTGGGGGCAGAGAACTGGAAGGACCTTGGCCAGGAGCTAAAGGTGTCTGCAGACCCACTCACAGACACCTGGCAAGGTCCCAAATGCCTCCTGCAGAAGTTTTGTGTAAAGGAGGGACTGCGAGAGGGTTGTGGGAAGGAGGGCTGCTACAAGCAGGGTCTCTTTGAGGGAAGAAAAAGTTTAGAGAACTCATGAGTCTATTTTTATGGAGCACCATCAGTATTACATATGCCTTTGCTAGTGGCCCCACAGCCAGACAGAGGGTGTCAATATCCTGTCTGGGAATGGGCTGATAGGAAACCGACCAGGCGCTCAGCTGGGCCAGATCACCACTGACAGGACCATTGCATGAGCTCTGGCCTGAAGGGAGATTCTGTTCTGTTCCTGAAGGCAGGTCAAGGCAGCCTAGCACCAAGGCCACCTCCTATGACAGGTCAGGTCAATCAGCCTTATGCATAGACATTCCAGGCCACTACCTACATACATGGTTCTCTTGCCATCAGAAGCCTGAAATTCCACATTATGGCTTTGTTCCACTGGGTCAGTAATGCATGGATGGGTAATAGTGATCATTCCCTTAGGGACATTAGGCAGCTGAGTTACCTTTCCTCCTTGCAGGTCAGTTTCCATGGGGGAAGGAGACAAGGAGGTCATAGGGCACAGGAACTGCCCAGGGTGGGCATCCTGGGTGGGCTGTGAAGCGAGTATTTGGGCAGCCTGCAGCCAAGAGGCCTTCAAGAAGGAGCAGGGCATCCCTGGACAGGGAAGGAGGATACTGACAAGGACAAACATGGCCCAGGACTGTGGCAGGTTGGGCTTTGGCCCATCAGCAGCCTCTTCCAGCTGGGGAGGCTTCTGAGGGGCTGTGGAGTGGCATGTCAGAACCAGAACCCTAACCTAGGCAAAGGGAGGAGAAAATGCCATTCCAGCACAGAGGAGACCTCGAGGTTCTGGAACAGGGTGGGCAGTGGTCCAGGGCAGAAGTCAGCAAGCTACAGCCTGCAGGCCTATTCTGGCTGACTGCCTGCTTTTGCAAATGAAGTTTTATTGGAACACAGCTACACTCATTCTTTTATGACCATGTCTGCTTTCATGCTACAATGGCAGAATCGAGTAGCTGTGATGAGCCTGTATGGCCCACAAAACCTGTAATATTTATTATCTGGCCCTTCATAGAAGTTGGCTGACCCCTGATCTAGGGCATATTGGGTTCTGTCTGTGCTTTCTAAAAAGATAAACTCCCTCTCAAAAGAATAAGGTCCCCAAATCTTACCTTGACTATTCCAGCAAACATCTTAGTGTCTGAGACTCTACATCTCCCTCTGGCACCTAAGGAAGTCACATCACCTCTGTAGGCACTAACTGATCCCTTTAGCTATCACACAGGGGCCAGAAACTGCCACCTCTCAGGACACTCTGGGTATGAGGCCCAAGAAAGGAGTGAGTAGCCAGGAATAAGAGGAACCAGCTTTCACAGTGAGCATTCTGTGAAACTGCCAGCACATGTGTACTATTTTCAATAATGAAATAAACTTGTTTTCCCCCCAAAATGACACCCTGTGCTCACAACAATAACACACTGCAGACAGGTCCTCAGTGCAAGTGAAATTGTTTGTTTCTGGGGGTACCCAGGGTCCCAGGCAGGAGACAGAAGGGAAGGAGTGAGTTAGGGTGGAGAATAGCAGGTTTGTGACGAATTTCTGAAAGTGCTGAGCTGTGTCGAAAAGGAATTAGACTTCCAGGCACTGCAAGCTTATTTGAAATTTAGACATGGAGTCTGGGCTGGACAAAGAGGAACCCAGCCTTCTGGCAGCCATTGGGGATTTAGAGTACAGATACTCGGTCTTTACAATTTTTACAAAGCTGACATATAAGATACACTCGCCAGGCCTTGGTCCTACCCTGGGCCATTGTGAAATCCAAGAACAAAGCTATATATTAAGTGGGATGCCGTAAAGTTCTAAGACACCGCTTTCTCCCTCAAGGGCCATATAATCCAGCTAAGAAAACAGATATGTGCACATAAAGAGATAACATGGCATCAGTGTATATATGGGGATCAGGTCCAGCTGTAACTAAAAACCTCGGGATAAGGTAGAAGGCCCAGAGGTATGCATTCTAGGGCTGGCGGGGCAGCTCTGTCCCACGGGGCCCTCAGACGCTTAGGCTCCTTTCTCTTAGTCCTTCTCCACTGCTAGGAAGTTGTCATCCTCTCGGTCCAGGGCACAGCTGCCTCTCCAGCAGAAGTTCAGAGGAAGACACTGAGAAGAGACCGATGGCATCCACCACCTGCCTCTCAAGGAAGGTTTTTGACAGCTGCTACCTGATCCTTTTGCTTACATCCTATTGGTCTAAACTTAGACCACACCCAGCTGCTTGAGAGGCTGGGAAAAACAGCCTTTGTTCTGGATGGCCAAGTGTCTTGCTAAAAACATCAGTAACTACGGAGAGAGGAGCATGCTTTTTCTTTGTTATGAAAGGGCTTCTTTTTTTTTCTAGTTCTCAGAAGATTTATTGTAACAACCTGATATGCACATCATTTAAAATCTTTTAATATTATTATTATTATTATTTTTTTTAAAAAGATGACCAGTAAGGGGATCTTAAACCTTGATTTGGTGTTGTCAGCACCACTCTCACCCAGTGAGCTAACCAGCCATCCCTATATGGGATCCGAACCCGTGGCCTTGGTGTTATCCTCACCACACTCTCCCGAGTGAGCCATGGGCCGGCTCAAAATTATTTTTAATTGACATAATAATTATACATATTTGTGAGGTACAATGTGATATTTGAGTACTTGTATACAACGTGCAATGATCAAATCAGGGTAATTAGCATAAACATCACCTAAAACACTTGTCATTTCTTTATGTTGGAAACATTCCAAATCCTCTCTTCTAGCTATTTGAAATTATACAATAAATTGTTGTTAACAGTAGTCACCCTACAGTGCTATAGAACATTATAACTCATTCCTCCCACCTAGCGGTAATTTTGTACCTGTTGACCACCCTTTCCTTCTGCCCCTTCCCACTACCCTTTTTAGCTTCTAGTAACCACTATTCAACTCTCTACTTCCATGATATCAACTTTTTTAGTTTTTACGTATGAGAACATGTGTTTTTTATCTTTTTGTGCCTGGCTTATTTCATGTAACATAATGTCCTCCAGGCTCATCCATGTTGCTGCAAATGACAGGATTTTATTCTTTTTTATGGTGGCGTAGTATGCCTTTGTGTATATCTACCACATTTCCCTTATCCAATCATCTGTTGATGAACACTTAGGTTGATTCCTTATCTTGGCTATTGTGAATAGTGCTGTGATAAATGTGGGAGTGTGGGTATCCCTTTGAAATACTGATTTCCTATGAAAGGGCCTCTTTTTAATCTATTTTTGTTTTTGCTTTAAATTCTGTTTTGTTATGATATTAACATTATTATGCTAGCTGTCTTTTGATTAGTATTTGCATGGTATAATTTTTTACATTCTTTTCTTTTTAACTCTTCTGTGTGGATTTGTTTTTGCCAACTGCCTTGGTCGTAGAATGTACCTGAATTTTGTTTTCTTATTCAATCTGGTAATTCTGTCTTTAAATAGCTGATCTAAATCTATTACATTTCTTATGAGCCATTTTGTTTTTATTTCCTGTGTAGTGTCCATTTTTTCTTTCATCCTTTCCTCATCTGTCTAGGCTGTGTGTTGAGTTGGACAAAGTTGTATAGATCTCTCTATCCCCTTTTATCCCTCTACTGTTTGGAAGCTATAGGTTCTATTTCTATTCATTTAGTAGTTTCCATTTAAACTTTACCATCATATTAACTATAAATTTTTCCAACTAAGTCTATAGTTATTCAGTATTTCCATCATTTTATCAATCACGACAAGAATGGTAATGTTAATTATCTTTGCACCCCCACCATGTTGTCATTTTTCAGGGTGTAATTGTACATTTTTTAACACAAAAACTTTTTGGTCAATAGTTAATTAAGTTTAACAATTGTTTTTCAGATTCTGTGTTCACATTGTTTTCTGGTAATCCACTCGCTATTTCTGAGTATACTTTTCTTCATACTGAAGCATATCTTAATAGTGCTTGTGGCGAACATCTGTGAGTGGTAAATTTTCTTAGTGTTTGAATGTCTTTATTTTACTCTCACTTTCCAAAAAGTATTGAAAATTTTTTTTTACGTTGAAATAATTTTAAACCTAGAGAAAAGTGGCATGAAAAGCTGGGAACCTATATACTCTTTATCTGTATTCATCAATTTTTAACATTTTTCCATATTCACTTTATTCTGTGCATGTGTGTACCTACACATACGAGGGTACTTCAAAAAGTTTGTAGAGAAATAGAACTGAAAGATAATATGAATCTTTTCATGGGCTTTTTGAACACTTTTGTACATACATGTTATTAATCATATTATTTCTGAACCATTTGAGAATAGGTTGCATACGTCAAGCCTCTTCCTCCAACTTTACCACTCCCTCTACTTTGGAATTACCACTCTTGAATGATAATTTAGCTGGATATAAAGTTCTAGGCTGACAGTATTTTCTCTTTTCCCTTTGGAGATATTGCTCTATTGTCCCTGGCTGCTATTGCTGTTGAAGAGAAATCTACTGTCTCTCCACTTGAGGTTCCTATGTAAGTAATCTCCTTTTTCTTTTTAATATATTTAAGAATGTATTCTTATTTTTCATGTGTCTATATGTGGATTAAAAAAAATCTCTTTAATGTTTAGGGTAAATTCTTTAGAACTGTCTTCCGTTTTGTTTATTGTCTCTTCAACCATGTCTCATCTAAAGTTTATTGTTCATTATATTTTTATTTTAATGGCTAGAATTTTTATTTCCAAGATTTCTAATTTGTTCCTTTTCATAGCTACCTGTTTTTATTTCTTGAAGTTTTTGTTCTCTATTTTCTTGTTCTAACCAGATGTTACAGTGAGACCCTTTCTGTCTCAGTTTCAGCTGAGGTGCTGATACGATGTATATCATGATTTCAGTTATGTGTAACACAGACCTCTCTTTAATATGCAGTTACAAAGGAAATTTTTTGAAAACCTACTCCATGTAGATGAGAGTAATTCAAAAGGTGTCAAAGAGAGGAGTTTTTGAGGTAATTAATGAGGAGATTTCTTTGTCAAGAGCAGTAGTGTCAAAGGCACAACTGCTTTCCCACCCCAACATTGAGAGAAAAGGTTTCTACCCTAACTTCAAGCTTCTAGGGCACTACTTGAGGAGCTTTGAAATATATTTCCTACAGCTGGGGGACATAGAGGACAGATGCTTGCCCTCACCAGAAAAAGCTAAAGCAGACTGTGGAGAAGGTTTGAATCAGCTTTGGAGTGTGGAGATGCAGCAGAAACTGCTTTGATGGCAGAGAAAGGAGAGGGTTGATGCATTGACATTGGCCAGTAGTCCTGGAGTGGGACATGTGAGTGTTTTCTATGGACCAAATATAAACCACAGTTGGGTCATTTTGGGTCTTACCCAGTAGGGCCACTTAGAAGAGCAGACAAAGGCCAGAGGTGCCCAGGAGCTGAGGAAGCAGTTGCAAGTGACAACCCTGAGGAATAGAAAAACTTCAGGAGAGAGTGGACAAGCAGAAAGCCCCTGACAAACTATGACTCATCACTCTAAAAGAAAGAGGACAGTTAACCTTCTATCAGTCCCTTCTAACGACAACAGCTTTATTTGTCTATAAACATATAGACATATGTCTTGTATATGTCTGTGTAATCCAGGCCCAGGGATTGTCAAACCATCCAGCTAAGAAACAACTGTGCTATCCACTTTCTTTTCTTTCCTCCCTCCAGCCTCCAACTTCAACCCTGGTGGTGAGTAAAATCATTGCTCTCTTGTGAGGGAGGAGATGTGCAGAATGAGAGGAGATGCAGTCCCAGCTTTTCCATTCTCATTGCAAGGTTCCAGCCTGGAGCATTTTTGATCTGGAGCAGAGGATTAACTCTAGATCAATTATAGAACCAAGACTGTGTTTACAATTTTTAGTGACCAAACCCTGTCTATTAAGGATGAGCAGAAAAAAAAAAAAAAAAGTTCAGAGTTATTAGAATTTTCATCTAGGGTCAAGGAAAGATTACCCTTACTGAATAGTCTATTTGGGAGTCAAGTAAAGTTTATGGTGGGAGTCAAAAAGTCAAGTTTTATTTGATGTCACACATTACATTTGTACAATATGTAGATTACATGAATTATGCTATCATTTTTATCTTTAACACTCTAAGCAAATATATTTAAAAGGTTTTGTCAGACTGTTCCATAAAATTAATTTTATCTGGAGTAAATTAGTGTTGTGAGTGTTAATTTTGTGGACTATCTTTACAAGCATTGGGTTTCTCCATGTGTTTCAGAGTTTTGATTTACAGGCTTGAGTCGGGGAGACTTGATAAACTTATTTGTTCAATTGTTGTGTCTTTCTTTTTCTATGTACTCACTCCTCCCCATCAAGAAGTTTTGTGATTGTCACCATTCAGCCCTCCAGGTCCCCAGTCAAGAACTGGATCCAAGGATGGCAATTCAGTTTCCTGCCTATGGGGGTTTGGGGATTCTGCAGGTCTGGATACAGAGGCAGAGCGTATCTGGTCTCAGTTCCTGGTCACAAAGCAATGTCTTGTTTTCCTGCCTCTTAAGTCTGTAGCTTTTGAAAATCCATGTGTGAGGAAAATAGAATGGTTTAGTCAGGCCCCTCACTTCAGGTTCAGTTGGGGGTGGTGCAGCACATTCTTTGTAAACAAGTTGTGTGGGGGTAGAGTTAGTGCACATGTGCGCCTGTGTATCTTTAGCTTGTTGCTATTCTTGTTTGTTCTTCAGTGTGTGAAGCAGCTGCTCTGCAGAACTGGCATCTAAAAATAGAGCATGTTTACTTTGCTGGCAGCTGCTCAGTTTCTCTTTGGACTGCCTAGCTGTTAGACATGAGTGTGCTGAATAAAGACTATTCTTTCTTCAACCAACGCTCCAAGGACCTTTACCTGTTACCTAGCTCATAGACCTGCATGTGAAGTGTTTGTGAATGGGGTCAAGGGGTCTGTGAGCTCCAGACCCGAGCCCTAGCACTATACCATGGCTGTGGGCACAAGTTTGTCAGCCTTACTTCACAGGTAAGAAGGAAGCCCCACTCCAGTGCCTGCCTCTGAGAATGAGCCTCTCTCTTACTGGTTCTACTAGCTCTTTTAGTTCTTCTTGCCCCTGGCTTCTACACCTGGAGCCCAGAAGCCTGTAGCTTCAACTCTGTTCACCACTCTGTGCTCCTATTGCTTGTCTACAAAGATGCCAATCTTGCTAAGTCTTTCTGGTTATCTTTTAAAAATACTTTATCTGGACCGACCAGAACCCCAGGAACTAGGCATGGAAGAGGGGTGCTGTCACCAAAAGAACGTGGATTACATGTCTGCACAGGAGGATCCATCCAAAATATGTACGTTTCTAACAACAGAGCTTCAAAATACATGGTAGAACTGATACAACTGGAGGAGAAATAGACAAATCCACAATTAGGTGGAAACTTCACTACTTTGTTTTATTTTTCTCTGCAGCATTTGAAGATTGGAATATAATTAATTTTATCTCATCTCCTTGAAAAGTTCGAAGATTCGTAGTTCCTTGCCCTCAAGGGAGGGAAATTGATTTTTTCCACTGCTACTTATTCTGACGTAGAATTTAATGGGCCATGGAGAATGGCTGTGAAAGAAATAAGGGAAGGAGAGAGTGCCTTTGAGAGTAAGCAGAGGAGAGAGAGGGATTGTACTCAGAATAAAAGAGGTCAAAGCTGGGAGTGGAAGTGAATCTAACAGCAGAATCACATACCTCCCAGTAGCAGAGCTCAGGGAAATAGTGTGGTCTCATCTGAATGGCAGTGTGATGTTCTAGGGAGGTGGATCTCCAAGCATTAAGAGCCCCAGCCTTTCTAAAGCTTTCTGCACTTCAAGTATATATGTGCTCCTGGACCTAAAGGGAATATGAGAACTATGACAATGGGTGTCTAGGCAGTCATCAAAGGGACCAGATTACCAATGAGGGGAAGGGCCTCCCTGATATCTTGGTACAGCCTAAGACCCCAGAACCTATGGAAAAATTGTTGGGAAGTGTGAGGAGAGATCCAGTAATGAGTGAGATTTGATTATCAGAATGGTTCAATGGGAGCTTAGAGTTGAGTTAATTTATTTCTTCCTTCCAAGATTGTACGCCTTTTATTCCTCTTCTCTCTCTCTCTCTCTCTCTCTCTCTCTCTCTCTCTCTCTCTCTCAGTGGTGAAAGAGTATATCCTTGCCTCAGAGTCTTTGTATGGTTTTGGCACTAGGGTGATGCTGACCTCATAAAATGAATTAGGAAAGCTCCTGTCTCTTCTGTTTTCTGGAAAAGTCATATAAAATTGAGTGAATTTTGGTAATTTGTGTCTTCCAGGGAATTTTTCCATTTCATTTAAAGTTATCAAAATTATGGGAATAGACTTGTTTGTAGAATTCCTAGTTATGCTTTTAATGTCTGGGGTGTCTGTAGTGATGCCTCCTCTTTCATGCATGATACTGGTGTTTTGTGTTTCTCTCTCTTCTTCTTGGTCAGTATGGCTACAGTTTTATCAACCTTATCTGTCTCTTTAAAGAAACAGCTTTCATTTTATTGTGTCCCTCTACTGGCTTTTTCTTTTCATTTTCATTGTTTCCACTCTTATCTTCATTATTTCCTTCCTTTTGCTGGATTTGTGTTTAATTTGCTCTTCTTTTCTAGTTTCTTAACATATAATTTAGACTATTGAGTTTAGACCGATTTTTTCTACTATATGCATTTAATTTTTATACATTTTCCTGCAAGCACTGCTTTGGTCATACCCTACAAATTTTGATGTTATAGTTTCATTTTTATTCAGTTCAAAAATATTTTTTAAAAAATTTCCTGTGAGACTTTCTCTTTGACTCATGGGTTATTGAGAAATACATTGTTTAATTTAAAACTTTTGGGGATTTTCCAGATATCTTTCTATTACTGAGGTCTTGTTTAATTCTGTTATTTTCTGAGAACATATTTTGTATAATTTCTAGTATTTTAAACTTGTTAAAGTGTATTATATGACCCGAAATATGTTTTATCTTGGTGAATGTTCCATACACACTTAAAAAGAATGTATTATTACTGATGTTGGATTAAATGTTGTAGAAAATGGCAGTGAGCCCATTGAAAACAGTCTTTATTTTTGTTACCGTGTTTTCATTTCTAAACTTTCTGTTAGATCCTTTTTTGTAGTTTCCTTATTTTTTACTGAAAAGGACCCATCTGATCTTGCATATTGCCTATCTTTTCTATTAGAGCCTTTAACATATTAATCATTATTTCAAATTCCCTGTCAGGTAGTTCCAATATCTGTGCTGTATCCAATTCTGTTGGTTCTATTCTGTGCTGTTGATTGTTGTGATCTGAATCTGGCATGTAGTTCTGAGCCTGGAAGGTATTTCTCCTCTCCACCCCCTAAGTCTAGAGAGTTCTTTCTCATCTCTTACTCTAGCTCCAAAGGGTTTTCACCAGTGTTCTAAAGGCTACGGTACTGTTGTCATTTCCCCTACAGATTAAAGCTTTTCTTACATAGAGGACACAGGGGAGAGACATCTGGGTGGGGTTTTGTGTCCCTCCTGCAGTGGCTGCTGTCTGCTTCCCCCAAGCTTGAGGGATGCTTTCTTAGTACACTCCCCAACCTTGGGGGCTGTGGAGAAAAGCCTGGGAGAAGGTACAAACTCCTTCTCTGGACTTCACACCTTCTTGCCAGTCCACACTCCATCCATCCTTACCAGTTTGTTAAAAATTCAGGCTGAACTTATAACACCAAGGTCAAGAGTTTGCATCCTGGTACTGGCCAGCCACAAAAAAAGAAAAAGAAAAAAAAGAAGAAAAAAGAATTCTGGCTGAGCCGGCCAGTTCCCTGGGTTGGTTAGAGCATGGTGCTGATAACACCAAGGTCCAGGGTTTGATCCCTGTAACTGCCAGCTGCCAAAAAAAAAAAAAAAAAAAAATTCTGGCTGAATTTTTACTGGTATGCAGCTGTCTGCCCCAGGGAAGCCAGTGTGCATGTCCTGTCTTCCCTGTAAGCACCTGTCTCTCTCCTTAGATTTCAGGTTAGTTGGTTGCCCTTAGCTCTTTTATGGGATCAATAAAAGTGGTAAACTACTGGTTTTTTCAGCTTTTTTGCTGTGAACATGGGAGCAATACTCTTTCCAGTTTGTTTCATCTGGAGCAGAAACTGGGAGTCAGGGTTGAGTTAATTTAAAGGAAAAGAAAAGGATTGGCTCACTCATGTTTGTGGACCAAATTGGTAACCCCTTCTCTTATAGTATATTGCCATTCGGTCTTTATAATTGTGTGAGGTAGGTGATTACTGTTCCCATTCACAGATGAGGTTCCGAGAGCATAGGAAAAGGGGCTGGGCATCCCTTTTGATCTTGCCTGATTGCACAGGAGCAGCTGGTCTTTGCTGCCTTCCGAGCTTGTGAAGTCTGTGAGATCAGGGAGGAAGCTGTGGGAGCAGGCGGCACTGCCCTCTGTCCTCAGCCTGCAGAAGGTGAGCTTTTAAGGACTGAGCCAGGGTGTGACAAAGGAGGTTAGGGTGAGGGAGAAAGATCTGGCGAGGCTTGGGGTGGGCTGAGGCTTTAGAAGGCAGGCTTCACACCTGCACTCAGCAGGAAGTGGATCTTAGGGAAAAAACAGTGCTAATGGCTGGAGAGTCATGGAAAGCTTTCTACTGAGCCCTGTGCTGCCCACATGAGAGAAAGTAGAGTCCTCAGAGCCTTGGAATGTGGGCTCAGAACCAGAGCAGGGATGGAATTTTTCCTAATGTCGGGGAATCCAGGCCTTGGACCTGTGTGTGAAGATTGGGGGTGGGGGAGTGTACATGGGAAAAGTGATGATGGAGATGGAGCTGCAGGATAACAACCCTGAAGTTTCTGCTCAGACCACTGAGCCCTCCCTCCCACTGAGCATGCCCAGCCCTGCTACTCCAAGGCAAAGAGTGGGATTACACCCCCTTCCTTTCACACACACACAGATGAACACACACACACACCCAATCCTTTTGTGACTTCCCTTGAAGGTTTCAATTATGTATTCACCCACTCCTTCATTCATTTATGTATTGCCAAGCTCTGCAGCCTGCACCCTGATCATCCTGAATAAAGGGGATGGGGATGGGTAAACATGCAGCTTAGTGGCCCTTAGTGCTCTGTTCTTCTCAGAGACGACCAGCATAAGGGCCCGAGTGTAGGAGGGAGCGAGGATCAGTTTTTCAGAACCCCCCTAGGTAAAGGACGCACTGATGTTGCCTGCGTGGCTGGCCAGGTGTTGATCCCTGCTGGGGGCATGGACAAGCTCCTTCTTGGAGCACACCTCTCCCTACACAAAAAGCCCCAGGTCCTCAGGGTGCATGCTCTGCAGCCTGTCTTAACCTGTTTCTCCTCCTCCTCTTCTGAAGCAGGCCACTCTGCTGGACCACTTGTTCCCAAGGCTGGCCTTCCACTGCCAGGCCTCCAGGCCCTCCCTTTTCCCTTCTGCCCATCAAACCACCATGCCCTTCAAGGCCCAGCTTAAATACCACCTCCTCCAGGAAGCCGTCTCTGAACCGTCCAATTAGACTCAATCACACTAACATCACATTGGCACTATGATGAGATTGCTCGTGTCTCTCTTTCATACTTAACCTCTTTTGGTCTCAGTTCACTGCAGGCAGCCCCCGGGAGCTGATTGTCATCACTCTTCCTGACTCCCAGGTTGTGCTCAACGATGTCAAAATATGACCAAGCCATTTCCCGTGTAGTCCTTTCTGTGGCCTCCCTTTGCTTTCAAGATCAAGTTTGAACCTATGAAGCTCTGCATGATCCGGCCCTCTTCTCCCAGCTCATCTGCAAACCCCTTGAGAGCAGGGACCAGGCCATAGCTACATTTTATTCCTCAGAGTGTTTCTAGCCTGGCACATATCAAGTACTTAATAAATACATGTCAAAATGAAATGAAATAAAATTCTAGTTGAACAACTGATTTACACAAGCCAAGGATAGGCCTGCCTCTTCCACAGAAGGAAAAATAAACTGGCCTGATGCTCTATCATTTTCATTCCGCCTTTCTTTAGTGTAAGGAAAAAAAAATACTTCTGCCTTATAACAATTTGATGAAATATTCAGATGATTCTCTCAGTCTTAAGAGTTCTATAGCCAGCAAATCCTCTATGTCAGCAATGGAATGACAGCTGGTTGCTTTCCATTCTTTCTGGAATAACAACAACAAAAGTTTCCGCCAGCCTTTGTTGCAGACGGTCTTGTAAGGACATGCATAAAAAGTCCCTACATTGTTTTCACTTTTCTTGGGAAGAGGAGTCCTAGGAGCTAAAGAAGGTTTTGGGAATAGGCAGAGGCCATCTTCTCCTGGTAGCAGGAGAGCAAAAACTCTGGGCCTGTCCCCATCGTCACCGCTACCTCCTGGTCTCAACCTCATCTGACACTGTGGCTTTTGCCTCTCTGCCTCTGTCAAATGGAGATGTAACTCCCAGTTCTGGGGAGATAAAATGAGGTACTGCCATAAAAAATCTATCCATGCCTTGAAAAATTTGTAAGTCCTTTTCATTGGACTTGAAGAAAAATAAAAAGTGGAGTTGACCCCCCAGAGGGGGACACAGGTTCCCAGGTAGGGACATGGCTCAGTTTTCACCACACAGAGTGACCAAGCCCAGGGCTAGTCTTTCAGCATTGGCAAGGTTGGCAGCACCTACTGGGTTTCTTGTTTTGTGTGCAACCGTTTCTCCACATCTCCATTCACAAAACAAGCTGACTGAGGTTGCACTCTGAGAGAGTTCTGGGTGGGCAAGCCTTTTTTGGCCTTTCTCAGACTCTGGTGAAAATGCCAGTGCTGGGAGAAGACAGAGGCAACCAGGGGCCACCAAGCCTTAGCTGGAGGAATCAGAATCGCCTGGGGATCCTGCCAAAAAGGCAGATTTGAGGTTGCAACCTAAGCATGTTGGGTCATTTGTTGAAGTGGGACCTAGGAATGTGTATACTTAACAGCTGCTCCATTCGATAGGGAAAGGAGTGTCTTAAAGCAATGCTGCTTGATGCAATTGAAGGAACATTGTGTCAGGATAAAGCAAGGGGCCCCAAGAGGGGAGAAGGGGCTCCAGCAAAGAGGTGCTCAGCCAGGATTGATGGGAGGGGACCAGGGTTGAGAGAGTGACTTCTGCAAAGGCCAGTTAGAGCTTCATCCTGGTCTGGAGCCCAGGCCTTAGGGGGGTGATGGTGGTGGGCCCAGGTAAGAGGCACTCAGAGAGCCAGACCTGGAGGCCACCATGCATGCAATGTGCCTCAAACAGCTGGACAAACTGAGATGAATGGCTCACCCTGTCCTCAGAACCTAGTGCCTTCAGGGCTGCCAGGCTGGAGTGGCCTGGAGAGAAAGACTTTTATCTTCCCTGCAGGAACAGTGAAGTGAGGATGGCACCGAGATCCCCCCCCTTTCCCGGAGGGTGCAAGACTCATAGACATGATCAGCCCTTCCCCTTGACACTGTTTGGCTCAGACCTACGCTAAAGGAGGGCTCCCAGTATGATCCCCTGGTAGACCAACCGCGCCGCAGCTCTGGAAAGCCCCTCGCAGTGCCTTCCTGACCCTGGGCCCTCAATTGTCTGCTGTGTCCGGCTGCACGGGCTTCACAGGAAATGTCCACATATTTGGGATATGATTCTATCAGATGCCAACCTGATACTACCAGCAGCTTCTATGCTCCCCAGAAGGTAGAAATGAACTTGAAGAGGCACGGTCACTGGCCTAGAATCCCAGGCCTGGGGAAGATCTAGTCCATTAACCTTGGCCGTGCGCTTGTGGCAACCTTGGTTTTCTTTATCTAAGATAAAAAAGGAGAGTTGGATTTTCAAACTATTTTTCTCAACCGTGGAAACGTTTCTTCAAAGAAAAACTTACAAATACATGACGCAAATACGTGAGAACATCCTTCATGCCGTGGCTGTGTTTGACACGGGAACCGGGACTTTGTGCTCCATACTCCTTCCTCATATGCCCAGAAACCCCAGGGTGCCTTTGAGCTCTATTTAAAAACCCACAAATGTGGCCCAGCCATTCTGCTCCTAGGTATTTACCCAAGAGAAATGAAAACACATGTCCACACAAATACTTGCACACAAATGTTTGTTGCTGCCTTTTTCGTAATAGCCCCAAACTGGAAGCAACCCACATGTCCATCAGCAGGTGAATGGATAAGCAGATGCTGGTATATTTGCACAATGCAGTACTACTCAGCAAGAAAACGGAATGAATGATCTATTTGTACATGCAACAGGGCTGAACCTCAAAATCATGACGCCCAAATGAAAGAAGCCAGGCCAAAAAAGATGTGTATGATACAATTCCATTGACATAAAATTCTAGAAAATGTAAACTAACCTATAGTGACAAAAAGCAGACCAGTGGTTGCCTGGGGATGGGGGTGGGGAGGGAGGGCAGGATTATTAAGGGGAATTAGGAAACTTTAGGGATGATGGAAAATGTTCCACCTTGATTAAGGTAATGGGTTTATGGGTCTATGCATATATCAACACACATCAAATTGTGCACTTCAAATATGTGCAGTTTATTGTATGCTAATTATACTTCGATAAAGTGGTAAAAGAAAATAAAGGCCACCAGATTGTTTTATCTTGGAGAACTAACTTAAAAAGCATAAGTCTCACTGAGTTCTCATCAAAGCTAGTCCTGTGACCTTATCTCTCCAGGGAACTGTGTTGAGCCCAATTTCTGTCCTGCTAATGTTCAGTGACCCAGCTGGTGAGAGGTTCTGGAGGTTTCCAGAAAGGCACATGTATTAATTTATTTTCTGTTGCTTATAACAGAATACCTGAACCTGTGTGATCTATAAGAAACCAAAATTGATTTCTTACAATTTAGGAGGCTGAGAAGTCCATGGACCAATGGGTGCATCTGGTGAGGGCCTTCTTGGTGGGGCGTCTCTGTAGAGTCCCTAGGTGAGAATGGCAAGAGTGTTTTTATGTGCTTAACTGCTCTGCTTATAAAGCCCCCATTCTGATCCCTGATAGCCCACTAAACCACTGGCCCATTGATCCGTGAATGGATTAATCCATTCATGAAGGCATAGTCCTCACAATCCAATCAGCTCCCAAAGGCCCTGCTTTCCAAGTGCCATAGTCGGATTTAGCTCCAGCATGAGCTTTGGTGAGGACGAACATCGAACCCATAGCAGCACATGAGAAAACCTCTCCCCTTTTGCTGGCATATAGCATCAGAACTCAGCATTTTCTATTTCCAAGTGGCTGCAAAGCAAGAGCACCACAGCCTGACTTGCTGTCTCCTCACTTGGCAGGGCTGGCTGTGCTCCCATTTATGAGCCTTTCAAAAAGCCTACCCCCCTCTCCTTGGCCCCCAGGCTTATTTTTGTTTTAATCTTTAGATCGTCTTCTTGGAGGGGCTCACTCCCACCTGGGAAGACAGGTTCCTTGAGGTCCCATCCTCTAGGAGCCACTTCTCCAGGAGAGGGGGTCACAGTTCAGCCAGCAGAGGGTGGGGGGGTGGGTGTTGGCTCACGGATTTTCCAAATATTAGAATGAAATGAATAAAACACACCTGTGCTGCCAGGTGTAAAAGAGAAGCAAAGCAGACGTTTATCTGCTTCCTTCTCTGCCAAGAGCCTCTAAGTACCCAGCGGGACTCAGAGATTTACCAGGAAAGTACTAATCAAGCATGAGTTTGCTGGTTTGATTGGTTTTATAAAAAAATTCTTTCTCTGTGCCTGTACCTGTTATATGTGAGTACTGTGCTAGGTGCTGGGAAATGCACGGAAAGCTCATAATCGATTGGGCCACGATGCAACCAGAGATGAGACAGGGTGCCATGAAGTGCGGTGGAGGGGCGCAGGCAGTTACGTGCCTTTTTGAGGCCATACCCAACACATTCTATATTCCTGTATGCTTCCAAAATGGCAGGGATTGAAGAGAGGTGACATCCTTTTGGCCCAGAACCATCAGATAAGGAGGAAGTGGGGTTTAAGTTAAATCTTGGAAAGCCACAAAAGAAAGGAAGAAATAACAGAAAGCCCTATGATAAGGCCATAAATAAATGTAGTAAGAGAAACCGAGTGGAGTGCAGTTTGATTGGGCACGATATTCACTACGATAATAATTATGTCAAAATTGAATAAAACCCAGACATGTGTGAATTCCGGATGTGTATACATGCACTGCTGGAAATGCATATTAACTGTCTGGAGGGCTACACCTCACACTGAAAACGATGGTTACGTCAAGGGCAGGGAGTAATCGAGAAGAACTTTTGCTTTATCTGTATTTCTGAATATTTTATAATTAACTGTATTTCCAAGAGATATGTGTATTTGGATTTTATTATTTATTTATCTCTCAATTTCTTTTTATTGTGGTAGAATATACATAACATAAAACTTACCATCTTAATAATTTTTAGCGTACATTTCTGTGGCATGAAGTCCATTTACGTTGTTGTGTTATTATCACCACTATCCATCGGCAGAACGTTTTCATCTCCCCAATTGGAAACTCTGTCCCAATCAGACACTAACTCCTCATTCTCCCCTCTCCCCAGCTGCCCCCCAGTACCATTCTACTTTCTGTCTCTAGGAATTTGACTATTGCAGATGCCTCATGTAAGTGTATTTGTCCTTTTGTGTCTGGCTTATGTCACTGAGCGTAATGTTTTCAAGGTTCATCCATGTGGTGTAGCATACGTCTTCTTTTTTAAGGCTGAATACTATTCCCTTGTATGTGTATACCATATTTTGTTTATCCATTTTTGGCTATTGTGAATCATGCTGCTATGAACATGGGATACCTTTGACATACTGATTTAATTTCCCTTGAGCACATACCCAGAAGTGGGATTGCTGGATCATATGATAATTCATTTTTAATTTTTTGAAGAACCATAATATTTCTTCCTTCAGTGACTGCTCCATTTTACATGCCCACCAGCAGTACGCAAAGGTCCCGGTTTCTCCACATCCTCAGCAAAGCTTGTTATTTTTTGTTTTTTGATAACAGCCATCCTATTGGATGTGTGGTGATATCTCATGGTGGCTTTGATTTGCATTTCCCTAAAGATCAGTATTGATGAGCATATTTCATGTGGGTCTGTGAATTATTAAGTATTAAAATATTTAAAAGATTCCAGTACTATAAATAGAGAAAAATACAGTGTAATAGCTAGAAAACCTTCACATACATAGCTTCTCTCTTTAAATGTTTCTAATTTTCAACAAGCATGATGTTTTTTGCCTGTCACGATGTGGACTGGTTCTCAGCCACTGCCATGCTTGTTTCTGAGACTGTGACACTTCTGCGCAAGCAGCAGCAGCCTCCAGGCAGCTTCAGGACTGCCCTGGTTCTCTGGGTTGGTAGCCAGGCAGGAGGGTAGGGGCCAGGATGTGAGAAGGTTGGGAAGAGGTGAGAGAGGAGGAAAGTCCCATAATCAGCATATTACAGAAGGATGTTGCAGACCCCTGAGCAGTTCACAGCTGCTTTCCTTCTAGATGGGCCAGAGAAGCAACCCCTGTATGTCTTTTTGCATATATCGCTCAAACTGGAAGCCAAGCTGTATGTCTCTCACCTGTACCCTTTTCTGTCTTGCTGTTTTAAAGCCTAATTCAGCTTCCTGGGGTAGTACAGTGTTTATTAGTTCAAAAAGAAGCTAAATTCCTTTTAAGTTCCCAGAAGGACCATGTCGCTGTACTGGGGGATTTCCAGTTGGGGAAAGTGACCTCAGAGAGTGACTTACTCAAAACCAATTCAATGAAAGAGCCTACCTTTGAGGGCCTTTGCTCTGCTGTTTCATCTGCGAGGTCTGTCATCTTTCATCTGGCAAATTGGTTAACTGCCCTTCGAGACCCTGCTGAGGCACCATCTCCTTTGTAAAGCCTTTCTTGGCTCCCTTAGGCAGTTAGAAACGCCTCTCTTTGGGCTCCCTCAGCACCTCAGGGTCACTTAATACATCAAGTGGGGTCCAGTGTAGACGTTTCCTCTCTCCCATCAGTCTCAACCCTTGCAAAGTGTCTGGCACATAACAGGTCTCCAGTAATCGGTTCATGCATCATCTCACTTCATGCCATGGTTTCTGATGAGGTAGGAACCAGGCTCCACTTGTGTCTACCTTGGTTTTCTTTGGAGAATAAGAGTTTGGGAAGAGGCCGCCAGAAATACCACTGAGGCAGATACATGGTCTTCCTGTTCCCATTCCCTATAATGATGCTGCCTCATGGTCAGCCTCTCAGCTTCCTGTAGTCAGAAGCCGGAGGTGGAGGTATTACACTGGGAAAAGTCACAGACCTATAGTTCTGGTCACTTTCTCAGAAACATGCCCCTGGCCTCAGGACTGCACCCTGCCAAGCTCCCCTGGGCCACAGTCTCTGCATTTCCTGGGCACTTCCTGGCTGGGGAAAACACGGGCTTCCTGGTGCCAGGTCCAGAAATGGGCTGGGGACTGTCAAGGGGGCTGCTAGAGGCTCAGGAGCAGCTGAAGTGCAGGCTCCTTCTCAGTGCAGATTGTGGAGGAGAATGGAAGTCAAGAAAACAGCCATTTATGGTATACCTGCTGCATGCCTGCTCCGAGCTCTACCTGTTTCTGTGCCTTTGCCTACCAAGAGCATTGGCAAGGCTTGGCCTGTGACATGTGGCAGCTTTGGGCCTTTTTCAGTTTTCTTCCGATGGACTTGTTTCAATTTAAAGGACTAAATCAATCTCTCTCTCTCTCTCTCTCTGCATTTGGAACACAGATTCATCCAAACCCTTTTACAAAATCCAGTGGTGGCTTTAAGTCATTTGAAGTTAAGCATTGTTATTCTTTAACTCTGTCTAACTTCTTTGTGTAACTTTCCTGCATTTATAATTTTTAAGAAATTATCAAAACAGTATAACCTATTGGGTCTCATGGCTGGCTTAGCTTCTGCACAGCCATGTTGAGTCTTCTTCCCACCCCCAATTTTCCTTTCTTCTCTGGGAACTGACATTCCTCTCCTGGGAATGGGTAAACATTACTGTTATCATCAAGGGAACGTCTAGCAGGCTTTGAGCCAAAATGCCTTGTACTGAGACAATGGCTAATCAGGAGCCTATGACTTAACCTACCAGATGTCATTGGACCACAAGGACTGTGTCACTTTGCATACCACTGATTTCAAAAGCACCCATTACTCTGAACCCTCTCTAAAAATCTTATCAACCCCCTGCGTTCCTTAGTTATGGGGAACTGACCTGGCTCAGTCTCCCCTCTACATTAGTGGAATAAAAGATTTTGGCTGAAAAAGAGTCTGGCTTGGGTCTCTCTCTCTCCCTTTTCTCTGTCTTGTTGAACTTAACATTTATTGGCACCCAACGTGCGGCTGGATAGTTTGTCTTCCAGCCACCCTGGCCACGGACCCGGTAAGCACTGGCACTCTCTCTCTTTCTCTCTCTCTGCCTCTCACCCCCAGAATGGGGTCGGACACTCTGGTGAAGGGTTTTCTCTTGCAACCTGAGAAGCAGTGGTCAGTGGAAGCTCATCCCAGGCTTACTCTCTGATCCTCAGTGGTCCTTTGTCCCTACCCCCACCTGCCCTCAAACTGTCTCTTTTCTCTCTCTCTCACTGAGATCTACCGAGAAAAGGCAGCATAACTGACGGCAACTGAAGACTGTCAGCTGAGGCTACACCTTGGTATGGTCTAAAGGCCCTGAGATTGCTCACCTTAGTAGTCATTGCTCAACAGGGTGGAGATTTCTCTTTATCTTTTTTGCTTTGCCTCCTCTACCCTGTCCTGAGACTTGAGCCAGCCGTTTTTTGCCGCCACATTCCATTGCCAACTTTTGCATCCAGCACTGGCTGTTGATCTCTGCTTAGGTGAGTGAACTCTTGTTTCCCTCTCACTGCAGGACCCTGTTCACTGACAGTACAGGACAATCCTCAAAACCCCAGCACAGGGGCAGCAGCTCCCCTCTCAGCCACACAGGTGGCTCGGCACCTCCACACTTGGGAGGCCTAGTGTCTTTGGTTTGCCTCTCACTCTCAAATCCCCACAGATTTCCGGGGATGCCTGGTCTTCAATGAGGATCTCAGGGACATGAATTTCTCTCACCCCTCAAATTTACATTTCACCTCACAGGCAATCAGATATCTCATATACCACAAGACACCTCTTTGGGGTGCCTTCTCCACAATCTAAAGATCCTTAGACTTTCACCTGATATCCACCCAAAATGACTTATTTTCTTCTGCAACACTGCCTGGCCACAATACAAACTGGATAATGAAAGCCAGTGGCCAGAGCACAGCACTTTCGATTTCCGAATTCTCCGCAATTTAGAGAATTTCCTCCACCACAATAGAAAGTGGTCAGAAGTCCCCTATGCCCAAGCCTTTGTTTACCTTTGTTCTCGACCCTCTCTCTGTTGCACATGTAACTCTTACCAAATTCTTCTCCTCAACAACAAGCTCCCCAAATCCTCTCATTTTTCTGAACCACCCTCTCCTCCTTCTGCCTTTGGTTTTGGTCCTGCAGAAAGCACTCCTGTTTCCTGGCCACCTCCAACTGCCCCTCCCCCGCACCATATCCTTCCTCTTCCTGCCCTGACTCACCTGCCTCTGACCCATCTCCAGCTCTCCCTTCCCCTCCCATCACCGGATCTCAAAAACCTAAACCCTCTGCTCCTAAAGCCGCAGTGACTGACCGCCCCCATTCCCCTCTCCTACCTCTGTGAGACGTAGCACAAGGGGAAGGCATATCAGAGTTCATGTCCCTTTCTCTTTCAATATGTCTCAAATTGAAAAAAGATTGGGCTCCTTTACCATGGACCCCTCTCGATATATTAAGGAGTTCCAATATCTTATTCAATCCTATGATCTTACATGGCACAATATCTATGTTATCCTTTCCTCTTCCCTCATCCCTGAGGAGAAAAAACAGATCTGGATGGCAGCCCAATCTCATGCAGATGATTTACATAAACAAACCCCTGAACAGTATGCTGTGGGCCCCATGGTAGTGCTGCGAGCTGAGTCCAACTGGGATTATCAATTTGGCTCTCCTGACCACATAAAAAGGGGTCACCTGCTTACTTGCCTCATAGGAGGCATGAAAAAGGCCTCTGTTTAAACCTATCAACTATAATAAGATCAAAGAGATCACCCAAGATCCAAATGTCATGCCTTACAGAGGCCATTCTAAAATATATTAATATCGATATAGACTCAGAAGAGGGAAAATTCTATTTACATGACCACTTCATACCACAGTCTGCTCCTGATATTTGTAGAAAACTCCAAAAACTAGAGGATGGACCTAGTACACCCCCCCCCCAAAGGAACTTGTAAAATTGGCTTTCAAAATCTTCAGTGGCAGAGAGGAAGAATCAAAGGCCCTCAAACTGAAACATGATAAGATAAAATACCAGCTACTACCCACAGCTATCCAGGGAAGCCAGAAATTTAAAATGAATCCAGGAAAACGACTGACTGTTCCACTAGGTAACTGCTGCAAGTGTGGCAAGCCCAGGCATTGGGCCAGTGTCTGCCCAAACCCGAGGCCTCCACCAGGGCCCTGTCCCCTGTGTGGTGAAAAGGGACATTGGCAAGTCGACTGTAGTAAAAGGGTGTCTGGATCCACTCCAGTCCTTCCAAAAGCCCCTCCTACTCAGCCAGGTTTGGAGCTATCTACTTATTGGGCTTGGCTGCTGAAGACCGTGGCTGATGAAGCCCAGGGACTTCTCAATGTCCTGTTGCCATGGAAATTTCCACCACTGCTCCATGGGTAACTGTGATGGTGGCAGATAAGCCAATTACTTTTCTCCTAGACACTGGGGCTAATCATTCAGTACTGTTGGAATATAAGGGCTAATTATTTGATTCTTCCGTTTCTGTTATGGGGGTAAATGGCATTCCATTCAAACCTAAAGTAACTCCCACCTTGCTTTGCATCCTTTTTTTTTTTTTTTTTTAAAGATGACCGGTAAGTGGATCTCAACCCTTGGCTTGGTGTTGTCAACACCACACTCAGCCAGTGAGCAAACCGGCCATCCCTATATAGGATCCGAACCTGTGGCCTTGGTGTTATCAGCACCACGCTCTCCCGAGTGAGCCACGGGCCGGCCCTACTTTGCATCCTTTTTAATGTTCCCTTTTATCATTCCATTATGGTGATTCCCAACTGCCCCCATACCCCTAATTGGAAGAGATATATTTTGTCCAAATTCAAAGTGTCTATTTGCTTCTCTTTTCCCACTCCAGAGCCACTGCTACTTCTATGCCTTCCAGACCCTCCTCCTTTCCCTCATCCAATGCCTCTTACCTTAGTCTACTCAAAGGTATGGGACACCTCCACCCCTTCCATTGCCAATCACCATTCTCCCATAAAAATAACCCCAAAAGACCCCTCTACTTTTCCCAATCAGACTCAATATCCAGTCTCTAAAGAAGGATTACGGGGATTAAAACCCATTACCCAATGACTACTTCAAGCTGGCTTGCTAAAACACACACACTCACCCTACAACACCCCAATATTGCCTATAAAAAAGCCCAATGGCTCCTACCGTGTCGTTCAGGACCTCCGACTGATCAACCAAGCAGTGATACCCATCAATCCCGTCTTGTCCAATCTCTGCACTATCCTCTCCCAAATTCCACCCTCTACCACTCATTTCTCCATCACTGACTTCAGAGATGCTTTTTTCACCATCCCCTTGGATTCCTCTTCTCAAAACATTTTGCCTTTACTTGGACAGACCCCAACACTTTACAGTTCGCTCAATTAACATGGATGGTCCTACCTCAAGGTTTCAGAGACAGTTCCCACTTTTTCAGACAGGCTCTAGCTTCACATTTCTCCTCCCTAAACCTCTCTCCAAGCACCATACTCCAATACACTGATGATCTCTTACTCTGCAGTCCTTCTGAAAAACTTTCTCATCAACATACTGTCCTGCTTCTCAATTCCTTGGGTGATAAGGGATATTGTGTCTCCTCTTCCAAAGTCCAACTATCTCAAACTCAGGTCACATATCTGGGACTACACCTGACCCCCACCCATAAAGCCATGAAGATTGACCGCAGAACTCTCATTGAACACTGGCCACTACCAACCTCTAAGAGAGATATCTTATCCTTTTTGGGGTTAGCAGTTTTTTTCAGACTGTGGATTTCCAATTTTGGCCCCCTGGCCAAGCCCCTATACATGGCCACTCATGGACCTCTAGATGAGCCTCTTCTTGCCCCTAGTTCAATAGCAACTCCTTTTCTCAAATTAAAACAGGCTCTAACTCAAGTCCCTGCCTAAGGGATACCAGATCCTTCCAAATCTTTCTTTCTTTTTATACACACTAGAGAGGGATTTGGTCAAGGCATACTTACACAAAACAGGAGAAACTTTCCAACCCATAGTCTACCTGTTGAAGCAGCTGGGGTTGGTTATTCAAGGATGGCCAGCCTGCCTCAGGGATTTGGGAACAGCTACCCTACTAGTTCCAGAAGCCCCCAAACTGAATTTGGGACAGCTGCTAACCCTTCTCTCTTCTCACAACCTGCCAGAACTTCTTTCTCACAAAGCTCTACTTTCTCTCTCCCCTTCCCAACTACAACAAATACACGCCTTGTTAATTAGTAATCCTAAAGTCACCTTCTAGAGATGTGACTCCATTAACCCCGCTACTCTACTCCCCATAACATCCACCCCTCACTCCCCCCACTCTTACAGGGAAACAGTAGACTCTCTGCTTTCTCCCTTCTCTCACATTAGTGAATCAGAATTACCCGATGCACCAACCTGGTTCATTGGTGGAACTTCCAGTCCCAAAACCGGTCAGGCAGGATATGCTATTCACTCATTCACCAGTACTGTAGGCCAATCCTCTGCCAGCCAGCACCACCTCTCTACAAGCAGAATTGACCTTGCGGGCTCTCACACTAGCAAAAGTCTGCATCATTAACGTCTACACTGACAAAATATGCACACAACATCCTACACTCTTGTGTAGTCATCTGGCAAGAAAGGGGGTACCTAATGACCAAAGGCACGCCTATCATGAATGGCAACCTTATCCACAAACTCTTATAAGCTGCCAAATTCCCTAAAGCCATCGTGGTCATACATTGCAAAGGACAGAGTCACTCACTGACCCTACAGCCCAAGGCAACAGCTTTGCAGATGGGGAAGCAAAAAGGGCAGCTGCCACTTCACTATGGCAGATCCTGACCATGACCTCCACTCACCCTCCAACACACTCCTCTCAGGAGCACTTACTTTATCATCAGTTGGGAGCTGAAGTCAGAGGAGATTGGATATATCTCAATATTAAATTACTCCTGCCTCAAGATCAATAGACACAAATCCTACAAGACATACACAATCATTTCCAAGCAGGCTTCAGGCCACTTTTAAAACTTATTCAGACACAAATACATGGTCCCAACCTACACACACACCCACAACAAATCACCTCTGCTTTTATCACCTGCACATCCACCTCACCTCAAGGTAAGGCCCAGCCTCCCCCATTTCCCACACACCAAACTCGAGGACACGTTGCAGGACAGGACTGGCAGTTAGATGTCACTCACATGCCAACTGTAAAGTGATACTGCTGCCTTCTCACCCTGTTGGACACCTTCACAGGATAGACAAGGACCTTTCCAGGAACCTCTGAAAAGGCCAGAGAAGTGGCATGAATACTTCTCACAGAGACTATACCTTGACTTGTCCATCCCACCTCCACACAGTCAGATAATGGGCCTGCTTTCATTTCAAAAGTCACGTAGGAAATAGTAAATATGTTAGGAGCCAAATGGAGACCCCACGTTCCTTATAGACCACAGTCTTCAGGGAAAGTTGAAAGGGCCACTGCTTTTTAAAGTAACACCTCACTACACTATCTCTTGACTTACAAAAGCCCTGGACCACCCTGCTTCCTCTAGCCTTGATGAGGCTGCACACCTTTCCATGGAAACCAACTGACCCCAGTCCCTTCTAGTTAAGGTATGGTAGGCCTTTTGTTATGCAGCTGGTGCCTGTCTCATCCACTGTCTCAACCGACTTTCCTCTCCCTGACCTGTGGCCATCCATACACTCCACCCTTCACCTCATAAGGGAATATGCTAACACCATCCTTCCCCGACCAGTCCAACACTATGATCCCACTTCTATTTTTGCCCAACCCAAAGATTGGGTTTGGATACGCCAACCCTCCACAGATCTAAAACCCAAATGGAGGGGCCCCGACCAAGTAACTCTCACCACCCCTACAGCTGCTAGACTGCAGGGGTTCACATGCTGGATACACCACTCCAAATTTAAAAAGGGCCCCAATCCAGAAGGTCTCTCTCTATACAAGCTTCCCAGCCGGTATCTTGTGAGGCCCCACTTGTCTCTTCTCATTACAGATTCACGAACACAGGTCCCACTGCAATCCGATTATCCTGAATTCAAGAAGAAAGACACAAAATGCTTCACCCTCCAGACAAGAAATGAAAAATATCACCCCTGCTGAAGTTGGTAGACTTTGCTTTCTGGGACTGGTGACATTCTTCTTTGTTTTCCTTTTCAGTTGTATGTATCCCATCATCTCTTTTCCTTGCTAGCAAACTCCAATACTTACAGACTGCCTAGAGGAAACAGACTTTTGATATTGACGAGCTACAATGGTTCACTTTTGTCACTTGTACTGTTTGTCTACTCAATATTTCTGTACCGATCTTGGGGACCTTACTCATCTTACCTCATGTCAATTCATTGCTAAAGCTTCCACCCTATTTACAATAAACCCTCTCTGCTGCGTAGGGCCTTTTAAACAAACATCCCTCCCCCTTAGCTTCTAATTGCTGGATGTATATGTCCCTTTCCTCCTCAGTATATGCCGCAGTGCCCATAACCCCACATCTCTTGGAGAATGCTTCAGCAACACTGCACTATAGCCTCTCTAGAGGAATCTCTTTTGTCAACAACACTAGCTGGCTTAATCCACACCAACTTGCAGCTTTTCTATCTTCACTGACTTCAATTTTAGATTACCTGTCAGATAAACTCCCTCCAAATCCCAGGCCCCTTGACAACAACACTATGTTACTGGGCCAGGCTCCTTTCTGCTTAACTTGATCACCTTTCTCAAGAGGCCATCCGGTGGGCACACTTTCTCCACATGCATGTAATATCACTATTACAATATCCATACCTAACAGTCACGTCAATTTCAATACCCACCCCTTCCAAAACCCTTGGCATGCCTCAGCACATCCTATGCTTTCCTGTTCCATGACACAGAATATCAATTCCCTGTACTGTTCAGGTCGACCCCAAGTCTGTAAGGAATGGAAGCCCTGGTTTCTAAACACAGAAGAAACACCAGAAACTTGTCTGAAGATTAATGGCTTGTCCTCTGTTTCTATCCACTACTACATGGACACACACAAATATTTAATTTTCTTAAACAACACCTTGGAAACCCCCACAAATAACATGGGGCCTCTCCAACCTCTGACGGGAGCAGCCATCAGCACTTCCCTATCCATCTGGCACCGAGACTGGAGTAATGACCCATCCAGATTTCCCAGATACAACACAGGAGCCCTTCAGCACCTATTCTCTGTTGACCTTTACTCCTGTCTTCCAGGCCAAGGCATCTCTTTCCTTTGTGGAAACACACCTTACTTATGTCTCCCTACAAACCGGACAGGGATGTGCACTTTAGTCTACCTGTCCCCGCCAATATCTATGCTTACCAATGATCAGTCTCTTCCGGTTCCACTTCATGCAACTTTGAGACCTAAAAGAGCTCCTTTCGCTCTTCCTCTCCTAAGTGTTCCAGGCATCTCTGAAGGGGTGGGCACTGGGACAGCTGGTCTATCTACATCCTTACACTATTTCAAAACTTTATCATCTGACCTGCAACGCAGCCTGGAGGAGGTATCTCAAAGTCTCATCCAAATCCAGGACCAGATAGACTCTGTAGCAGCGGTCATGTTACACAACAGAAGGGGCCTAGATCTCCTCACTGCAGAAAAAGGAGGAATCTGCCTCTGTCTATGAGAACAGTGTTGTTTCTATGTTCATCAGTCTGATTTGCTTCGTGATGCTGCTCAGAGAGTCCTCAGCAGGGCCTCCCAAATTCAGCTGAGGAAAGACAATTCCCGGTCTCAGTGGCCCCAGTGGGCCACTTTTCTTGCCTCTTTTAAAATTCCTATTGTGCTTCTAATCCTAGGCCTAATAATTGGAATATTTTTATTCAAATTGTTCATCACATTCATCAAACGGATCATGGAATCCATCGCTGCCCAACAGGTCAAGACAGTCCTCACCCTTGAAGCCATCTGATGCCAGCAATTACCATTGGACCCCCAAATATCCCCTAATGATTTGATGCCCATAATCAGCTTGAAGAAAATACAGAAGATAAAGAGCTCCATCCAAAACCACCCCCTTCCTTTCCCCGTACATATATATATATAGGGAGACATATTGCATCAAATGACTGGCTTAGCTTCAGTGCCGCCATGTTGAGTCTTCCCCCCGGCTCCCATTTTTCTTTCTTCTCTGGGAACTGAGATTCCTCTCCTGGGAAGGGGTAAACATTACTGTTATCATCAAGGGAATGTCTTGTGGGTTGTGTCTAGCAGGCACTGGAATGCTTTGTACTGAGACAGTGGCTAATCAGGAGCCTATGACTTAACCTACCAGATGTCATCGGACTGCAAGGACTGTGTCACCTTGCATACCACTGATTTCAAAATTGTCTGTTACTCTGAAGCTTCCCTAAAAGTCTTATCAACCCCCTGCTTTCCTTAGTTTGGGGGAACTGATCTGGCTCAGTCTCCTTTCCACGCTAGTGGAATAAAAGCTTTTGGCTGAAAAAGCACCTGGCTTGGGTCTCTCTCTCTCTCTCCTTTTTCTCCCTCTCACTGAACCTAACATAACCATATCACAGAAAGTTGAAAAACAGAGGAAAAAACTCCACTCATAACCCCCTCATTGTAACATCCGTGCAGGTGTGTTCTCTCCAGGGTTAGTGTCTCTATGGACCTAAAGTCAGAGAGAATGTGAAATACTGTGTGTTCTATTTTCTGTTTTGTTTTGTGTTGTTTCCTTCAACATTGTGCCATAAGCATTTTTTTCCTTGGAACTCTATGTCTCCATAGATTATTTTAGTGTCTGTAGAATATCAAAAGATGGAATTAAAAAACCCCCAAACTGTCCCTTGCTTTAAACATTTTTGGCAGAGCTATTCCTTCAAAACCCCCTCCCCCCCGTGTGTGGGCTTTCTGCCCCTGACACTCAGCTCTGAATCATCCGTCTAACTGTTTTTGTCCTGGATTTTGGTATCTAGGTCCCTGGAGAGTCTCCACCTCTTCGGGGCTCCTCCCTGTAGCCACTCCACATGGAAGGCACAGAAATTGCTTCCTAAGCACATTTCACTTAACGGAATTCAGATCTCAGCTCTGGACCTCATTCTTTTCGCATCACTTATGACAGCCAGCCATGGAGGCAGTCAGGCCTGAACCAGTGCTGGCAAGACCTATGGAACGAATGTGTGGGCCACTTAAAATAGTTCCTGTCCCATGGCAGAGAATGTACAGCCTTTGGCAAGTGGGTGATGGTTTTGCCAAGGTCCTTGGAGAAGAAGTGAAAGAATATATGAAAGGTTATAGAGAAGGCTTGACTAACAATCATAGGAACTGATGGAGAGTTGTATACACAAAACCATATGTGGTGTACTTTTTGGGAAATGTAAGGGATTTTTAGGGGTAATTTTTAATAGTTTTATTTTCTACTTTTGCTTTGACTTTAGGACAAGATGTAATCGCATAATTTGGGGAAATCACCTAAGCCAACTGGGTTGGTCTTTCAGCACTTTTCATGGGCTCTTGGAAGCTTCCAGAAATGGGAAGTAGATAGAAGCACATTGTCACCTTCCCCCAATTTCTCCCTGAGGCAGCATGTTACAACAAAAGCAGGTGATGGGGTTGAGGACACACTACCCCAAAACATGGTAGCTCGGCATTTGAGAAAACAAAAGTAGGAAGGTCACTCACCTTCTCCCGCCCTTCTCCCCTGAAGCAGGTCATAAGATCCTCACTTGAGAGGTGCCCTCTCTATGCCCAGAGGAAAGGAGCCAAAGATACAGAATGCCAAGAAGAATCTGAACAAATGTGTCTGGTTGAGTTTCCCCAGTTTATTCCCATAAGATCAGACCCTTTGTCCTCCAACCATACTTTTCCATGACTGTCCATTTTTTATCAAACCTATACATAAAAATACACAAGTTTACCTGTTTCTTTGGGTCTCTCTTTCTGACAACTCTTATGTCACGTAAAACTTATTTTGACTAAGTTTGTGTGCTGTTTTCTTCTTAATCTATCTTTTATTATAGCGTCCTTAGCCATGAATTTAGCAATGGCTGAGAAAGGATATTTTTTCATCCCGATGCAAGTCCTAGACCAAATGCTGCCAGAACAAGCCTGCATAAAAATAATCAGATGACCTATTCTAGAGTCAGGGATGAGATGTTAACCCCGAGGTGGGTGGGATAACGTTCTGATGGTAGGATCAGCCAACATACAGTGAGTGGGCGACAGAGGCCTCCATGAGGTGGGGGAGCCCAGAACCAAATGGAGCTCCAGACGCTATGCTGTGTCCAGACGCTATGCTGTGCTCCGGAGGGGGTGGCATCTTCAAGGGCGGTGGGTACTGTAAAATCTTCCTAGCTAACCACCTAAATCAACATTCATTTCACCAATGAAAAATAAAAAATCATTTCTGCCACCTCATCTGTTAACTATTGTACCCTCTGACTTAAGTTTGAAATCAAGTGCTTAGTGCTTCAAATGCTAACTAACCACTCCTAAGATATGGATTAAAGTTAACTTATAATTGGAAATTATAAACTAAAATGTTACCCACATGGGATTGGTCAAATAAAATTTAGTGCAATCATATAATGGAACACCATGCTGCTAAAATAAACAAACAAGGAAGCTCTCTGGGATCTGGTGGGGAAAGACCCTCATGATATAGGGTTCAGTGAAAAGAACAAGGTGCAGACATATGAGTGAAGAATTTGCTGCATTTTCTGTACATTGCGGTGGAGGGGAATAAGGGTTTGTAATTGTATTTGCCTATAATTGCATAAAAGGTCTCTGGGAGGATATATAAGAAACTAAGTTACCCCTGGGGACAGGGATGGGAGAAGGATTGGAAATAGGGCCATTAGGGGAAGGAGTGGAAGTGAGACTTTTCATAGGAATACATTTTATATTGTTTTGATTTTTAACCATGCGGATGTATTACCTATTCTGAGAAAATAAATGTATAAGTTAATATTCACACTCATACATTATACCATTTATACCAAAGTATTTTAAAATAAATTTCAACACAGACAACATGACCATGATGCTCAGTCCTGCCCTCATGTTAAGGCAGAACTTCTCAAACCACTGGG